>NC_136948.1:4238791-4256291 GCF_949987615.1 Pollachius pollachius | reverse complement strand
CCTAACTTCACCTCCCGCCTCCTTCCTAGCTTCCCTTTACCCTCCTCTCTCACCCTCCCCACCCTTCTAAACTCACCTCTCCTGCCTTCCTCACCTCCTGAATGCAACCCCCCCCCCCCCCCCCCCCCATTTGTCCAGTCTGTGGGCCTGCAGGTGATAGCTCAGCGCTAAAGGCTTAGTTATGGTTCCACGTCGACGCAACGCAAGGGGGTTTACGGACCCGTTACGTCCTTGCGGACCCTCCTTGCGTCCACTGCAAGGGCCTGACGTTGCCTGACGAACGAGCATCAAGGTCTGTGATTGGTCCGCTCACTTAAACCCGACGCAGAACGAAAACAGGTTAACTTCTGCGTCGAAGTGTCTGCGTGGTCGTTGCGTTGCGTCGACGTGGAACCATAACGGAGCCTTAAGCTAGCCCCGACCAAGCGCCGATCAGTGCCGTTGCACCGGTGCCAATGTAAATCACGGAGCCTCAACACGTTTTCGAGATAAGACAAATGCAAATGCTGAGGGCCGGGGTGAGCCATCCCTCTCTGCTCCAGTCGTTGTCAGCGGTGGAGGCTGCTGACCGCCACCTCTCTCTCCTTCCACACCTTCTTTTATATTGATGAGTTGTGAACCTTTTACAGCCCTCCAGCCCATTGTGTCACACACACACACACACACACACACACACACACACACACACACACACACACACACACACACACACACACACACAGACACACACACACACACACACACACACACACACACACACACACACACACAGACACACATACTCATTTACATGTATGTGTGAATGGGCATACATATGCACACCCTAAATGTCCCCCCAGGACAAATAAAGTACCCATCTATCAGTCCGGAGGAATCATGAATGAATGGTGATGAACGGTTGATAATATACTATATGACCAGCCATGGTGATGAATGGTGAACTGTTGATAATATACTATATGACCAGCCATATTGGATGTGATAAGTATTTTCCTAAACTAATGGGTTGGCGCCCCAAATGGGATGCGATAGACAGTTGTAGGTTGTGCATCACGGCCCGATATCACACAGAACACTCACTTACCTCTCAGCGCCTCTGAATTCGGTGTGCTCAAAGTTTTCAGCCCATACACCTAAAATAGTCTTGTGGGTCCCGAGATTACAAAAGTAAAAAAAAACACTTTTATTCATTTATTTATATTGGATTCCTGAAGTACACACACTCTGTTGAAGGTACAATATTTGACAGTTCCCCTGAATGCCACCGCGTCCCATAGCCCTCCTTGTGATCGTGTGCAACACACGTTCACATTGTGCACACACCTGCCTCCCATCCGGTTCAGTAGGTCAGGCTGAGAGTTGCTTGCTGGTGGGACCCACACACCCAGGCTGAGGGAGTGTGTGTGTGTGTGCACATGTGTGTTTGAGTTTGGGTGTGTTCTATGTGTGGGGGGAAACAGAGGCATGTGAGTGTGGTTACGTACAAGAGCTTTGACTACTTGAGATGTCAACAAGTTACTAGGTGTGTGTGTGTGTGTGTGTGTGTGTGTGTGTGGAGGGGAGGGTGTTTGGGTGTGTGTGAGTCTGTGCGCCTTGCTGTGTATTTGTTTGTGTGTGTGAGTCTGTGCGCCTGGCTACGTTTGTGTTTGATTGTGTGTTAGTCTGTGTATATGTGTGTGCTTGCTTGCATGGCAGTGTTTGTGTGTGTGTGAGTGTTTGAGTGTCAAGCTGTGTGTGTGTGTGTGTGTGTGTGTGTGTGTGTGTGCATGACCATGTGTTTGAGTGTGTGCACCTGACTGTGTGTGTGTGTGTGTGCGCGTGTGGTGGTGTGTGTGTGTGACGTGTCCAGATAACTTTTTCCCCCTTTTCTCCTCTGGCTCCGTACGTCCATATACATGCATTGTCATGCATGTTTTGCATGATATGTATATATATATATATATATGATATATATTAAGCACATCATGCATGTTCTGTGTGGAAAGTGTTTCGGCATGTGTGTTCTCGACTGAGGGGTGGAGGAGCTGGAGGGTGGAGGAACGCAGACAGGGGGGTGTCGGTGCAGGGGGAACTTGTCCCAGGCTGGATCCTCCCCCCCCCCCCCCCCCCCCCGTCGTATTCATGTCCCCATTCAGGCGGGGGGGGGACCCGATCTCACCAGAGAGTTCATTAAGGAACATTTGCCTCTGTTGTGCCGATCCCTCGGAGATACCTCCAGCCAACAAAGAGCGACCAATCACAGGGCAGGTCTGAGACTCTATGGCGCGGGTTGGTTCACACCCTGGCCTGCGTGGGGGCAGCAGGGCTTACCAAAGCCCTGCAGCCAACCGGAAGCCCTGTGCCCTTTGTCGCCTAATGCTAGCGCTTAGATAAGCTAACGGCTCCACTCCCGACCAGGGTTATCTAACAAGGACATTTGCATTTTTCCTTCCCATTGTGGAAGAACATATGACCTGGAGTCGCCTTTTACCACTGATCATGATTATTGTTGTGTCTTCTCCGTCTTATCTTATATCGTATTGATAATGAAGAATATTGTGAAATCTAGAATGACCCATTGATTGGTTGATGATCTTTAAACCAGCTCTACATTCATACTAGGTTCATGTGCCGAACCTAAATCGTTCTTTAAGGGAATGTGTGTGTGAAATCTTCTGCAAATGACCACGTCAGTTTTCCACTAGCATTCCAGTTCACGTGACCGAAGAAGGGATTAAACCGCCAGTTAAACATCTAAAACATTTATACTATTATGGATATTACACATGACAACAGTGTCCTTTAAAACATATAACACTATTCTGCAAAACAGAACCTTTATTAGAGACTAGAAGAGAGTATGGATATGATTAAATTGTATTATTCAACTTAAACTATTAGATAATTTTGCAATTCATTAACACTTAGATATTTTGTATAATTTCTTTAAAATAGTATATATCTTTCCTTTCTTACTGAGTTTTCACTAGCCTTTTTGAGTGAAATTTGTGTGTGTGTGTGTTTGTGTGTGTGTGTGTGTGTGTGTCTGTGTGTGCGTGCAAGCATGTGTGCATGTCAAAAATAGCCTTTGCGTTGCAAATCCAAGTGGATATTTCAGTAATGATGAGTTTAACCGGCTTGTGTTATAATGCATATCCTGCCCTTTGCATTTCTGGAGGTTTACAGCAGTAGAGGGAGAGCAACATGTCTGTGACAACCCTGAAGCGTGTTGAGGAAGAAGGATGATCTTCCAACGCCCAGCCAGGGCCGGCTGGTCCAACCCGTTAGACGCCGGCCCCTCGGCCTGTAATTATCCATCCGTCTATACAAACGCGCTCTCTCTGCGGGGACAAGCTGGGATTTGACTACGGCAGGTTTCAAGATGCACCAATGTGATGACACAGTGACCTATCGTGAGCCTTTGTGTAAGAGTGTTTGTGGACAATAGTGCAGTTTAGCTTGGGAGCTAACCACTTGTGGGCTGGCTAGCCAAGCACTACGGTTTCACAATAGAAAAAGGAAAGTTTCACCTTCACTGCCCATGTTTGTGTAGTTAACTACACATGTTTGTGTGGTTAAGGTGTGCAGTTGTGTGGTTACACATGTTGGTGTAGTTAAGTACACATGTTTGTGTAGTTAAGGTGTGTAGTTGTGTGGTTATACATGTTGGTGTAGTTAAGGTCAACTGTTAATTTAACTGTTCAAAGTAGCATGTATAAAACATTTTACGATCTCTTCCTAATGCATGTTTGATTTCCATTCACTAGGATGCGGTCTGGGACTTTGTCGCCTACTAGAATACTTTTACTTTTACTAAAGCCATCAATAGGCCAACAGAGCTTCTGTGTTTACTCAGCATATTCTGGTTCTGGATAAACCGATTATAAGATAGGTAGGTACATCTGCTGAGAAAGAAAGTTGATACTGGACTGCACTATACAACTGTATTCGTCTACCATACTGGGCAGCGCACCACCATTTTCTGCTCCTTGCATCCAGTTCATTTGTTCACTTGGGAGGTCAACACAGCAAAATGGAGGAAGAGAGGGAGAGGAGTCATGGCGTTAAATGTCTCTTAAATGTTTTGCTTCCATTCTACTCTCCGGTTAAAGGTTTCCCCCCCCCTTTTGTGTGAGTCGGTTGATGGGGGAGGAAGAAGGGTTGCCGTGACCCCTGGCTACAATGTGCTGCTCATGGGTTTGTAGGGAACAGCAAAAACTAAGAAAGGGGAAACATTGTATACTCTCAACTTGTCCGTTTTTTACTTCCAAAGATGTATTATTTGGAATATAAAAATGGCCTGCTTGTAATGGGGTCATACGCCTAGTGTGGAAAAATCCCTTGCACTGACATTATAAACCTTCATCTTATGACTTAAAGATTTCATTTGAATGACAGTTACAAGAAATGTTGCAGGTTGCACTATTGTAAACACAAATCTCAATAAATTTTAACTGTTGCACGTATTTAAGTATTGTATCCGTTTAAGTATGCAAATATTCACTTGATATGACTTAAGATGTTTCAGAATTATTTAATTATTTGGTAGACGGTTATTTTTTTATGTATATGCTTAATAACATGAACACAGATTGGAACGAATTCACACTGTAACGATTATAAAAGTATGAAAGTAAAACAGAATAAAGATTACTGACGCCCAGTGGTACCTTCGTCACGTCCGCCCCGCCCTTCTTCATCCGGAGAAGAACAACAAGCGGAGAGCCCGCGGCTATGATTGGACAGCTCGACGTAAGGACGTCGCCCATTGGCCAGAGGATTGGCGCCGCTTAGCTGCTATTTTGAACAAAAATACAATCCGCCCAGGCCGCGGTCTAGTTTTCTGTCCCACATACACGGACCCTGTCAACCAGTCGGACCGCTGTCGCTCAGCTCTCCGACACAAACACATACAGCGATGCGGGATTTGTAGTAAGAAAGCCTAAAAGCAGGGCTCAGACCGCACGGAGGGGGTCGACTCAGAACAGAACATCGCGTCGACGTTTCGGGTGGTATTCTGGGGCTCGGATGATCTTTTGAGCTCGTCTTCCGGGTCGACCTGAGGTCTGGACCACCTCGCATCCCCCTGTACCGACAAAGCCCGTATTGTTTCCCGACCGCGCTTACAGCATCCACGGGATTCGACCAACAGCCCTAGAAATGGATTCGGACCTCAACACGAGTCCGGTCGGTTCCCCGGTGAACCGCAGGCCCGACCGCCTGCCCGGGTTCGCCACCATGAGCGACCAGAACACAAAGACCTGCACCAAGAACCTCTTCTTCAGCCCCTCCACCGCCGTCCTCTCCCCCGTCACCAACCTGGCCTTCACTATGGATCATCTAGGCGGGCTTGGCGGGTGAGAAAGAATAGCCTTATTTAACCTTATGAGAAAGCGAAATGAACAATCCATGGCATAGCATTACGTGCGTCTCTCTATCAGAAACGCAGACGCGTCTTATTCATCGATGTGTTAACCAATCGATAAAGCGCCGTGAGTGTTGTTTCGGTGTCACTGATCCAGGAGTTGTGTTTGTTTGTGTTCCAGCTTTTGTGACACGCCGAAGAGGGACAGACCCGGACCCCTGATGAAGGTCCCCTCTTTCGCCTCTGACGTCTCCTCTGACGCCGGTGAGCTCCCGCGAAAAGAATGACCGCATTGTTTCCCGTCAGCGGATATAGGTCACGCATAGCGCCGGTTCCCATGAGCACCTTCACGCTGTTGCTAATTGAACTGTTGTCATGATCACTGGTCTACCACCAGCGCATGAGGTCATGTGTTTGGTGGTTGACTACATGGACGTGTTAGATACACCAACGGTGGCTCGTTTTTATTAGCGTCTAAATTACATATTCTGCTCTGGTAGTTTTACTATTTCTTGGTTATTTTATCTAAATCTCCATATCTGCTCCGCAGGTCTTTGTATGGACTCCCCAAGCCCCATGGACGGCCTAGATATGGAGGAGACGTGAGTACCAGTGCTCATCTATTGTCTGTCCCCAATTAACCCCCACTCCCGCTCTCCGGGGCAACCCCAGCATGGATCTAGCACCCAGGGGTCTCCCCCCCTCTCCTTGACTCACTGGGATTACTGGGTGCTGCAACCGTTGGCAAAAAAAATGCCTGCGTCGCTCATCTCTGATAAGAAGATTAGGCAGGGATCATCAGATTAAGATTCATCTATATCTGTGATTAACTTTCTTTGTGTCTGTGTCGGTTGGCTGTCATGAGTTCCGGCGGATGATAGCGATGTGTGTGGAGGATTTCTGCTGCCTATTTTCAATCATCTGATCTGAATGAGTGTCTTATGTCCAACATGGAGGAGGATTTACAGCGGGCTGTAAATGCCGCTATGTGATTGGTCGACTTCTGTTGCTGACGTAAACATTTTTTTTTTTTTTATTGGATACGTTTAAAATTATATCTAGCAGATAACTTTCGACACTCGGATCAATACAATCGTAATGCGTTGCCGGGGCAGGAGGGTCGTTATGTCTCCAATTATCTTAAATCAGTGTGTTTTTAAACTTTACTGTCCGGGCCGGGCTGACGGGGCACCTCGCCTGCGTAATCTTGGGTGTCCTCTCGCTCACTCCCCCGTCTTATCTGAGCTGATTGGTAGCAGACATCTGCCCCGTCAGCTGTCTGAAGTTCCTCCAGAGCCCCACACACCAACCCTCTTAGCAGCTCTTGTTACAGCTGTTCCTTGGGCTGCTGAAGAGTTGGTGCTGGGCACACTTCTCTCTGTGTGCTGGGAGTTTTTCTTCAATGGTGCATTTGGCGTTGTGGGTATGGGGGGGGGGGGGTGTTGCTTTAGTTCGCTCTATGCCAGGGCTATAGAATTGAGAACAGCCCCCCCCTCCCTGCTTGGGGCTTGTATAGAATGAGGCGCCCCCAGCACACCACCACCACCACCTCCTCCTCCTCCACCACCGAACAAAGGGCTCTGCTCACGGCGAGGGGGGGTAGCTGGAGAGAGCGGTCGGCATATGGTCGACCGGTCGACAGCCCCCACCACCCCCCTCCCCCGTACTCGGTACACACTTCAGCGAGGTGTTTTGCATACAGGTGGGCACTGCTACCTTGTTTAATGACCCCCCCCCCCCCCCCCCCCCCCCCCCATGCCCCGCTTTGTTAAGGGATCCGGTCAACCAGTGTTGAATCCCACTTCCTCTCCCCCCCCCCCCCCCCCCCCCCCCCCGGCGTGGTGTCTGCCCAGCGTCGGTTAGTTCCTCGTTTCATTCGTTTACGACGTGAAAAACACACATCCTTCCCATTTCCCCCCAGCCCCGCCCCTGCAATCCTTTCAAAAAAATCTATTATTATTATTTTACTTATTCATTGATTTGTCTTGTGTTCTTATTGATTGAATGTTTCTTCCGCCTGCCCATTGGCCGCACCCTAACGACCCCTTAATTGCCCCTCTGCCTCCAGGTTTGAAAGGGCCATCCAGAAGTCCAGCAACGTCATCAACGGGTACGTTGTTCCCCTCCCGGCGCCGTTGACCGTTAGTTGTGATCGGCCCGTATTGATCAGAGCCACGGCCACCCTGAGGGGTGAATCAATGAGGTCACCGATCCAAGGTGTTTATTGATCCTATGCTAACCTGCCCCCCCCCTCTTCTCCCCTCCCCCTCACAGGAAGATGGCCATTCGCAGAATCCAGTCGTTGCCTGTAAGTAGATCCCCTGACTGTAGAATCGACCCCACAACCCTCACAATAGCACCTGTAAGATAACCTACCAGATATTTAAGGGGCTCCCCACCAGAGATAACGGTAATGTTTTAGTTTTCACACCGTTGGCCCTCTAGGCCGTCCCTGCAGAAAAGCCTTTTTAATCTTAAGTGATTTGGTGGCTCCAGCCTCTCCGCTTCAGAGCAGGGAGGGGGAGGTCTTGCGTTTAGGGAGGCGTGGGTTCTGCTTGGGGAGTGAGGGGGTCCGATGTAAGTAGGGGGTCCTGTTTAGGGAGGCCTACAGGTAGCCTGTGGACAATGGGGTTGGAACACAGAAGCTTTGATCCGGCGGTCAAACATGGAACAGGTCCCGGGTGGTCCAGGTTGTGGGATGTCACCAGGTTCATGAGACCCCGACACCTCTCACCCCCTCCTCTCCGTCTCTCCCCTCACCCCCTCCTCTTTGTCTCCCCCCTCCCAGATCCAGTTCCTCAGCTTTAGCCCAGAGCTGCTGGGGCAGGCGCCCGACCCGAAGCGCTTTGGGGTCTTCGCCCCGCTGACGCCCGGCGACGGACACCCTGAGAAGGAGAACATCCCAGAGGTGGGTTAGCCTGCCGCGTTGGCACACCGTGTTAGCCTGCTGGTTAGCATGCAGTGTTAGCACGCGGCACTAGCCTGCCACGTTAGCCTGCTGGTTAGCCTTCCGTGTTAGCCTGACGCATTAGCCTGCTGCGTTAGCGCGCCACGTTAGCCTGCCCTGTTAGCATGCGGCGTTAACCAAATAATTCAAACGGGCTAGGCCAATGATTTTCAATGTGAAATCGCTGAACCTTCCATTTTAGTTATTTCGTATATCGGGCAATCCCGCTAGACGTAAGCAGTTGATTTATTATATTTTTTTTTTAACTTCTGTGCTCTCCGTATTCTTCCGGAACTTTGGTCATCCGTTGCCGTAACGACGGCATTGTTTATACTGGCAGTAGTAGCCGGTCTCTGAGGTTAAAACCCTCGCTCAGTGGAGGCTCCAGGCTAGCGTCTCAGTGAGGACAGCATTCAGCGTCTGTCGTCGCTGGCTGCCCTGGTCTCCCCGGCCGTGTTGACAAACCCAGCGTGTGTCGTCTCTCCCCCCCCCCGCCCCAGCAGGAGGGCTTTGAGTTCAAGAAGCCCAACAAGCCGGTGTCCCGCTGCCGTGCCCGCTCCTCCCACGGCGTCCAGTTCAAGGAGGCCTTCGCTCGCCGCCCGAACTCCGCCCCCGAACTCATGGTGAGTCCCCGCCGTCACATGACCCTGGTAACCCCCGACCCTGGTAACCCCACCCTGGTACCGCGACCCGGTAACTTGACCCTATTCCACGACCTGGTACCCTGACCCTGGTACCGAGACCTGGTACCGAGACAAGGTACCCTGGTACCGAGACACGGTACCCTGGTACCGAGACACGGTATCCTGGTACCGAGACACGGTACCCTGGTACCGAGACACGGTACCCTGGTACCGAGACATGGTACCCCGACCTGGTAGTGACCCTGGTACAGTGACCCTTTCATTACGACCTGGTATTGTGACCCGGTATCAAGAGCGGTTATCGTGGGCTGGTACCGCGACCTGGTACCGCGACCTGGTACCGCGACCCGATACCTTGACCTGGTACTGCGACCCTGCGTCAAGACCGGACACCGCGGGGCGGTACCGAGACCTGATGACTACCTACCCTGTGACTTTCATTTCTAAACGTGCCTTAACTGGTCTGCGTCTCCTCCCAGCTCTCCCCCACCCCGCCCCAGCGCCTGGAGTTCCCCGGCTACGACTCCAGCCCCGTGTTCGTGCGCCGCACCTCCACGGCGGGCTCCCCCAGGGACCACGACTACGAGGAGGACGACGGCTTCCTGGACGTGTACGACGAGAGCTCCGAGGTGAGCGTCGGAGGCGCTCGAACCCGGGTTCCCGCGACGTCGGCGTCTCGCGGCGCTGTAACGGGACGGTTACGCACTGCTGACCTCTGACCCCGACTGACTTTTGCGTTTTGGTTTCCAGGGCGACGCGGGCATGCCTCTCGGGATGGCCAGCCTGCTGACGGCGCCGCTGGTGGCTGACAAAATGGAGGACGACTCGGTAAGGACGATGTCGGTTGGGGAAAAAAATCATCATTATTATTTTGGTCAATATTGAAATCACGATTATTTTTGAGTTTGAAAACAGGATGCATTTATTCAGCATTTCTCAGCCAAAAAACACTTGAACTGAGAAAAAAACACTAACTGAGAACTTTGAAATATCCCCTTAAATACACACAATGTTCTAATACAAAATAATGTATAAATATGTATCCGGCTGTTCTGCAATTTCTATAAAACATTTAATGAATAAAAACCAATGTACTTAAAAAAAAAAAAATAATAATAATCTTTTCAACTCTATTAGTTTGGAGATCGTTTGACCCATATATCGGGTCAAACAATTGCACAGTCCTAGAATATTTCCAATCCATAACTAGTTAACCACCATTTTGTGCTGTGGCGGGACTTCAGGACAGACATGTGAACCGTTCTTGTATTTTTTGATTCCGCAGCCTGTGATTCGCTGTCGGCCGCGCGGCCTGTTCCGCTCCCCCTCCATGCCAAGCCCTGTGTCCCGCCACTCGGGGGCCCGCCTCCCGGGGGCCCGCCTCCCCATGAAGCGTTCCGAGTGTCCGCGTGACGAGAACACGCCCGTCTGCGTCAAGAGGAGGCGGAGCCTGGCGGCCACGCCCGACGCAGAGTCGCCCCGCATGGTACGACCCACCCCCCTCTGCTATTCTCATGAAACGCCCCTCTGCTCACCACGTGAGGGACCGGTCTGCTCTGGTCTGGAGCCAAACGGCTGAGGGAATCAAACCTCACCCCTTTTTGATTTGGATCCTAGCTTTCCAAAATGTTTGAACTAGTTTAAAGTGTCTTTTTTTTTTTTGTGCATCTTTTAATCGTCTACGTTATTTCGTTTTTCGTTATTTGAGATGGTCGTCTTATTTTTATAGATTTGAGTCGCCGGTGCCTTTATTCTAAATCGACGCACACCACTTTGTAGAGCTACTTATTATTCACGGTCTTCCAGTGCAGTTCGTAGTAGAAGCAGCAGGACCTCACCCCAGCCTCCCAGCTCACGTTCTCTCTCCCCCCTCCAGACCGGACTGCTCCAGAGGTCCAAGTCCTTCTGCCAGACCTCGGACATCAAGAGACTTCTGGACGAACAGGATTCCTCCACTGACCTCATCGGAGACTTCACCAAGGTACCCAGACAGACGCATCCCTCTGGTGGTCATCCTGTGCTTCCTGGCTCTTTCACCACCCACTCGGTGGTGGAGAAGCAGCAGGGGGAATGTCCCGTTTAAATCTTCTTAGTGCAACGGTCGCCGAGCCTCAACTGTAGCGGTTGCCCCCGGCGACCAGACTTGGCCCGCTAATAAAGGCTCTGTTGCACTTGGTTCTGTTAAAAATCAAGGAAGCCGTTGCGAGTTAATTAGTTACTAAGCAACTGTTGCCACTGTTCCAAATGTCGGGGCACTGGGCGACTAATCAAATTTTGATCCCGAAGTTTATTTTTTATTTTTTTAACAGCTGGATACATATCTGTACATTATTTAGGTTTGAACATGTTCTTTTCGACAATTTTGTGTATTTTTTATGAAGGCGGAATTTCAAAGTTCTCAGTTACAAAGTGCTTTTTGGGAGAGACGGGCTGACTAATTTAAACTCAAAAATAATTGTTTGAATAATCGTGATTTCTATATTGACCAAAATAATCGTTATGATATATATATATTTTTTTTCATAAGTGAGCAGCCCTACGGGGCACTGCTTCATGCTGGCCTTCCGTTTCTGTCCTTCGTGACAAAATGACACTACTGTACATTTGTAGCTTGAGTTTGAGTCTTATTATGGTCTGTGTCTTGTGTCCTGCTCAGGCCCTGGCCATGCCCACCGTTGATGGGAAACACCAGGACCTGAAGTACATCACCCCAGAAACGGTGAGAGTGTGGTCCACACCGTCAACGCTAAAACTCTCACGTCTTTTTTTCCTTTTTCTTTTTTTAATAGAATGGAATTTTTTGGGTGTCTAACGCCTGTCCTTTCTCGGGTCCTCAGATGGCGTTGGCGATGAACGGCCAGTTTAGCGAGCTGGTGGAGCATCTGATCGTCATCGACTGCCGCTACCCGTACGAGTTTGAGGGCGGCCACATCAAGGTGCGTGGGTCGTCCGTGAAGCCGCAATGTCTCGTCGCCATGCCTGGTTAGGACTCGCCGAACCGGTTTCCCTTTGGGGGGAGTGGTTTAAACGGACATGGACTTGTCCGGGCTGCGCTGTGTACAGTTAGTCATTGAGCAGGGGATGACTAAGGGGGCTGAGAACATTCCAGTAATGTCGGATTAGAACAGAACGTGGCCTGGTAAAAAGTGTGTATAAAAGCGACCTGGTTTTAGGCCTTGTTCAAAGAACCAAGCACTTAAGCACTGAACTCCTTCAGCCCAATTAATGCTCACAAATAATGGATTATTTGTGAGGATTAAATAAATGAGTGCACAAAATATAATTTATTTATATATGAGTTTGTGCAGTGTATAGCTTGGGTTGTGTTTGCAGGTGACACCATAATATGAAATTAGCACGTCCAGAAATGCGGCAAATAAGGTCCATTTTAAAGGGGAAACTTCGGGACCTCACTCATTTCTAATCCGTGGCTACGGCCCCTGGCGATCGGTGTTTAAAAAAAAAACATCAAACTCGACCGCCGATTTTATTTTTTTATTTTTTATCGCCAGGGGCGTTAAATTCGGAACGACCCGAGCCCATTCCGGGCGCTTTTTCCTAACCTCCTCCTCCTTCTTCTCCTCCGCCCCTCCAGGGAGCGCTGAACCTCCACCAGGAGGAGCAGGTGGAGGACTTCCTGCTGCGCGTGCCCCTGGCGTCCCTCTCCGCGGAGCGCCGCGTGCTGGTGGTGTTCCACTGCGAGTTCTCCTCGGAGCGCGGGCCCCGCATGTGCCGCTTCGTGCGGGAGCGCGACCGCTCGCTCAACGAGTACCCCAAGCTGCACTACCCCGAGCTCTACATCCTCAAGGGCGGCTACAAGGAGTTCTTCCCCCACCACCAGGTGGGTCCCCCGCTGCCTCACCCAGGGGCGTCGGCGATTGAGGCCCCGTGGTCGAAATGTCGACCAGGCGACCCCGTGTTGGTTCCGAACGCTGGCCAGCGTTCGGAACCAACACGGGGCCGCCTGGTCGACATTTCGGGTCCAAACGCTAGCCATCACTTTGACGGTTCGACTGGAGGTTTGATGTGTCAAACTTTATCGGTGTAGCGGTTGCCCCGGGGGAAACGCCGCGTCAGGGAGGGATGGACGAAGGTCACGCTTAAACACTGCTGCGGTTGTGATGTAAACGGGGCTCACCTAGTTGGCATGGTAGCATGGATGTATAGGCGTTCGTTAGCCACCAGCACCTGGTAGCCTCTTGTGAACCGGCATTATGGCTAAAGGCAGTTATGGTTGGACGTTGACTCGACACAGACGTGAACCTGTCTTGGTTCTGCGGCGGTTTTACGTCGGGGTTTAGTGAGCGGACCAATCACAGCCCTTGCTGCTGGAGGACGGAAGGAGGGTCCGCAAGGACGCAATGGGTCCGTAAACCCCATATCGTCGACGTCTAACCATAACCACCTTAAGTTAGCACGTCAGCGCTTGCTAGTGAGTCGGTAGCCCTCGAGCGACGGGGTTCGACAAGAGTGCCACGCCCCAGTCTGACCTTCGACCCCCCCCCCCCCTTCGTACAGGAGCAGTGCGAGCCCCAAGCCTACCGGCCCATGCACCACGAGGACTTCAAGGACGACCTGCGACGCTTCCGCCTGCGTAGCCGCACCTGGGCCGGCGAGCGCAGCAAGAGGGAGCTCTACAGCCGCCTCAAGAAGCTATGAGCCACTGCCGCCGCGACGTCAGCTACCACTAACTCCTCCCACGGCCGGCCTCCACCAATCCAACTGCCACTTTTTGGGTTTTCGCGCCAAAAGTTGCTAAACTATAGCAAGATTAGATATTTTTTCGATTTGTACGTAAAAATGAGGGGTACACCCTGAGGATTTGACCCTCGAACCCTAGAGGAGTTCCTCAGGTACCATGTGTGTGTATGTGTGTAGTTTATTATTTTTTTTAAGGTGAGGTGTTTTATAGATATATATATTTCTCTAACCACAGGGACCTACTGGTGGTACAATCACTGCCAAGATCACTAGAATCAGCCATTTCAGACCAACACAGCCATTCTACCCCCCCCACCACCCCCAATTTCAAACCAACACTGCCACCCACACCCCTTCCATTTCTTTACCAAACTAAAATTGCAGAGATATCGTAGTTCAGTCTTTTAATAGTTTTATTTTAATTGTACATTTTCCCTCCTATTTAAGCACTTAATTTAAACACCATGGACTTTGTCTACCGCCACAATGCTAAATTGAAAACAATGACTCCATTGTTCCACCGGATGTCCGGAGGAGGAATGGATGCAGAACTTGGGATTGATGCAGAACTTCTGGTCCATTGCGACCCTTTTGAAAGGCCGCCATCTCCTTTTAAAAAACCAAAGCCAGCTAAGCTACCTGACCTTTGTAATAATTTTATCATCTTTTTTTGTTTCAAATGCTGCGGGTCGGCAAGCAATGAGTTGGTCTCTGAATGTGACCTTGTTCTGCTCTGACAGCCGTGTTGCCAGATTGGGCCAGATATTCCGCCCAATCTGGCAACACTGTCTGGCTGCCGCGTTGGTGTTTTGAGGTCGCGTCCCCCGCCTCCCTGTGACGTGTTGGTGTTCTGGTGCCCATTAAAGATCCACGGTCTTTTATTTCGTGTCCCTGATGTTTTTTTACACTCGCTGGCCTAATATGCTTTTTAATTATTGTGCAAGGGTGATTTTCAGGAAATTAAATGCTGAATCGTAATTCTCGTTTCAAACCGCTCAGCTCTTTGAAAGCACTTCACTAAGTTCACTTCCTCTCCACCAGAACATGACTTCCTTATATATTATATCAATGAGTCACTGGATATTTTCTTCCTAGTATGTCACTTTAAGCACAGCGGGAGCAGTTTCCTCTCCGCCTCCCGTGCGAACACGGCGCGTCCTGTTTTTCAAATGTTCCCGGGGCCTGGTGCGACGCCAACACGTGCCGTTCCACGTAATCATGTTCTCACGCGCACGCATTCCTCTCCTCTCGGCTGCGCGGAGGAGGAGGTGGGCGGAGCTACTGCTGAACACATGTCGTTTGACGTTAGAAGAAGCGAGCGCGAGACTCTGGCACGTGCCGTGAAAACCTGACCAATCAGGAGTCACGCTGCACTGGAACTCCTCCCAACCCGCACGGTGAAACCGCTGCCAAGGGTTTGAACTGCAGCGGGGTTCTCCCACTGTGCTGCTCTTCTTGGAAATGCCTTGTGCGCTTGTTTGCATTCCGATGAGCTTTTCTCCCGAAGGACTGTCTTTTATTGGACTACAGCCTGTTCTCCCCACGCATTGTGCTCTGTTTGGGGGTAAACACGGCAACGTAGAGTAAATGACCTAACGCAGTCCCAAGTTTTGTATAAAATTGTACATTTAATCGGTTAAGATAAAGATATCACAGGCGTCTCCCAAAGAGATAAAAATATGCCCGTGCTATAAAGGGGATAAGCATCCACATTTGACAAAGTCACATATTGTAATACAGTGATTGTGCTCTTCAAACACTCCACTCAAACACACACATTGGTGCGCATGTACAAGTGGTGGTCCAACTACCACTGACCAACTTTAGAACTTCCTTTTATCCCAGGAGACGCAGGGGTTTCAGATCCATGTGAGTAGGGAGCAAGAAGATCCACTGGTTGAGCTGCGACATTTTGTCATCAGACCCAGCAACAACGCTAGCGTAACACCCACCGGTCCCCCTCTTACGTCATACTATTAAGTGTGCGCTTACATTTACATCTAGTGCATTTTGCAGACGCATTTATCGCCAGCGACTTACATGTACATTTGTCAGGAGAAAGCAACAATATATCGCTGTTGGTGCAATAAGGATGTTCGTAGTAACAAGTGCCAAGCACTAAAAATCACTAGGTTAACCCATTCCGTGTGTACAACAAAGATAGCTAGGATAAGATGCTACACAATGCTTAGCACTATTTTTCAAGTGCAAGGACGTACAACATACAATAAGTGTGTACATTAAGTGTCAGAATGTACAAAACATTCGATAAGTGTGTACATGAAGTGACATACAACACAAAATAAGTGCGTAGGAGGGGTGTGGGCCCTGTTTTTGGGAGAAAGTGGGGTTTCGTCTGCGGTTAGCATGTGTTTGGCGGGGCCGCCGGTCGGGTGTGTTTACCTTGGGTATACGAGATGGTTCCTGTGTTTCTAAGCCTCCTCAGGGACCCCCTCTGGAGCAGCTGGACTAACACTGACCTCCTCCCGGCTCGGAGGGGCAGTGGGGGGACTTTTGTGTGGTTGTTGGTTTTCAGATGCAGATGCTCGATACCTAGCGGGGGACACAATGCATCGTCTGGCAGGCAGGAGCCATGCTGCTCTCGGCTCGCCTGGACGCTAATTAAAGGCTTAAAGCAAAGTGGAAATGAACCCACAATGGGCATTACACACTGAGTGGGCATCTTGGTGTTAAACGCTAGCTGGGTGATGGGACTGAATGTGCTTGAGTTTCGCGTTCAGTTCTCTCTCTCTCTCTCTCTCTCTGTCTCTGTCTCTGTCTCTGTCTCTCTCGCTCTCTCTCTATCTAACTCGCTCTCTCTATCTTGTTCCATAAACGACTCTCCCTCTCTCACTCCATTAATGGACACACACACACACACACACACACACACACACACACACACACACACACACTCAGACAGATTGATCAGAAGTTTGTTCAAACTGAAAAGTCCCTCCCTCAGGACAAGCCTACATAGGCTCAGAGTGTGTCGTTTTGACCTTAAAACAGATTTTATACCAGGTGTATACCATTTTAGAGGTTTATTGGCAGGTGGAACCAACGTTTACATAGCGAATAATTAAGCAAAGGAAAAATAATGTTAAACATGGTTTCAATTGAAGATTTGTTCATGCACGCTGGTGGTAACCCATATGCAAATTGTTAAATGTAAACATTGCAGTTGGAAAGTTTGAGTATACTTGGCATCGAATCGATTCAAATTTGCAGGCCGGCCCAGGGCAGCAGAGTAGCTGCTATCCTCTGTTATCTGATCAATAAGTTATCTACCAGATATAATAATAATTCCTTCTATTCGTTCAATCTCTAGCACTTGACAGTGCATTAAAACAATGACACAGACAATACTATTTAGGTAGATCCTCTCTCTGAAGGGCTAAAACATTGACAGCAATGAATCCACTATCGTTTATCGACCTTCCTGGATCTGTGTGAGGTTATCTAAGAGAAATCTCCACCAAGCCTTCCAGAGAGCATGGCTTCCTTTACCATGCTAGTACCTCTTCAGCCAGGCAGGTGTTCTCCCCCTCCACCCTCCCCCTTTCCCACCCTCCCGTCCCCTCCCCTCTCACTCTCTCTCTCCCCACCCTAGTTTACCTTATTTGTCACAGGGTGCTGTGGGCCTGGCCCGGGTGCTGCGATGATCAAAGCTACCACACTAACTCAGGCACACACACACACACACACGCACGCACGCACACACACACACACACACACACACACACACACAGACACGCAAACATCACAGACAGACACCCCCAAACACACTTACATACAGTAACACACACACACACACACACACACACACACACACAGACACGCAAACGTCACAGACAGACACTT
>NC_136948.1:4228791-4233791 GCF_949987615.1 Pollachius pollachius | reverse complement strand
TCAGTTGAACATCTTTTTCAAAGATGACGTTACGTATACAAACTTTGATTTTTTAACTTTGAACGTAAGTTGACATTTGTTTCGAGGCGTTTGAAACTACTGCTAATCTTATGGGATTTGTCGTCCAACTGACCTATCTGGGAACCCCCTTGCTAAACCAGTTCTAACCAGTTCTCTCTGCCCCGGTTCCTCTGGTCCAGGTACTGCTGAAGGTGGATCGCATCGACTTCCTGCTGTCCAAGCTTCTTCCTCATGGCCAGCTCCTCTTCCTCAACCACCGCTTTACCCAGAGCCTGGAGAAGGACATAACCGCCTACATGGCGAAATAAAGAACTAATAACCGACGCCAATAGAACTATATCCACCATCAACCACTTTACTCTGAACCAGCTAGCCTTGTGTGATGGCCTCTTCCGAGCTAACGACTTTGCGTTGCTTACTCCCGTGAAATGAAGTCATCAGGCTATATGCGCAAGGCTAACAATGCTATTGTGGCACCGCCAACTGTTCTGAGGATAAGTGTCGTGATGCTTATGACGTTGGGATGCTAAGTGTCGCGATTCTATCCGTCTTTTGTGATGGCAAAGTTCTCAAAGTTCTTCAGAAACGAGGGGTTTCTCCAGACATTCAACCCTCAGCCAAGCTCTCACATGAAACCAGAGGCTTTGAGGGGCGACGTTCGTTTGACTGTTTTCAAGGTCCCCCTGTTTTCCCACCCGCTGTGATGCCGTTTAAAAACCGCTTATAAATGAACCCATTAGTGATGTCACAAGTGGGAGTGTCTCCGCCTCCAGATGACGGATGGATCAGCCTACCGGGCGCGAACTTGACGGCTAATCAATGGCACACCGGGTGGTAAAACAGGACCCCTTTAAGTGCTATTAAATCAATGTTTGATGACTTTAGTTTTTTTCTTGACGTGTCACCTCCTTAACCACGGGTAGTGACTGTCGCTTAAGGAGGGGGAACATCTAACCCCAGAGCTGTGATCCGTCAGCACGGAAAGAGAGAGAGACAAAATGGAGGACGACGAGGAGCTTGTGAGCTGAGAGTTGCTGGGAGGTTTTTCTGTAAAGTTAGATAAATTAATTCACACGGCGGTGCGGTCACCCAAGGACATCCTGGCTCGTTGTTTACCTGCGAGAAGAGCTCTGTTGACATGGAGACGGGCGATTCGCTGCCGCTCTCATTTCACTGTACTGTACTGTGAGATTACATTAAAATGAATTATGTTCAAGACTGGGAGGGAAGGGAGGGGGGGAAGACAGAACGGAGCTGTCGCAATCAATGTATTGAGGTCAGATATAATGTGATTTTAAATTGTGAAACAAATACCAGCCTTGGCAACATTGTCCACTTGCCTCTCTTTCTTTGAACACTCTCTAACGCAGAGTAACGACTCTCACACACTTTCTATCTCTCCCACACTCTCTCTTGCACACACTGTCTCTCGCACACACACACTGTCTCTCGCACACTGTCGCACACTCTCGCACACTCTGTCTCTCGCACACACTCTCGCACACTCACTCTCTTAGTCACGCCAGACGGCCTTGTTGGCAAGTCTGATCGGTAATATAATCAATAGGGCCTATAATGAATCAATCGGGTTCAATTTGGATGGGGGTGGAATGGCCCCGTAGTTGTGGAATGATCCAGAACTCACAGCTGGCCAGTCCACCCCTATTCGACCAAACATTAAATTTGGTCAAATACTTTATTGATTATTGTTGAATCATTAATAAAATATATAATATTGATTAATGACAAATGATATGTATTTTATAATGTTTTTACAAAAAAATGTCCCCCCTCAATCGCTCAAGTCATGATGTGTCGATACGACATTTGACATATCAGAAGGAGGGGGCGGGGTTAGCTTAATTGCCTAACTAAACAATTCATGAGTGGCGGGTAGAAAGAAAGAGCATCTCAACGTTTGTCTAGATCGGTAAGTTTTCCTTTTAACGACCAGCATAGGCTATCCAAAAACAAAGCAGACGGGTTACAACAGTAAAGTGGCTGTCACAGAACCAGTGAAATGACAATGTGTCCGTGTGCACGAACGCGTGTTTATTTGGACAACATCTGTTCTTCAGTTAAAACCGAAGCAGCTGCTCCAGCCAGTTATTCTGCAAAGTCACCAAGTGGGAAATTTGATAACAATGCTTAAAGTTGAGAGTGCTGACAATGGGTGTAGTGATAAATAATGCATTCATTATTGATGAATTTAACCTACCTAGATGAGTATGATACTGCACCAGGCAGTGCGTGTCCATATCCGCGGGAGGGCGCTGTTGCTCCGCAGTGGGCGACGCTAAAATATTGACATTAGGTCGGGGATTTTGGAAAATGAAAATATCGGTTTTCTAAGCCGTTTCAGTGATTCACTTTTTGAAAACGGTGTAATTCCCTTCAGGCCATGGTCCACTTCCCAAAATACCAACGTTTTGTCCAAGTAAACCGAACACGTTTGTGTTGTGTTGCTGCTGTTGTGATGTCAGAAAGGGCAGATGTTTGTGCAGTTCAAAACACCGCTGGTGGATTTTACAATCCAGTAGGCCCATTTCCACAGTTTTCACAACGGAAAAGTTATCTGCTTCAAAAAATAGATTTCTGACTCAGGTAAGCCTACACTCGAATTGCGGCAGTAAATTAGTCGGCCTAATGTCTAACAGTAGATGGCAGTGTGTAGACGGCTTCATAACCGCTTGACTGAAAAATGCTGGTAACCAGACAACATTTAAATAGCCCTGATACTGAAATAGTTTAAAGAAACTGAGAGCATCAAAGCAATCATTTCTGGGATTGTGTGTGCACTTTGTAACTGCATCTGATTGCTTGTGCCTGTAAAAGCATTCCATCCCCTTGTTTGAAGGACGGCCGTGTTCATGCTTGATTACGCCAACTGGTTAATTTATGTTCAATAAGTACAGCCGTATGCATTGTGTATTGATCCCTATGGCATTTGAATCACATGTCCGTTCCAAGGCAATGCTTTCCAGCAGAATGTACACAAACAAGTCCCAGCGCGTTGCAAAACCTATTATCTGCATTTCTTTCTACATTCCGAACATGCAACGAATGTTGATTAAACCCGGCCGAAGTGTGTGTGTGTGTGTGTGTGTTTGCACATTGGCGCACAACACACTAGGAATGTATAAATATCGTTTATTTCCCACAAGGACTTTGAGTTCAAGCTGAGTTCTGGTCTGATATTGGTTGGTCCTGGCGTCTACCTGTAGCATCCTTGAGCAAGATGACCCCTGACCACCACCTGCTCCCTAAGGGCCCGCCTCTGCATTCACCGCCCGTCTCCGTACATAAAAGCATCTGCTGAACGGTAACTCGTGTGGTGGCCCTGCTTTACAACACAACGACCAGCGGCCATGATCCAGAAGATGTGGTCGTTGGGTGGCTGGCAGTGGGACTGGTGGGACGTCAGGACCCAGCCGGGGGGATAAGGGGGGAGTGGGCTTCATGGTTCCTCCTAGGCCGCGGAGTGCTGGGCCGGGTCGGAGCCAGCGAGTGGTTCTGAAGATGGCTCTCTTACCGGAGGAACCGGTTCTGCTCGTACAGCCGGGCACCTTCCAGTAGAGCCGCTCGATTATGGAGACAATCATAATCACGATTATTTTGGACAATATTGAAATCGGTGTTATTCAAACAATGATTTTTGAGTTTGAAGACATGATGCGTTTATTCGGCATTTCTCTCCAAAAAGAACTCTTCCTTCCAAAAAGAACAGAAATTTCACCTTAAAAAAATACACAAGCTGTTCAAATAGAAAATGTTCAAATTGAAAATAATGAACAAATATGTATCCAGCTGTTCTGCAATTTATATAAAACATTTAATGATTAAAATAAATACACAAAAGAATAAAATAATTAAATCTTTTCAACTAGATTATACTGGTATGGAGATAGTTTAACAAAAGAATCAAAATCACTGATTAATTGCACAGTCCTTCCTTCCAATAGTTGTGTCAGTAGTAGACTGAAGCACTGATTAAGACCGCTGCAGATTACAGCTGATGAATAAAGATAGACCTCAATATAAACCAACCATTATAGCGTCCGATAAACTCGCCTTTGCTGACTTGATTTCCCAAACTCACTTTAACTTCAAACTAACCTCACCTTACCGTGCCAACTTCCCCTTAACCCTAACCTCAATCCACTAACCCCAACCTCCACCTTAACAGACCTCCACCTCCTCCTGAACTAACCCTAACCTCCACCTTAACAGACCTCCACCTCCTCCTGAACTAACCCTGACCTCCACCTTAACAGACCTCCACCTCCTCCTAAACTAACCTTAACAGACCTCCTCCTTACCTTAACCTCCACCTGAAAAAACCTCCGCCACCTCCTAAACTAGCCCTAACCTTCACCTTAACAGACCACCACCTCCTAACCCTAACCCTAACTTCCATCTGACTCCTCCACTACACCGTCAGCCCTCCTAACCCCACCCAGCCAGCTGACCCCACCACTACACCGTCAACCCTCCTAACCCCACCCAGCTGACCTCACCAATACACCGTCAGCCCTCCTAACCCCACCCAGCTGACCCCACCAATACACCGTCAGCCCTCCTAACCCCACCCAGCTGACCCCACCACTACACCCTCAGCCCCCCTAACCCCACCCAGCCCGCTGACCCCACCACTACACCGTCAGCCCTCCTAACCCAACCAGCCCTGTCCCGTGGCGTGTCTCCAGCGTCCGAGGCGGCGCCGCGCTCCAGCGCTCTGCTGGGTCTTGATTCAGCGTTTCATGTTCCAGACATCCCTCCCTCCTGCTCATTACGAGTGTTCCGCCTCCATTGTTCGGCTCGCTGCCCAGACCTCCCACGCTCTCGCCCTCCCCCCCGCCCCCCGAGCGTTTTTCCCGCCGCTTTCATCAGCCTCGCTAGTCAGCGTCCAACATGGTTGTGGTCGGCGCAGTGCCGCGGTGATGGTGTTCGACTCCCAGCTGAAAGGCACTGGGATTGAT
>NC_136948.1:4126291-4226291 GCF_949987615.1 Pollachius pollachius | reverse complement strand
GGTGGGGGGCAACAGACGGCAGGTGCGATTCCCTATTGTCGACGGCTCGCCCTGTAGTCCCACCTTCTCCTCGAGTGTCAACAGACTCTGTGTGTCGCGGCGGCGGCTAAGTGAATAAACGCTGCTAAGGAGCGTACGCGTGCGTCTCACTACCACTCACTGTGACTCACTTACCCCCCCCCCCCCCCCCCCGACAAGTTATGGAGCGGACCTTTGACCTTTGGGCTCTGTGTGTCTGTGAGCTGACTGCAGAGCGGCGCCGCCATCGCGTCTCTGCCGCCTCTCGCTCTGCGGGGTTAATAAGGAGGGGGGGGGGGGGGGTAGGGAGGAGCCAGAGTCTCTCGGAGAACCAGGGCCAGAGGTTAAGCTCTGCTGGACGAAGAGAGGTCTTCCCCGCTTTCTATCTTTTCCTATTTGTCTCTCTCTCTGTCTCTCTGTCGCTCTCTCTCTTTCTCTCTCTCTGTCTCCCAAGGAATCTGTCATAAGGGACAGATTTCCGAAACGGCTTGTAACGGCTAGTCAGCCCACACCTGGTGGCATGTCATGGGACCTTTAAAAGATGTCTGACTCGCAATCGTTCTTTGCGTCTTTGTTTCATATCGTCTGTCACCTTATAAAAACGGAATTCTAACACAGCTTTTAATTGTCACGCAGAGCAATCTCTGAACATTCTCCTGTAGACAAAGACAGACGCCCAGACACTGAGTACTGAGCTGAGATTGTCGTAATGCTTTCGAGGAGGCGATTCGAGATCAGAGTAGACTGAGTGATCCTGAATGATTGGGGAGGTTGAACGCAAGAGGGGTCTCCTCAGCACAGTGGCTCTGCGGTAGAAGCCTGAAGTGGTCCGTCCAAAGGGTTGGGTCTTGTTTGACGAAACACCAATGATACAAATCATGCATCATTTAGAGTTCAATGTCCTCGGCCTAAAGATATGGTGCGGCTTGTGACCGTCTGTGCTACATGAATGTGCAAACTGGCGGCTGAAAGGCATGAATGTGTAAATTAAATGCCGAGGTGGCTCTCCAGAGCTGTGACCATGTCTCCGGTTCTTAAAGTTGCGAATGAGATTTGCACGTGCAACATTTCACATTCGCAAGGCTTACGTCCCCCAGTAACAGCCAGGAGTGCGAGCAGTACCAAGCCTTCGGTTGCTCACATGTCTGACAGATTCTGGTGAAAGGCTTCAACCTGTAACAGTGTCTAAACCCACCTCTCCTAGACCCGCTGTGATTGGCTGTGTAAGTCTGTCAGTCTGATGGCTGCTCTGCGACAGTTGTGTTTAATCTGATCCGCGGAGTTGTTCAGGCCGCAGGTGTTCAGTTTTCAGGTAACAATAAATCTGAATCATTGTAATTTATATGTAAATGTTTGAATGCTGCATCTGTTCACAACCGCCTCGTTTCATAACCCTCTTTACACTTGTGGTGTTAACTTGGGAAACTCGATTATCGACTGGGTTTCGCTACAGCGTTCTGTTCACAGTGTCCACGAACATCTGGGAATAATGTCAAAATACACCATCTCATCTCCGCCGTTCCCATCAGACAGAAAAACGGACCGCTTCATTCCGACTGGATGGCGATTTGGACCACTGTTCCGACTGGACCTCTACTGCCGCTGTGATGTGATTGGCCAGCGAAACCTTCACTCAAGAGAGTAGCTCAGACTGGAACTCTACTGCCGCTGTGATTGGCCAACGAAACCTTCACTCAAGAGATCAGTAGTGTAATCCTGCCGACGGAGAACGCCTGCGTCGATCCACGACCACGGTGTCACTCACAATACGCCGCTTGATTTGCTGGGCATTCTGGGATTCTAATCCACATCCTGACCCGTGGAGCACCGATCAGGGCAGGCTGGGCTGATAGCCACACGAAGAGGCGTCGCAGAGTGGAGACCTGATTGCAGGTTCACTCTAGCTGAGCGGCGGAGGAACCAGCAGAAGGCGGGTAGAGCGGGGTAGCTGGTAACCGGTAGGTCGCTGGTTCGATCCCCGGCTCCACCTAGGTGAGTGTCGTAGGTGTTCCTGAGCAAAGCACCTCACCCTTATTGCTCCTGACGAGCTGGCCGTCGCCCTGTGTGGTGGACTCCGCCGTCGGCGGTGAATGTATCGCTGGAAGTCGCTTTGGATAAAAGCATCAGCATAACCCCCGAAATGTAAATGTAATTGCTGCATCAGAACTAGGGCTGCATGTAACTGGACAAAAAATGGTGTTGCGAGGTTTTGTCTTTCTGAGATACGTATATTGCAATGTGACAAAACAAAAAAAGATATATCTTAGAAAATACTAAGTATCATTGCATAATGATTGGGGTGATTTGTAGCGTTCTACACTTGTTGTACAGAACTTCATGGTGGCGAATTAAATTGGAAAATAAGTTTGCGGTGTTGCCTTTTCTTGTGGCAACAATTGCAAGGCACTCTGGCTGTCTGATGGGGGGGGGGGGGGGTTTGTTCGTGCAATAGACTCTGTACTACATACAACAATTATTTATTTAACACTGAATATTGAATAAGAATAATATATAATTTATTAATAAGCAGCTTTTCAAATTAACACCTTGAACAAATACATTGAATTAATTTGCAAAATAAGTGCCAAACAACATTGTCAATATAACAACTGAAAAAAGAACAGTCAAAGAATTAGTGCATTTTTTTAAAATAAATGTTACATAATTGTATTTTGTTGATGACGTAGTTAAGGCGACATGCGTGTGTTGCTAAGGCGGCCGCCTCAGCTGTAAAGGGCTGTGGGTCACCCCGGGGGGCGCCCCGGCTTCTGCCTGGGGGAGGGCACCACTACACCGCTGCCACCATGGAAGTCCTCACAACCAGAAGAGGAGTCTCCACACAAGGGGGCCTGGAGTGGTCGCTGGACGTGGATCGACCAATCAGAGGAGGCGTGGAGTGGAGGACGGCCTCTCGGTGTGGGTAAACACGGGAACCGCGGGCCCATTACTCCAGCAGTGCTACACATGAAGTGGAGGCAGATGCATAATTCATCTGGGGAGTTTCCTCTCTGGAGACCGAGTGAAGGGCTGCTGTTGTCTCTCGCCCGGCCAATCGAGAGCCGCGGATAATCGGGACGGAAAGGAGCAGACTTGGATTGGGAGACGGAGATGGGAAGAGAGAGAGAGAGAGAGAGAGAGAGAGAGAGAGAGAGAACGTCCGATACTTCACGTGGCGTACAGCTGTGATGAAGCCACACTCAGCCTCCCATCTCAAAGCACGCACGTTCGAGTCCTTCTTCAGTACGCAGAGCATGTAGAGAGGCACTTAGAGAACACCGCAATTCACCTCCACCCAGAGGGGCACGGCAGGAAGTGGCACACCGGCACTTCCTGTGGAGGGTAGTGGCACAGGCAGTCACTGTGCGCCAATAGAGATCCCACCACCACCACCTCTAGCACCACCATGTAGTCATACACCACCACCCCCTCACTAGCGCTCGGTGTGCCCAGGCCGAAGACTAGGATGGCCGATTATTGTTATTATTTTCAACAATAGACGTCCGTAGCATGAATCCGAAAAATAATTCCAACACATTTGTAAACTTTGTCACCGAGCACAAAGCTGTCAAACTCGATTGGATTTGAGTGTTCGGAGGGAAAGGCGGCCCAGATAATAGTGGATTAAACGACATTGTCGTCCTGTCCTTGGTCTTCACACCGATCCCCGAGATGAGGGGGAGGCTGTGAGATGCTGGCTCCTTCATGGTGACGTTGTTTTGAGCTTTATGTCAAACAGTCAGCAGCATTAACAAGATGATCGCCACGGTGACGCACGTGAGTCTGTGTAGCTACAGTATCGCCTGTCCTCGTTTTCAGTTTGCGTGGGGTTTAGTGTTGTGTTTGTGATACATTTTGTGTCGTGTGTGTGTGTTTGGGTTACGTTTAGTGTCTTTGTGCTACATTGAGTGTGTTTGTGTCATGTCGAGTGTGTTGTATGTGTGTGCGTTATGTTGTGTGCGTGTGTGTGTGTATGTACGTGTGTTGAGTGAAACTGCGAGCGCTAGGCCCACCTTCTGCACCACAGCGTTTGTGGTCATCAAACACGCCCAGGTGCATTCTGGTCATTTACACCAACAACACGTTGTCGTTTTATCTCCCCTGATTCACCGTTCTCCCGTCGCCGGGGCAATGTGTATCACGTAACCCAACTGCAGAGGTGTTAGCCGTTAGCGTGCTGCTAGCGAGTGCGCGGCGGCTAACTGTCACTGCCTATCAACACACACCTTTAACTGCCGCGGGGAGTGCGTCCTCCCTGATCCCGGACGGCGCGTTCCATTTTGCCGTTGCTTCGGGGGGGTACCCCGCGCTGGTCATGTGACCAACGGGGGAGAGACGGGGGGAATGGTTTGAGAGAGAAAGGGGGGAGAAGCGATTCATGTTCTGCGTGTGGGTCGGAGGGAACATGGCCGTGCTTGCTGTGTTGTCCGCGGCTCTGCTGCCTCTGGTCGATGAACCTGTGATGCAGCGCTCTGCTGTGGACGCCATTAATCTCAATACCATTTTACCACTCTTTTCTACCCCCCCCCCCTTCTCCCGGCTCTTCCAATAGCCACAGGTCGCAATTAGCCGTCAAAAGCTGAACTCAATCAATTTCAATTTGGCCGGGGCTGAGCGGTGGAATGGAGAACACACAGTGTTAATTATTCCACAGCGCCATTGATCGCTGTTGTTCTGGGGCCCGTTAATTACGCTGAGCGATTGGGCGGCGGCGGCGGCGGCGGCGGCGGCGGCGGCGGCGGCGGCGGCGGCAGGAGGGCCAAAACGGACAACTGATGGGTTCAAGAGGACGCTGGGATCTGGACGGTAGGACCCAGTCTGCTGCTCTCCCTCTGTCTGTCTGTCTGCTGCTCTCCCTCTGTCTGCCTGCTTGCCTGTCTGTCTGAATGTATGTATGTCTTTCTATCTGTCTGACTGTCTGCTGCTCAGCCTCTGTCTGTCTGTCTGTCTGTCTGTCTGTCTGTCTGTCTGTCTGGTTGAAACAGGATTTATTAAAGTGCAGGAATACGACCACATTACTGTGTAATGGGGTCCTCTCGGTGTATCCAACCTAACAGAACTAACCTCACCTCTTAATGGACTGGTTTCAAACCTGACAAACACTTAATACCCATCTTAACAAACTTCTTAAATCGTCTTAAAGCGGCATCATGTCTGCATGGATTATGAATTCTTCCCTTTTGAGTTCAAACAACTTGCGTCTGTTATTAGGGACGTGAAGAAGACAGCCCTGAAAACGTCTCACGCCACGAGCAGGATTCAGCGTGACGAATCAAAGTCGCGTGCCGACGTGGATGCCGACTCGTCCAAACGCGGAGATGACGTGTCCTTTAAAGTCTTGGATTTATTCACACTTTGCACACTTCCGTCGTAATTGACGGTAATCATCTTGTCGTGGATCCCTCGCTATTGTCCTCCCCGCTCTGGTCTGCATCTGAACATGAATCAAACATCAGCCAGTGAATAATAAAGGGCCCGCTCCGCCTCGTCCTCCCTGTCTCCTGCCGTATGCTCTCCCCCTCATGTTTGTCAAGCAGTCATCTTTGCGAGGCGCACTCTGCAATACTGATGTCTGCGATCCGGGCCTATCACGCAGTGTTCACAGGGACATTAGGATGGCGCTCCACGCTCCGCCTCAATGTATTCTTCATGGCCTGCTGCGTCCGGCCGCAGAGCACAAAGAGGAGGTCTTCTCGGAGGGATGGGTGGGGTGGCTGGTGGAGGTTCCTCTTCGGTTGATGGATGTATTTTGACACCACCCCCTGGCACATTTTGTAAATAATCTGTACGCGTGTGTTTACATGCTCTGTGTTCAGGATTTGTAGATGTCTATGTTTGTTTTTCTTCAGTTTAGTTTCCCGGCTCTTTGGTGTTGCTTCTGCGCAGAAGTCTGGATGGATCGATCTGATCACGTACTGCATCATGTCTCTATCTATCGATCTGACTGTCTGTCTTCTGTCTGTCCGTCTTTCTGTGGCAGTCTCACTTTCTCGTCCAAGAAACCACTCTGGAAACTTCTTGAAGGTAATGACGAGATGATGAGAGACTGATGATATCTGGATCTGAGCATGGTTACGTGTTGTGTAGATAGTTTTGTGTTGTGTAGATGTTGCGATGTGTAGGTGGTTTGGTGTTTCAAAGATAGCTTTGTGGTGTGTAGATGTTGCGTTGCGCAGATGGCGCGCTGTTGTGAAGATAGTTTTGTTTCATGCAGATGTTGCGTTGTGTAGATTGTTTTGTGTTGTGTAGACGTTATGTACACTGTTTGGTTGTTTACATGGTGTGTGGTTGTGTACACGGTGTGTTGTCGGGGACGACTGACGTTGTTCCTGGGAGGAGAAGTGTGTGCTAGCGTCTCCTAAAGATGGGAGGCTCTGCGCACGCCAACACTGTGGATGAATGCGCTGCTAAATGTCATGCAGCCGGAGTGTAATGTAATACCCCTTAATGTAGAATAATGTCACTTCTACACCAGGGCTGGCTGGCGCAGTGTGAGCCGTAAAATAACACCACTGTCTTGGGCTGGGGGGGGGGGAGGTTGGATTTAAATCTACATTAACAAACTCTAAACAAAAGGTCACTTGGAACTCATATCTGATCCACGCGGGGGAAAAGGGTCGGGCCCTCTGTATTATTGATTGTTTATTGTTTATTTGATAGGGACAGATATAGGCAAACTGAGAACAGCTTTGCGTCATAGTGCTTATAGCCGATGCTCATTTGCATCACCCGTCCCTAGAAGGGCTTTTGTGGAAAAAAAGCGATTAAATCAATGAGGTAAAAGGAAGTTAAACTGAGGACAGCGAGAAACAATAAAGCACAAGGTAAAAAGTCGATAAACTAAGTACAACAAGATACAATGAAACACATTAGTAGTAGTAATATATCAACAGACGACCAGACATGAGTGTCTAGTAAGTGTGTTGCTGAAATAACCAGGATTTGGTAACTCTCTTAAAATTTCAAGTGATCAGGATGCAAGTTCAAGGACTTTGCTCCTTTCACAGAAAAAGGTGTCTGAGCGAAAGATGTGTTGCAGAATGAAACTTTCCAATTGCCACTTGCTCTGGTGGTTCTCTGTAGCGTTGTGTAGCGTTCCTTGACGCTCCCTTCTGGTCGGCTGCGTCCTAGAAGCGTCTCTCCTTAAGGAGAGGAGACATCTCCTTGAGGAGAGGAGACATCTCCTTAAGGAGAGGAGGTGAGCCGGTCTCCCCTCCTCTCCTAGTTTGATGGCTCCTGGCCATTTCTCCGTACTGAGCTCAGCGACCAATCAGGTGTCGGAGGCGGAGCCGAGTTTACTGGGGCTAGAGCCTCTGTCCGGTCGGGGGGAGGGGGGGTGGACGGGACCTTGGTGGGAGAGCCGGGTACTAAGCCCTTTATTACAGTGGCTGGGTCCCAGATTTACTGGTCTGGTCTGGTTGATACGAGCACCGGCGTCCAGGCCGGAGAGAGGGCCCAGGAAACCCTCTCTAAACGCCCCGGAGGACACGAGACACAGGGAGACTAGATAAAGGACTACAGGTCTACCACCCAACAGCCGGAATGAACCGGAACATATGCAGTGAGCGATGATTAGGACACCACTACATCTTCACACCTCGAGCAGTCTGCGTCCCCGAACTTCTCTATCGATGCGCTTGCATGCTTGGACTGACTGAACATCGTTAACATTTAATTATCGACTTAACTCCAGGGCCTAGCCGTGGCCCTATCAGTGAGCAAACATCCAGGCACGCACACACACGCGCAAATGCACAAACATGCGTCATTAATTGACACACACAAACACGCAGGCACACACACATCTGCACGCAAAAAGCCACGCATATGCACCCACACACACACACACATACACGGATATGCACACACACACACACACACGGATATGCACACACACACACGTGATTAATACACACACACACACACAGGTAATGATGCACTTGACTGAATTTAGTCATTGTTCACAGCAACGATGAATTCGATGAGACAACAAGGGGTCGTCTCAAAACGAGATTGGCTTCGGTACGCAGCAGATTCCAGAACGTATCACTGAGACTGAGTTCTTCCTCCGTCGATCCTCAGAACTGCAGGGCATTGTGGGAAATGGAAGACGCATTGTCCAAAAATTACTTTTAGAATTTATTCTTTTTTACCTGAGTGGAAACCACTGGATTGGACCCTTTGGATTCGACCAAGGAGAATCAGGCTTATATATTCAAACAATTGCTTGGCCCTTGGCCAAGCAATTGTTTGAATATATAAGCCTGATTCTCCTTTTACCTGCCAAATGGTTGAATACATCCCTGCCATTGGCCAGTGGCAGGTGGTCTATACGGACCCTGGCTGCGATGGCGTTTGTGGAAACGGTCCAAGAGACGTCACGCATGACGCAGCCGTGACGCGTGTACAACGTAGGCGAGAGGGGCTTCGTTTAGCCAAGACTTCCCAGCATGCAGCGGTGTTGTTTATCTACAGTACGTTCCCCCGGTCACCTCCCTGGCCGCAAGGTCACTCGGAGGGCGATCCTGGAAGTCAATACTTGTGGAATTAGGGTGCTGCTGTTGTGGGTTGGTAGGGGGGGGGGGAGTTGTGTGTGTTGGTCTTGTGTTCAGGTGATGCAGCGTATCGACCTGTTGGTTCTAGATGTCACGCTTTAGTGCTGCTGGAACGGATAATACACCACAAATGGCCGACACCGCGTTGGGACACACACACTCACACACACACGGGCACAAACACAGACACACACACACATACACACAGGCACATACATACACAGACACACAAGCACACACACAGGCACACACAGACACACAAATAACACACACACACAGGCAGACATAGACACACAAAAAAACACACACACGCACACAGGCACACATAGACACACAAAAAACACACACACACACACACACACGCACGCGGTCCTCTCTCCAAGAGCCCCTCTGCTCCGCCCTGTATTCGACCATGTGGAAACATCCACCTGCACCTCCCCCAGCGCTGTGCGGGGCCCAGGCACGGGGCCCCTTAATGGGGCTCCTCCAGCCCCTAATAGCCCCCTCCACTTCTCCACCCACTATTTAAGTGATCGCCACTTAATTGGGCAGGAACCTCCAATTTTCTCCCCGGCCGGCCAACCCCCGGTCTCCGCAGCGGCCGTTAAGCTGCTTCTGGAGGGAACGACTAAACCGGCGCAGGGAACGGTTTTGATTTGATTTGATTGAATTTTATTTCGAACATGTTAAAGAAAACAGAAAATATCACACCGAAAATAATGACGTTACACAAAATAGAAAGCGTCGTGAGACGCGTGAATGACAAATACTGGTTCCAGAGGTTTGGGGGGGGGGGGGCGGGGTCCTGTTGCCATGGCGTTCACCGGAGGCTGTGTGTGTGTGTGTGTGTGTGTGTGTGTGTGTGTGTCTGTGTCTGTGTGTGTGGTTGTGTGTGTGTGTGTGTGAGAGGATTACTGAAAGTGTGTTTCAATCACCATAGTGACGTTGGCAGCATCATGTATGTTTATATGTAGATATGAATGTATTTCTATATGAATGTATTTCTATATGTATGTATTTCTATATGTATGTATTTCTATATGAATGTATTTCTATATGGATGTATTTCTATATGTATGTATTTCTATATGTATGTATTTCTATATGGATGTATTTCTATATGGATGTATTTCTATATGAATGTATTTCTATATGGATATATTTCTATATGAATGTATTTCTATATGAATGTATTTCTATATGAATGTATTTCTATATGTATGTATTTCTATACATACTGTAGCAGGAGTGGGAGGGACCCCCCGACCCCCCGCTGTTGGTACGCCCCTGTGGGGGAGGTATGGGGGAGGTAGGGGTGAGGTAGGGGTGAGGTATGGGTGAGGTATGGGGGAGAGGTATGGGTGGGACGACGGCCATCAGTCAGGTTTGTTGTTGTCGTCTAAATGAGCCGTGATGCGTTTCCTTTCCCCGTACCTGGATGTTGACAAAACAATAACAACAATATGGGCCGTAAGCCAATAAGGTGTTGGCGGGGGAGTTGTGTTCCAAGGCTCAGAGCTACCGTCTCGGGGGGGAAATACGGCCGGGGGGGCTATCAGCGGGTGGGGTATGGGGTTTCAGCGTTCACCCCGCGGCGCCAGGAACGCCCTCTGATTCGACGGCAGCGGCGGTGGGAGAACCGGGCGTTTATGATGTTTTGAGGAGTGAATCCCGGGTTAGGACGTTTCAGCCGGATGATCCGCTCAGCACCGCGGAGAGGAGCGGAGATAGGCCGAGAAATAAAGGAACGACGATGACATGCAGACGGACGGACGGACGGACGGACGGACGGACGGACGGAAATACATGCATACATATAGAAATACATGTATTCATAAATACATTCAGACATGATGCTGCCAACGCCACTATTGTGACTGCACACATTCACTTACACACACACGCACGCACGCACGCACGCACGCACGCACGCACACACACACACACACACACACAACTCTCTTGTACAAATCCTCATTTAATGTCCTTTAGCAGAACATCTTTTCTAATAGTAAGTCCAGCCCCCAGTCTGAAGACCCACTGAAACGTCCTTGATTCAAACCAACATATTCACAATGACAGGCTACAAGTTTGTATCTCCGTCTGACTGAGCACTACACACTGTGTTCCTGTGTGTCCTGAGTGTGTGTGTGTGTGTGTTCCTGTGTGTCCCGATTGTGTGTGTGTGTGTTCCTGTGTGTCTCGAGTATGTGTGTTCCTGTGTGTGTGTGTGTGTTCATGAGTGTCTGGGTGTGTGTGTGTGTGTGTGTGTGTTCCTGTGGGTCCTGAATGTGTGTGTGCGTGTTTGTTCCTGTGTGTTCCCTTGTGTGTGTGTTCCTGTGTCTCCTGAGTGTGTGTGTGTGTGTGTGTTCCTGTGTCTCCTGAGTGTGTGTGATTGTGTGTGTGTGCTTGAATGAACCTAATCCCTCACACCCCACCATGCGTTCTGACCCGTGCCTCGTCTCTACGCTGGTTTCTTTCTGAACTTCGTCTCCCCCCCCCCCTAGACCCCCCGGGCGTACGACCCCAACGCTGGACCCCCGTGAGACCCCAGGACAGTCCCCCGGCGTCCTGACCAGAGAACCGTCAACCACATCCTCAAACCCTCGGGGGGGGGGGGGGGGGGTATGATCTATGTACATATTAAAGAGGGGGCTCTCTGGTCCTCCGCCAGAGAGGAGGGATCATTAGCTCGGCTGTCACCTCCTCTTAGGGCTGCCTTACTCCAGGAGCGACTCAAGATGGTTCTCTGTGATCTAGGTGTCCGCCCCCCCCCCCCGCCTCTCCCCCTTCCTCCAACTCTTCATCATCCTCCCCCTGCCCTCTCCCCCTTCCCTCCTTCTTCTCCGCCTCCTCCTCTGTCTCCGCTTTATCTCTTCCTCCTTCTTCTCCCCTCTGCCTCCACCCCCTTCCTCCAACTCTTCATCATCCTCCCCCTGCCCTCTCCTCCTCCTCCGCCTCTTCATCCACCTTCCTCCAACTCTTCATCATCCTCCTCCTCCTCCTCCTCCTCTCACTCTTCCTCCTGCTCCTCCTCCCCCTCCTGCCTCCTCCTCCCCCCGCCTCCTCCCCTCCTCCTTCTCCTCCCCCCGCCTCCTCCCAACCCCTCCTCTTCCGTCCTCCCCCTCCCCCTCCTCCTCTTCCTCACCCCCCCTCCTTCCTCTCCTCCCCCACCCCCCCCTCCTCCTCTTCCTCACCCCCCCCCCCCCTTCCTCTCCACCCCCTCCCCTCTCCTCCTCTTCCTCACCCCCCTCTCCTCCTCTTCCTCACCCTCCCCCTCCTCCTCCTGGTTGTTTGAGTGCTGCCGGCGTTCGGATGACGTTTGCGTTGCTGAAAGTGAGAAGATGGATCCTCTCTCCTCTCCTCCGATCCTCCCAGGTGCCCTCCTCACATCACTCTTCCAGACGCTTCGTAAAACACACACACACAGACACACACACACACACACACACACACACACACACACCAAACACACACACACAGGACGGCACTCACTGAGCTCCATAATGAATGTCGACACAATTTAAGGTTACAGAGTGTAAAATCGGCAGCCGTCAGCGATATATCTTATAAAAACCTCTCTATCGCTCTCTCACTCTCTCTCTATCTCTCTGTCTCTCTCTCTCTCTGTCTCTCTCACTCTCTCTCTCTCTCTCTCTCTCTCTCTCTGTCTCTCTCTCTATCTCTCTCTCTCTCTCTCTGTCTCTCTCACTCTCTCTCTATCTCTCTCTCTCTCTCTCTATCTCTCTCTCTCTGTCTCTCTCTCTATCTCTCTCTCTCTCCCCCCCTGCCTCCCCCTCCCTCCCTCCCTCTTTGAGCAGCGTTTAGCTGTTGTACTTTACTGGTCGATTTCTCTGTCACAACCAGTTACGCCGTGGCCCGTTTCATTGCCTTCCTGTCCGTTGGTACAGCTCCATCCAGCCTCGGTCCGTCTCTCTGTCCACACAGCAGTGTTGGACGGAGGGACGGACCGGGCGACCGGCAGACAGACAGAGAGATAATACAGACGGAGGGATGTGTCACACAGTCTGTCTGTCCTTAATCTATTTTATGTTTTCAATAAAAGTCAACAAAGATTTGGGATGTTGGTTCTGGAGAAATGATCCTCTGTGTCTGGATCTCTCTTCCGCTCTGACAGTGCGTGTATACATGTACTGCATCTCTAAGTGCACGCGTCTCCCCTCTCCTCGCTGTCGCTCTCTTTGTGTATCTCTTCTGTCTCCATCTGTCTCTCTTTCTGGCTGTCTCACTCTCTCTCTCCGCATCTTCTTCGATCTGTCGCTCTCTCTCTCTCTCTCTCTCTCTCTCTCTCCCTCCCTAGATGTCTCTGTGTGTGTGTCTCTCTCTGTATCAAACTGTGTCTCTCCCCCCCTCCCTCCCTGGGGTCGAAGTCCCTCCTGTGGTTTCTTTGTGATTTCAGGAGGAAGTCGATGCTTCCCGGGGGGGAGGGGGGGGGGGGGGGGGGGGGGGGGCGGGGTCCTCCAACAGCAGGACAGAGAGTGACAGCTGCTCTACTACCTGCACGTGGACCCCCTCGTGCGCACGTGCAAGTGTGCATGACCTTGTGCACGAGAACATGGCCACGTGCACGAAGACACAGTCTGCCACACCGGGCGGCATGTGGCTCAGGAGGTAGAGCGGGTCGGCTGCTAACCAGAAGGTTGCTAGATCGATCCCCGGCTCCTCCTAGCTGAGGGTCGAGGTGTCCCTGAGCAAGGCACTTATTCCTGACTGCTCCCGACGAGCTGGCTGTCGCCTTGCATGGCTGACTCCGCCGTCGGGGTGTGAACGTGTGCACGAAAGGGTGAATGTGAGGCAGTATTGTAAAGCGCTTTGAGTGGCCAATGGTTAGACAGCGCTGTATAAATGCAGTCAATTTACTATTTACCGTCCAGCTCTGATCCATTCCTCAAAGGGAGTCAGCGCCGTGCAGCATCTGCTACAGAACGGCCCCGGCCCGGTCCTTCGGGTGGAAGAGGAACACTTTATTCAGATCCACTGTTCTGCTCAACATATCAAAGGGAGTCGACCCCGCCCTACGCTGCCACCCGGCTGCATGACCTTTCATGTTACAAGAGAATAACATGTCACGATATTGACCGCAGAGAAAGACGACGGTGCTAAAACATGTTACGGAGATGTCTGATCAGAGCTGAGAGCTTGTGTCACTGCGGCAGCCTCCACTCCTGCGACTCGGACCCGACGAGCGTCCACACAGGACGCCTGCGGGACCTGTGTTTACAATGAGCGTTTAGCCGCGTTTACCTGTGTGCCGAAGTGGAACAATACCGCTTGAAGTGTTTGAAATAGCATACACTTTAGACAAGCGTTTGTAGGTGCGCACGGGCAAAAAGCCCACACTGCATATTTGTCACGGACTTTGGGTGATTTGCTCCACACGAAGCCACGAGGTGTGTACGCGCCTGTGTAACACCGCGCATTACCTGTGTTCTCCATCTCTATGGAAACGCGGATCTAAACCCTGGTTCCCTGGGTTTATTCAGGCGGCGTGCGGGGCAGCTGTGAGGGGCTGGAGCCCAGATGGGCCCCTGGGGCTGGGGCTTCTGGCCTTGTGGAGACTCAGCCAGCTGGAGACCCTGGCTGGGCCTCCCAAGGAGACCACCTCCAGCCGTCCGTCGTCTGATGGCCTTTCGGGGGGGTTCTGGGAGCTTCTAGGGACCCCCAGACGAGGGGTTCCCGTTCAGCCGTACAGCGGGTGCGTTCATCCGCACAAGCAGCCTGGAGTACAACTCCAGCCGGGAGTGGCCTCAAAGGACGTTACGGCTGGTAGTTAAAAAACGACACGACGATTGGAATACATTTCCAATTGTCGGGTGGACTAATCTACCATTACTCTCAGATATATTTGATATATGTTTTGGGTTTATTAATAAATAAACATAGACTTGTGTTCAGAAATCCTCATCTTCTGAAGAACATCGATCCACTCTAAATTAGATGTTTAATGGTGCATAATTCGATGGTTCTTGATGTCTTGTGTATAAACGAACTGTAATTATGCGCTGCCGACCAGTGTGTGCGGTGTGCCGAGCCATGTTTACTGGCTCCCTGGTCCAGCGTGGCCAGGACGACGTGTGACGGCACCAGATGCACCGAAATGTAGAAATGTTGTTAAATGAAAAGTCAGACAAAAAAAAAGAGTGAGCGTTATCTCCTGTCTCGAGGAGATAAAGTTTCATTAATCGAGCCTAATTGCTGCGGATTCCATCCATGTCCCAGCAGCTGGCGCTGTAATATCCGTGCTGCTCTCGAACACTGCTCTGCTGGCTGGTGGAATCGGTTATCTCACTTCCGATCCAAGTGGATCGACACAGATAAATGTTCTTCAGAAGAGGAGGATTTTTAAACACGAGTCTGTTTATTTATTAATAAACCCAAAACTTATATCAAATATATCTGAGTAATAGTAGAAAAGTTGTGAACCCTTTTTGACCCATTTTAATAACTAACATTTTAGTAACGTATGTACATATGCATGAAATTAATATATTTAGACGCAAGCGAGTCCGCGAGTGGCTTGCCTCAACAGGGAAAAGAACCCTCCGTGCTAAAATGTAATCTTAAGTCTCTGAATTATTTCACACTTTCTTATCCAGACTTTTGAGCTTTCTAAACCAGCTCTGACCTTTTTAGAGGTATTTACCAACCTGAACTTTTGCAACGCTGCAATACATTTTTTGTCAATTATGGTAAAAGTAAACTGTAGTTTGATTAACGTATCATATAGCAAAAGTATACTGTTCTGAAACTGCAGAAACCTTAAGGGACAAAAAAAATGTAATATGCTTATTCAGCTTATACCATAGTGCAAATGTTTTTAATAATCTTTTGACAATTTACACACAAAGCGAATCTGTAAAGTGTATGAAATTGCAGGGTGTATATTTTGATTGACTCTCTCTCTCTCTCTCTCTCTCTCTCTCTCTCAATCTGTTGGCTTGTTGTAAACAGATTTATAACAAGCCAACCACGCACATGACTGGGCATCACACACACACGGTGACGCGTCCCTCAGGCTCTCCGTGTGTAGCGAGTCCTTCTGGGTATTCATGTAAACACAAAGGCCCGGCCTTCGTCCATTATGCACCCTGGCCATGATTAAAACATGCTTTTAAACATGTGTGGGGTTCTCCTGCGGCTCACGAGCGTCCCGGAACCGCCCTCCCCTGGCCCCATTAAGGGCCCCCGCTAAATAGGGCCCTTTAAATATGGAGCAGGGTTGAGTGTTGCGGAAGAGAGGAATCATCGGAATCACCGCCTTCCGATTTCCAAACTGGCGTCATTGAATAACGATGGCGGGAAACATGAACTCGTCCTCTTTTCAGTTTGGCTTTTATAATCCAATGACTGTGATTTATATTTAAGTGACTTAGACTACAGGTCTGGGCTGATGACAATCCATTTAATGAACGGTAGAGACTCGAATAAGAATGACAAAACCAAGAGGCCTTTTTGTTGGCGTTTTCGTGTCTTCAACAAACCTAGTGTCTCTCTCACGAGACCCTACTTAGTTCCTTGTGACTTGGCAGAGCTGGGAACTGGAAAGCTGAAAACTGGAATCCCCCCCAGCCCAACTATATTCTGCTGGTAGATTTAGCAGAGGGCTGCTGGTTCCCAGTCTTGGGTTGGAAATAGCTCCCCTCCGTTCTTTCGTGGCTAGGTTTAGTTTTTCCATGAGGCTGCAGGTTGGATTGTGAAGCAAAGAGGGAAAGATGGATTTATTTTAAAGAAAAACTGTTGAAATGCAGATGTTTGGGCCTTCCGGATGTCTTAGCTTCGCCGGTCTGAGCGGTTCTTTGTACTTTTCTCGGACCTTGACTCTGTTATCCTCCTCTTCACTTCAACACACTCCACGCTACGAAAACAACCCACAAAACTAAAAATCAATTGAGAGGATCCCAAACTCAAATATCAGTCAAATATCACCCACCAATTATATTTAATTGGCGCCGACATTAACCTTTTGTAGCCTCCGCGGCTGTTTTGTCTTGATAAATACCCCCTATAATCACTGTCCTCATGCACGCCGCCACACCGCCCTCGGCCCTCTCCTCTCTCTCCAGCCCTGTTCCGCCGCGGTGATCTATCGAGCTCACCTTTAGCAGCGGGCCGGCGTCCTCCAAGGACTTGTTAGCCCTAACTAGCTTGCGTGTTAAATCACTCCTCCGCCCCCTCCCCCGCCCTACCCCCGGTCCTCTCCTGTTTATATTGTTAAAACAGCAGGATGATGGATGTCTCCTGTTCCCCGGCAAGCCTCTGCTGCAGCTGCATGGCATCAGCGTGAAACGGGGGAGGGATGGGGGAGGGAGGAGACGGTAATGAACTCCCGATGCCCGTGTCTCGACCCCCCCCCCCCCGACACACACCCGTCTCTGGCGAGCGGTTTCCTGGTCTCGATGGGCGCTCCCTGGAGTCCGATACGGCGAACACTTGAGCATCTGGACGACGGCGTCAACACCGCCCTTCCTCTATCACCGCCGGAGCCTCAGTGTGGTCTCTGAACGCTCTTTCTGCCACATCAGCGGGGCACCCAAGTATCCACATTCCGGGAGGTGTTCTTGGTGTGTATCGGAGACAGGAAGTGATGATCTGGGGTTCTACCTGCACTTCGCCCAAAGGATCTGCTCCTTCTGGGCGGCAGTAGCTCAGGAGGTAGAGCGCGTGGGCTGGTAACCGCAAGGTTGCTAGTTCGATCCCCGGCCCCTCCTAGCTGAGTGTTGAGGTGTCCCTGAGCAAGACACCTCGCCCTGACTGCTCCCGACCAGCTGGCTGTCGCCTTGCATGGCTGACACTGCCGTCGGTGTGAATGTATGCATGAATGGGTGAACGTCAGGCAATATTTGAAAGCGCTTTGGGTGGCCGCTGGTTAAGAAAAAGTGCTGTATAAATGCAGTCAGTTTACCATTCTGGATTTGGTTGAATGTACAGCCGGGCTCTCGTGACTGCGTCCATGTAAACGCTCTGCAGCTTTGCCTCCCAGCCCTAAATCTCCCGATGTTGTCCAGGTCCTCCATCGGACCCCCCTGACCCCCCCGTTATTCAGCCTCATCAGACACGCGGCCATAAAGCCCGCCTCAAGGTCGCGCCCGGCCCCGGGTCGTCAACAGCCCACGGCGGCCTTTAACGACTTCAGGGGCGCCCAGACCGACTCATGTCCAGTCTGCTCCTCCTCCTCCCTGACCCCTGGTTGTCCCTCACCTCCTCGCTTCTCCTCCTCTTCCTGACCCTTTGCTGTCCCTCACAGATACAGGCTGGACTCTGAAGAACCTGACTCCCCCATGGAGAGGACCTCCTGGTCTGCCCTCTGTGGGAGGATGTAACGCCACCGTCTCTCCAGCCCAGGCCTGACACGGACCCAGGCGGGGCCCTCCGAGCTGCAGGGACCCGTGGGCCGGTGAGGGGATTGGGGTCCAGCCGGAGAACCTGTATGGACCGGTATTGACCAGCATGGACCGGTATAGACTGGTATGGACCTGCATGGACCTGTATGGTCTTATACGGACCAGTATGGATCTGTTTGGACCGGTATGGACCTGTGTGGACCGGTATACGCATGCACTCCCAGTACAATCCATTATTTAGCAGCCACTCTACAGAGCTGTGAATATTTACATCTATATTCCGTCACTGAAGCTGGATGTGAGAGAGGTCGGGTCATCTCAGTGGGGGGCTGACCTTTCAAAGCAGGAGGGACGCGAACCAACGATCTGAACCCCCCCCCCCCCCCCCCCCTCGCTCTCCTGGTGCTTGGGGGAGTGCATGAGCTCACTTTTCACGTTCCATATCCGTCGGTAAAAGCATTGTTAGTTTTCGCTCGTGTTCATGTTTTTTTCATGGTGTACACGGCCTCCGTCAAGCATTCTTCAGATGCCGGGTTGGAGAATTAGATCACATTCCTCACACAGACGCTAGTCACGCTCACACAGCATGCAGCGGAGTGCTTGGATCGCGTTTTTCCGCTCCTTAATGACTGCGTTGGAATTCATGAATACATTTCGCCGCTTGATGCTGCGTTCCTGTGGGCTTGAGGGATGTGCTCTGGGCCTCGCTCGGTGGCCTTGTTTATCGGGGCTCTACGGGGGGCCCGTGGAGCCCTGAGGACCGGGGAAACAGAGTCTTAAAGGGCCCCTGGTTTTACCCTGAGGTGACAAGGTCGATCCACTTGTGACATCACAAGTGGGAGCTTGATGGAAGGAGGATAGATGGAACAGCTCCACCTTACAGGTTGGTACGTTCCAACAGAGTCGCTTATCTGGGTTCACATTTGTGATGTCACAAGTGGATCGATTTTGAAACGGCTCCTTGAGGCTGCTTCTAATGCTCACGAACGACACTTCTCATGAGCAACACCTGGTTGTACGAGAGAGGGAGAGGCCCCCTTTAATTACCTAAGGTCCCCCTTTCCTCTCTCACCCCTGTTGACCTCCATGCTGGGAGACCCTGACCTGCAGGCTTTCAAAACAAAACACTTAAGTTATGTTGGCGTTGCACGTCGGAGCCATTACCGTTTGAATCCCGGCGGTGAGGGTAGATCAGCCCTCCCACTTGTGATGTCACAAGTGGATGGACGCTGTGTGACAGAACCGGGGCTAAGAGCAGGCCCTTTAATTACCGCGGGGCTCTAGGCAATTAACCTCTCGACCTCCGAGCCAGCCTCAACCCACATGCTCGCAGAGCAAGGACGTAGCGTGTAGCATGCTGTGGGCTAGCGCCGCGGTAGCCCTTTGCATTACAGCACGGCAGGCGAGATAACAACTCCAGCGTGTGATGTCTCAAGTAGGTGGATTTGGAGTCAGCCTCGTAACGACCAATCAGCATCGCGTCTGGCGGTTAAATCTGGCGGCCCTTTTAAGTATGTTCAGGGTCGCCCTTCTTCACCCTCCCCGCGTTCCCCCCCCCCCCGTCAACTTCCACGCTAAGCCGACCCCCGACCTCCACGGTGTTTGAAGCAGCGACGTAGCATAGCGTAGCGGCAGAAGGCCCTTACGTAACTGCGGGGCCAGGTAGATTAGCAGCAGAGCCCTTGACAGCGGCGGCGGAGTTAGCGTTAGCGAGCGACGGGGCGGTAATGCGTCAGTGATCACTGCCGCTCTTTTTCACGCGTTCGTCTGTCGGGATTATCTTCAAATCCGGCCGCAGGAATCCTCCGGAGGGTTAGCGTAGCCGCGGAACCCGCTGCCGCTGCGCTCCTTTTCCCGCTATTTTTATCCCCAGTTGCTCTGAGTCAGCGCGGCTGACGAACATCAAAGAGCCACGGAAACGCAACTCGGCGCTCCGACACAATGGGAGGCAAACGCTCCGGTTCACAAAACTGGTTCACGGCCAAATTAATTATTCATTCTGATCCAACACGGAACAACAAGAGATGGGCTCGGGAAGCACACGCACACACACACACGCACGCCGAACGCACACTGGCGAAACAAAATCACACACAAGCAAACACACTCACACACACAAACACTCACACAAACACACAACAACCAGAGATGGGCCTGGGTAGCGCCCACGCACACACACACACACACACGCACGCACGCTGACCACACGCACACACGCACCGCACGCTGGCAAAACAAAATCACACACAAGCAAACAGATTCATACACACATAAACACAGGGGACACACAAACACACACACACACACACACACACATAAAAGAAAGACACACGCACACACAAGTAAAGAAAGACACACACGTGCATGCACACACATAAAAAAGACACACAAACACATACAATGATTGACACCCTCACACACACATAAAAAAAAAGACACACAAACACATACAATTACACTCGTCCGCACACTCCTTCTCTAGGCTTTGGTAACCGACTTAATGTGACAGTTTGTCACTCTCCTGTGATTGGCTCTCTCCTTAGCTGCCATGGCAACCGGTAAACAACAACAATCATCGCCGCGGCAAAAAACACAATTACGTTGTTAGCGGGCGTGTGTCGCAACAGAAGACCGTTAATCACGCGGCGGGAACTCCCAGGATCAATTAGCGTTCCGTGTTCCGCGCGCGTCAATACTTTATTTAGACAGAGCGCATTCACACCACCTGCCATCTGTTCGTCACCGCGTGCGCCTCAAATGTCTGTTTCTGTCCCAGATGGGGTTCTCTTCCTGGATGGCTTCTCGCCGCTCCGCCTTCCCTGACAGTTGTAACTTTTTACCCGTTTGAACAAACCGGTGAGTCAGTTCCTTCCCAGCCGTCGCCGGCCGAGCGCACTCCCCCGCGTGCGCACTCCGGATTAACGCACTTCTCCACCTGCGCAAAAAACAGACTTAAGGAATCTGCTCGGGGAGAACTCTCCCGTGTTCCACACTGTAGTTCCCGGCTGAGCCTTCGTTTTGCAGAGACACCGATGCAGAGTTCTTCGCGTCGTTGTGCGTTGCGTGCCAAAAGGGACAAGGTCCTCAGGGATCTGTTGTCCCAGCGGTGTGTTGGTCCGGCTGTTCTGTGTGTGTGTGTGCAGCATGAATACACAACAACCTGCTGTTACATCCGCACAGATTGGTCTGGCGCAGCGGCTGATTGGATAACAACGCGGTTTTATTGCTCTTCTCAATGTCGGGCTGTTTTGTAAACAAGGTTTTAATGAAGTGTGTTATGATCATTCTGTCGCCATTATTCCTCATTCACCTTGCGGACCAGTTAAACACAGAAACTTAAAAGGGTCACCTGTGGTGGTTATGTTGTTGCACAACGAACAGCACGACAGCCAGGAGTCCTGAGTCTAGTGGCGGTTAGGGAGATCCCAAAGCTACTGTGTTCGATCCCCGACGTCAAACACCTCACCCCTACCTGACCCTGACCTGATCCCTACCTGACCTCTAACTGACCTCTACCTGAACTCTAACTGACCCCTGACCTGATCCCTACCTGACTGCTTCCTGACCTCTCCATGACCCCTACCCGACCCCTACATGACCCCTACCTGACCCTGACCTTATCCCTACCTGACTGCTTCCTGACCTCTCCCTGACCCCTACCTGACCTCTCCCTGACCTCTACCTGACCCCTCCCTGTCCCCTAACCCCTACCTGCTCCTTGATGTCAACAGCTCCCTGTGGCTCTCGGTGGATGAAAGCGTCTGCAGGTGACTGGGGACAACACGTCTACAGCCCACCCTGCGGCCGTATGTCCCGGGGGGGCGGGGCCACGCTGCAAGCCTGTGCGTCTCGGTAGGCCCGGTCCCACGGCGGCTGCCAGGGTAATTCCTCAGGCTGATGGATAGGCTTCCAACGCTGGGATTGGACCGCATCCATCTTCCTCCTCCTCCTCCTCCACCTCCTCCTCCTCCTCCCCCCCCCCCCCCCCCTCTCTCTGTCTGTCACCGTCGCCTCCTGGCTTTGATCATGCTCGGCTTTCAAATGAATAGGGGACACGCATGCACACACGCGAACACACACGTGCGCGCACACACACAAAGTATGTGTGTAAGCCCCTGCCCAGAATACATGGATGTGTGCACATACACACTTGAAACAGATATCAAAACACATGACAGAGACTATTGAAAGCTACAGGAACACACACACACACACACACACACACACACACACACACCTTTTGAAAAGACTTGACCACACACAGACTATTGAAGACAACATGACCATACATACACAAATCCCTACCCACACCCCTATTGAAAAGACATGACCCACATACAGAGACTCCTGAGATGAACATCACCACACACACAAACCTATTGCACACACACACACACACACACCTATTGAAATGACATGACCACACACACACAGGGGGGTACTTGTGTATGCAAGCTGTTTAGCTTCGCCATCCATTTACCTGTAGTCAAAACACCTTCTAAAAACACAACTTGCACGCACACATACACACACACATACATAAACACACATACACACACGCACATAAACGTTCACTCACACACATGCACAGAAATACACATGCATATATACACCCACGCAGATATACACACACACACACACACGCATAGACGTTCACGCACACACACACACGCCCAGCTGTTAATCTTCAGGTGAACCTTGGCGTTGACGGTGTAATCGTGTTAACCTGCCGTGCCCGCGTTCATCATAGCTCTCTCGGCTTGTTGGCAGGTAACAACGTGAAATCGGCACTTAAACCGACGCCAGGTTTCCGATGTTAATAACGTGCGTTCAGTACTTTAGCCTCATGTCGTCATGCCTCACAGAAAGTAGGGTTAATCACTGTCATGTTTTGTTGGATCGGTTTATAGCAGCGTGGAGTCACGGTGTACAGCGTTGCAAAGAAACAAAACAAGAAGCTCATCTTGGTTCTCTGAAAAGTCGCTAGAACTCGCTGGTTTGCGTGATGACTTCATTCGTGACGCCGACACGCCTCATTTGCATAAGAGGGTTATCCGGGCGAAGAAGGAGGAACTCTTGGGAGACATGGAAGCAGCAAGCGAAAGGGATTGGGATTGGGAAGGGGCAGGAGAGGAGAGAGAGAGTGGGAGAGAGCTGTGTGCAGTGCAGAGACGAGGGATTACACGAAAAAAAAAGTTGCCAGTCACACGAAAAAGTCGCAAGATTCGACGTCAGTCGCTAGACAAGATTTTCAGTTGCCCGAGATGGCCAAAAGTCGCTTACTCTAACGACAAAGTCGCCAAATTAACAACACAGCGTATAAATGGCCAGCCACCCCCCCCCCGCCTCAGTGCCTGGAGAAGGAGGCCATTAGAGGGGGCAGGGTTTCCGTAACCCACATATAACGAGCGAATAAATGTGTGTACCTTTTTAAGAGAGGCGTTGTGTGCGTCATTAGAGACACAAACACAAAAAAATAATGACCCTGTTTTACATAATAATTGTATTGTACTTCACAAGGAATCTTCTGTTTTTCTATTATTCTAGTGATTCGTATCTTGTGTTTCCGCCTTCTAGTTTTAACCTATTTATTGACCCACTTTAGGCAGTTTTTCAAGCTGTATTTGTAAAAGCTGTACTAATGTATAATATACATTAGTGCAGTGGTTCCCAATCATTTCAGGCTTGGGACCCAGTTTCTAGCTCTGAAAATGTTGTGACCCCAACTGTAACTTTTGTCCAAACTTTTGCACGACATTTCCTTCAACAAACGAAGCTTTCGCCGTTGTCCAGAAATACCTTGTGGGTACTGTGTTTGTTTGTTTTTATCCCCTTGTCGCACGGAAATAACGACTCTGCCGACCAATCAACGGATGGCATTGTGTAGCTCCACCTTTTCGTCACCCTTTCAGACCGCTTGGTACCCGAACGAAGGAGTATTGAAAATAGGAGCGTCTGAGAGCGCTTATTTTGGGACCTTGCCCAACTTTTGGCGGTAGAAACGCCAATATAAGCGGACCGAGCCGCACCGAACCGAGCCGTTCCGCTTGGGGGAAACGAGGCATTACTAGCGGGGTGGAGTACAATCAAAGCCAGCGATAGAAACTGCAGTGCATATGTAACATGTTTCATGTGCTGGACGACAAAGTGCCTCACAACACAACCCTTGGACAGAGAGCCCGGTAGCTCTTTCTATCAGAACATAAGGATTGTGTTAGTATTATTAGAGGTAGTCGAGTGCGTAATGGCTACCGCTGAAAATAAAACAGATTTGCTGTGATTTCCATGTACCAAAAACGTTTTCACCCCAACAATAACAGTTTTAAAGTGGTTGTTTAGTCTCAGAATCTTGCTCACTCTCACTGCACTCTCTGTTAACTCTGAGAGCTTGCCTACGTCAGATTTAGCTGGTGTCGCTGCCAGGCCATGTATATGTTACATACAGTAGACTACACACATGAAGCATTTCATTTATTTATGGTGTTTTCTGCGCTCCATTGATCTTGTATACTTCCTGTTTGCTGTTCTATATTTTGTGTTTAGTGAGTGTGAGATAACTTTAATTGAACACATTGTAAACACATACCGTACTTCAATCAAGATCTTATGTCGTTAGAGTACCATCTACACTACTCTGCGATACCATCATCTTCTATGCTGAAAAGATCTCCTCACCCATTCACGTTCTCCTCCCCCCAGCTATCTCCTCTCCTCCCCCACTTCTCTCCTCCCTCACTCCTCTCTCTCTCCCCCACTTCTCTTGTCTATCTCTCCCCTCCTCTCCCACTGCTCTCCTCTCTCTCTCACCTAATCATCTCTCTCTCTCCCTCTCCTCCACCCTCTCTCCCCCACTCCTCTCTCCTCTCTCTCCCCCATTCCTCCCTCTCACCCCCTCTCTCCCCCTCTCTCCCCCCTCCTCCTCTCCTCACACACTCTCCTCTTCATCCAAGGAGCTGATGATAATCTGATAATGGGATTGGGACCGTTCACCTCTCCTCCGTGAGGTGCGGACCCCCTGCGGTCCCTCAGACACTGTGTTGGTTGTAACAGCGTCCGCCTACAACCCCCGCCGGCACAGCTCCCCGTCCCGTGACCCCTAGCTGGCTGTCATGTCACAGGTGTGTGTGTGTGTTTGTGTGTGTGTGTGTGTGTGTGTGTGTGCAGGACCGCAGAGTCGCTCACCAGCTTCCGCAAAAGACTCAAAACTCACCTGTTCAGAGTTCACCTCGACTCTGCATGGAAACCAATGCACAGCCACCATTGAATGTTGTACGTCCTGGCACTTGTACATTGCACTTATTCAAGGTACTTAATTGTGTAGCATCTACAGTAGCTGCTGTCGCTGCTTTACACGGGGAATGGGTTAGCCTAGCGATTGTAATACTTGCACTTGGTTATATGAACGTCTTTACTGTACCGACAGCGATATATTGTTTCACTTCTTATGACAAGTGTACTTATTGTAACAAATGCACTTATTGTAAGTCGCTTTGGATAAAAGCGTCTGCTAAATGCCCTAAATGTAAATGTAAATGCTTGTATCCGTGTGTGCGTGCCTTAGTGTGTGCGTCCGTGCGTTAGTTTGCGTGCGTGTGTGTCCGCGTGCGTGTGCATGCGTGTGCGTGTGTGTGTGTGTGTGTGTGTAGTTTACCATTCCTATCATGGCGGTGTAATAACTTCCTGCTCCTCAGCCCCCCTGAGTTCCTCATGCTAAACAAAACGTACGTGGTTAGCCCTCAAATTACCCCCGGTTTTTATATTTTTTAAGTTACCCAAGTTATACTTTGTGATTTATTAGGATCTACACAATCTGTTGTGTCTTCCTAGACATTTGCAACCGCCGGTGCAACATTTATACTTTGTTTATGGCGAGTTATGTTCAGACGCACTAATAACACGATCAAGCGGGTGTCGTTAAGTTAATTTCCTCCGGTTGCTTGGGTAATATCGGGATGGAATGAGACGATTTCGCCAAAGTCATCTCAGAGTGACTATTTATTCTGTGCATTACGACGCCCTCACAGACTTTGTTTCCTGCGGCGCGCTGCCCTGTGTACCACTGAGGTCTGTGCGGCCGTAATGCGCACGCCAAGTGAGATGTCATGTTCAGTGCAGCGGGTCTCTGATGGACCGGAGGCAGACAGGAGGCAGACAGTCCACCCTACCGGTATAACACCACTCTATCAGTGTAACACCACTCTACCAGTATAACACCACCATACCAGTATAACACCACTCTATCAGTGTAACACCACTCTACCAGTATAACACCACTCTATCATTGTAACACCACTCTACCAGTATAACACCACCATACCAGTATAACACCACTCTATCAGTGTAACACCACTCTACCAGTATAACACCACCATACCAGTATAACACCACTCTATCAGTGTAACACCACTCTTCCAGTATAACACCACCATACCAGTATAACACCACTCTACCAGTATAACACCACTCTACCAGTATAACACCACCCTACCAGTGTAACACCACCCTACCGGTATAACACCACTCTACCAGTATAACACCACCCTACCAGTATAACACCACCATACCAGTATAACACCACTCTACCACTATAACACCACTCTACCAGTATAACACCACTCTACCAGTAACTCTGCCAGTAACCCTCTACCATTATCCTCTACCAGTATCCTCTACCAGTAACTCTACCAGTATCCTCTACCAGTAACTCTACCAGTATCCTCTACCAGTAACTCTACCAGTATCCTCTACCAGTATCCTCTACCAGTACCACTCTACCAGTATCTTCTACCAGTACCACTCTACCAGTATCCTCTACCAGTATCCTCTAACAGTACCACTCTACCAGTATCCTCTACCAGTATCCTCTACCAGTATCCTCTACCAGTTCCTCTACCAGTATCCTCTACCAGTTACTCTACCAGTACCCCTCTACCAGTTACTCTACCAGTACCCCTCTACCAGTGTCCTTTACCAGTTACTCTACCAGTATCCTCTACCAGTATCCTCTACCACTTCCTCTACCAGTATTCTCTACCAGTTACTCTACCAGTATCCTCTACCAGTTACTCTACCAGTATCCTCTACCAGTTACTCTACCAGTATCCTCTACCAGTTACTCTACCAGTATCCTCTACCAGCACCACTCTACCAGTATCCTCTACCAGTATCCTCTACCACTTCCTCTACCAGTATTCTCTACCAGTTACTCTACCAGTATCCTCTACCAGTTACTCTACCAGTATCCTCTACCAGTTACTCTACCAGTATCTTCTACCAGTTACTCTACCAGTATCCTCTACCAGCACCACTCTACCAGTATCCTCTACCAGTATCCTCTACCACTTCCTCTACCAGTATCCTCTACCAGTATCCTCTACCAGTACCACTCTACCAGTATCCCCTACCAGTATCCTCTACCACTTCCTCTACCAGTATCCTCTACCAGTTACTCTACCAGTATGCCCCAGGCATGACTCCAGAGTAGTGCTTTGCTTCAGAGCACGTGGGCAGGCCCCTCCCCACTGCCTTACAGAGATAAAGCCGGCCTCGAGAGAAGCCCGCTGCGTCCTGCTAAGTCATCGCTTCTCTTCTTTTCCATCTCTCCCCCGTCTCCACGGTAACCCTCCTATCCCAGACTCACGCATCCGCCACACAGCCAGAGGGTTCCTGGTTCAACCCCATTATTATATCCACAGCCTGACCTGTGGGCGACGCCCCCCTCACCTTTACCTGGATCTTGGCATAGAGCCACGCCCCCTGACCCCGCCCCTTTAATACAAGCTCTCAGGATGTGTCAAGTTTAAAGTTTTCAAGAGTTTTGTTGGCCACAGACATTTACAAGAAATGCAGTGAAATTAATTAGTGGCAGTGCCTGCAGAGATTGTGCGACATTCAGAATATTAAATATTAAAAAAAGGTGACAAATGGAATAAAAATAAGAAATAAAATTACAATCAAACAACTAACCCTACATAGAATACAAATCTGTAACACTTAAAAAAAATACACAAATAAATAAACAGGTATTCTGTACAGTAAACGGAATAAAATAATTAAGTTAAGGTAGTCGACGTTATATCTATGTGTCTGCGTGTTGAGTTGAGTGTCCTGGGCTGCAGGGAGGGGGGAAGGGACAGGTGTGTCAACCCGACGCTTCTTCAGCTAGTGACTCCCCCTCCCCGGTGACCTGTGGTCTGATGACAACCAGTGTGCAGGCGGGGGGGGGGGGGGGGCGCGGCCGTCCGCCTGTTGAAGGGTCTCTCCTAAAGGACTGCAGAGCGGGTCTGATACCGTTTGGCCCCCCATGGATGGGTCACCCCCCCTCTGAGGGTCAGCCCACCTCTGAGGGTCATCCCCCCCCCCCGCCCCCAACATAGAAGGAGGGTTTGGGTGTGTGGGCGTGGGTGAGAGTGAGGGTGTGTGTTGGGGGTTCGGGGTGGGTGTGTGTGTGAGTGTGTGTGGGGGGGATTTTTGTGTACGTGTGTGTGTCGGGGGGAATGTGGGTGTGTGGGGCTGTGTGAGGTTGTGTGAGGCTGTGTGCGTGTGGGTGTGTGGTTGTGTGTGTGTTTGGGGGTTTGTGTGTAAGTGTTCGTGTATGCGCAGGTGTTTTCTGTGTTTGCTTGTTTGTGTGCGTGTGTTTCTAACCATTTCATGGTAAGTGATTGTGCTTGCAGCGTGGGTCTCTGCATAATCCTCTATACACTTACAGTGTTTTATCTTTGGGTATTTTGTGTGTGTGTGTGGGTGTGTGTGTGTGTATTCTTATCCAGTTATAGAGATTTATATGTGTGTGTTTGTATGTGTGTGTGTGTGTTCTTGCATGTGTATATTCTTAAACAGTTATAGTGATTTATGTGTGTGTTTATTTATCTACACTTGTGTTCAATGGCTGTGGAACTGTAAATGCATATATATGCACTGTGTGTGTGTGTCTTCAGTAAGTGTGTGTGGATAAGTCTTTATGTGTGCGGATAAGTCTTTGTGTGTGTGTGTGTGTGTGTGTGTGTGGTTGTGTGTGTGTGTATGTGTGTGTGTGTACATATATACCCTAGTGCGAGAGTTTTCTTGTGTGTTATGTGTGGGTGTGTTTGTGTGTGTGTTTGTGTGTGTGTGTACATATATACCCTAGTGCGAGGTTTTTTTTTGTGTGTTATGTGTGTGTGTGTTTGTGTGTGTGTATGTGTGTGTGTGTGTTTTGTGTGTGTGTCCTTAATCAACCCGCTCTTACTTTGACGGCGTGTTCGGTTGCATCGCATTGTAAGCAGACTGCAACACGCCCACGTGCACGACAGTGTGGGCGTGCACGACAGTGTGGGCGTGCACGGCGGCGTGGGCGTGCGCGTGAGCAGCAGAAGTGCCCGACGGCGTGGGCGTGCGAGGCAGCGCAAACAGCAGAAGAGAGAGCCCATGAACAAACACCCTTGTGGTGTTTGTTTAGTGGGTGAAGGCCCCCCTGCAGGGCGACGTCGCGGGCGGCCCTGTTTGGTGTGATTCTACTGAGCACTAAACACATGCAGTCAGCAAGAACAGCCTGCAGCGCTGTACCCGTCTGTGTTCAGCTCTCTCGCTCTCTGTCTCTCTCTCTCTCTCTCTGTCTCTCTGTCTCTCTCTCTCTCTCTCTCTGTCTTTCTCTCTCTCACTCTCTCTCTCTCTCTCTCTGTTTCTCTCTCTCTCTCTCTCTCTGTTTCTCTCTCTCTCTCTCTCTCTGTTTCTCTCTCTCTCTCTCTCGCTCTCTTTCTCTCTGTCTATCATTCACTTACTCACTCACTCACTCTCATCCCCACCACCTCATTATTACCTTCATGTGATTCGTTATGACCTCATTATTACCTGGTTGTGATTCGTTATGACCTCATTATTACCTTCATGTGATTCGTTAAGACCTCATTATTACCTGGTTGTGATTCGTTATGACCTCATTATTACCTTCATGTGATTCGTTATGACCTCATTATTACCTGGTTGTGATTCGTTATGACCTCATCATTACCTGCTTGTGATTAGTTATTACCTCATTATTCCCCATATTTGCCTCGTTATGACCTTTCCAGGTATACTCCTTGAGGGTTCCTGAGGTACAGACGCATTCATACATAATGTTGGTCGTTCCCTGCCTGAAAAAAGTGTCAGCTCTCATGCCTTTGTTTTTAGATGTGTTGTTCCTCGTCGTGTTCAGCCCTGCTTTCAGAAGGCGCTCTCAAGAATAGAGAGTGTTATTATATCACAACAACAGAGTCTGGGGGGCCATTGGGGACAGCGGGCGGTCCTTACGTAACCCCCTCCGTCCCCGCCAGTCCGAGTGCACCGAGACGCTCCGAGGAAGGGCACCGCGGCGGCGGCGGCGGCGGCCATGACACATTGATCGGTGTGTTTGAGTCGGGATTAGAGACACATTACCCGCAGACCCACCGGACCGCCCTAACCCCTTCGCAGATCCCAACGCACACACAGCCGGCCCCGCGGCAAAGCCCTGCTCAAACACTTGGCGGACCACCTGCTGCTACCGCTCTTGAGATGATGATGCAAGCCCCGGTAAAATTCACCCTCCATCGGCGCCTCTTTTAAGATTCAATTGGCTGGTAATCCTTCCGGATACTGTAATGATTACGCGGAATATTTAATTTTAATACACAGAGTGCATCTCGTGTTAAGAGAGAGGAGATTTGCATGTTGACAACCACTACCGCGGTTAATTACTGAATTTGCATAGCGGCGTTCCACCAACACTCCTACACCACTCCACTTATGAGCTGCAGCTTTTGAATTTAGTGTTTGTGTGTGTGTGTGTGTGTGTGTGTGTGTCTGCGGGGGTGCATGCGGTTGTGTGTGTGTTTGACTGCAGGTGAACAACGTGTGTGTTATTTAACCGCGAGCGTATACATTAAGCAGGACTCTGGAAACGAGTTTATGTTCAAAGTAGAGCTTATCATCAGTGTTTTCCGTGCGTCTTTCCCTTCCTCGTATCCTCTCTCGTTCGACCGTTTCTCCGTCACCCCGTCTCAACGTCTGCCACTCGTAAACAACACGATTCGTAGAATAACCGGCGCCTTGTTGACGAACATATTCTTAGCACTCTGGAGACGGATTATCCCCGCCAATGAGTCAGCGTGACGCACAGGCGCCGATTGAAGCAGTCGGCTCGCCAGCGCGCCCACGCACAGGCCGCGGTGGGAGCGATTACCGCCGCTGCCACCGCCCCCCTCTGAAGGACTGGGCTACAGCTGGACACAGCGCTGCACCTGCCCTCACCTGCCGCCCTCGTTAAGGCCTCGTTAAGACCTCGTTAATGAAGGGGTGCAAGCCCTCTGGGATTCTGACAGGAGGTCTTGTCGATAATGAAGCCGACCGTGGCTGAGTCCTACTTCTGACACACGTGCTGTATGGTAAAGGTTGTAGGCTAAATGTGCCTACACACCGCCTTGACTCAAACCAACGAAAAGCCAGCGACAGTGGATAAAGTCTGCCGTTATCCGGCCACTCTGTTGCCTCTCGTCTGACTCGTTCGGTAGAAAAGTTGTGTCGAAACACACCGCAAAGAATAGTGCCAACTACACAGTAGCGTGCACGTTCTGCCCTTCTGCGAGGTGCATGCGCTAGACTCGTGTCACTAGTCCGTCCCTCCCTCACAACGCACTGATTCGATGGTTGTGTGCCAACCAATCAGAGGCTCTGTTCTTCAGAAGCCTACACTCTTGTTGAATCGGACCAGACACCGCCCGCGTGGTTCCAAAAGCGTCCAACACAGCTGAACACTCCGAACACAATTGTTCCCGAACTCGTCCGAGACTCCCCAAACGTTTCAGATGGCCAACGGTTGGGCCAGTGTGTTCCACACTTAAGGAGACCGCAGATATGGCCCTATTCTAGGGACTGGGCGCAGTCGATAAAGAGTCATGTCTCGCATTCACCCATTCATTCACACGGTCACCAGGTCGGCAAAGAGTGAGTGTTTGACCACACACACACTCTCTCTCCTGTCTCTCTCTGGCCTCCTCCACCTGCATGGATCCACAGACCCTCTAGCTGCACAGCTCTATTCCACTACTGCCGCCCCGGCAGGCTCGGAGGGGTTCACACAGAGCAGGATTCCTCCCACGGTCGGGTCGTGAACAAAGCGTCTTGTTCTCCCTCGCCGACCCCCTTCCACCTGTACAGAATCCCATTTCCTGTGAGCCCGATGTCTACTGCCACAGACAGTGGCAGGGCCGACACAGAAACCAATTATTCCTTTTTAATCTCAGAGACAAGAACCGACGCACAACCGCATGTCAAAACATCCTTCATAGAAGCTCTAATGAGAGCGCTTTCTTATCTGTTGCTGGGTTCAAAACTTTATCAAACGCCCTGCTGTCAGACGGACAATCAGAGCCATCAGAAGACCCCCAGCTGCCATGGCCTTTGTTGTTTGGCGCGGGGACTTTTATTTGTGCATAACGAGAGACAGTTCTCCTCTTGAGGGTGAAGCTGAGCGCCGGTCGTCAGATGAGTTGAGCGGAGGTTTCCCCACGGGATGGCGAGCTGACAGGATCCCGCCATGCAGCGGCCATCACAGGAATGCCGCACCTTGAAGTCAAAATGGTAGGCTGCTCGTTGGGGAGATTTATGCTCGGGAGAAGACGTTAAAACTGGTCGTTTGGAGTAATAGTTTCAAACGGATATAGTATATGAAAACTTTATTTACTCAGGTCCATAAATAGCACACAACAAATACAATGCAAAAATATAAAAAGGCATTTTATATACAAACATGGTATATATATAAAATAGTTTCAAACGAAGTGTAAGCAAGTCGGTCTTTCTTAGGATGTGCTTGAGATTCAATGTGTGTCATTTCCTTTGCTCAGATTCACTTGCCTGTACATGTGATATGTGTCAGATCGAGAACCACAGACATAACTAGATATTGTTCATAAAGATTACTAAAAACAGATGAACAAAACTTTTGTCCCTCTTCAATCTGCTCTGTCTGAGGAACGGATTGGGAACCGGTAGAAACAAAGGTGTTGGTCCCCATGCTGTTTCCTGTCCCTGTCTTGAGGCTGGCTGTGATTGGTTGGAATGTAAGGCAGAAAGCAATCAAAACCCACCTGTGGAATGGAGTGGCGGCCATTTTGTTCACAAACCAGTCACCACCAGGGCTCCAAGCGGGTGTATAGAAATGTGCTTGGAACGTTTTTTTTGTTGTATTGTGATGAACAATATCCTAAAATAATTCAAAATAAACACATTGCCCACAAGAGAGGGCATCGAGATAAATTGAACCAAAGAAGAGGGGGATAACAGGTGTTCAACCACCAGGGAGAAGATAGATCTTCAGAGGTTTAGAACAACAAGATATTAAATTAAGGATAAAGTGGATAACATATGTTTCTCCACAAGAGCTTCTGTCCAGCAACATGTGGATAAGCAGATGTTGAGCTGGGAGAGCATCAACCAAGCAGAACATGGAATTCCAGATGTTTTACCACAAGAGCGTAACAAAGAAGGTGGATTAGTTTATGTTCTACCAAAAGGGTTCTACCAAGGAGAAGGTGGATTAAGATATAGAACCACAACTACCTAACCAGGAGAAGGTGGATTAAGATGTTTAAGCAGCAGAGCCTAACTAGGAGAAGGTGGATTAAGATGTTAAACCACAACTACCTAACCAGGAGAAGGTGGATTAAGATGTTTAACCACAACTACCTAACCAGGAGAAGGTGGATTAAGATGTTTAACCAGCAGAACCAGGAGAAGACCATCACCAGAAGACCACAGGTAAGTGCTGCTTTACTTTATCTTAACTTCCAAACATTTGTGTTGCAGTGCAGTCCCATTCCACCTTAGCATCAGTGGTTGTGTGGCTCAGAAGGATTACCCTGTGGATCCGTCAGACACGATAAGTGCATGTTGGTCCTGAAATGGTTACGGTACTGGAACCAAAGGTGTGCTTGAAGAGGTCTGACCGGCCCTCACTGTCTGCTGAGAACAACGTAATATTATCATCAATATTAATACCTGTGGATGGGCTTAGTTTCACTGCTCCCAGATCACATGGTCGCCAGGTGTGTGAAGGTCTTTCAGCTCACTGTCGCGTTCGTTTAGAATCGATTGAGTCGTGCACAGGAGCAGGACTGTCTGGCTTTCTTTGTGCTACACAGAATTAAATCGGGACACATTTCATTCGGGAGAATATTGAGCTCACCAGGGGCGTAGGAATGAGTTTAACATTGGGGGGGACACATATCGGAAACGTGACAGATCCGTTAATGGTTTGAACATAAATATGTCATAAATTAACTACAGTGAAAAAATTCACAAATATATTTTGTTCTACTAAAAAGATACATTTGTCAATGTAAAGGAAAACACATTTTGAATGGCAGTAATGAACTCATAACTATCAAATCAATTATTTAATTGCACGCTCAATCATCCAGTTTTTTAGAATAAGAAGTGGTGACAAGACGCTGTGTTGCGCTTTCAAAATAAAATAAAATATTTTTCTCCCCCGGGTATAATTTTTAGGTGGGACAGATGCGCCTGTCTCCAATATTGGAGGGGACACGTCCCCTCCGTCCCCCCCGGTTCCTACGCCCTTGGAGCTCACAGTAACGAAAACATCGGTTGGATGATTCGTTGAACTCAAGGTGGGCGAGGATGAGGATTTCTGGAGAGAGACGTGTAAAAAACATTTCATTTCAATGTCAACGAGTCCTTGGTTTCTTGAAACGTCGATGGACGTCAGCCTCCATTATCTCAGTTTCTCCGACAATTTGCCGAAAACCACCAATTATGACTAATTGTGAATCAAACAAATAACGAGGCGAGTTTGATGCCGCCGTTCCACGTGAGTGACGCAGGGATGGTTCTTGAAACACGATGTCTGTGAGAAGATGCGCTGTCACTCACGCCACGGGGAACAATTACCGCGACAACGCAGCGAATGCCGACGAACATACGACGTCTATAAATATATCTCCCACTCGCACATCTCCCGGGCTCCCCGTGCCTTTCGCCACACCGCCAGACTCGACGCCGCATCCCTGTGAAATGTGTCTGTTAATTGTATTTATTTCAAATTAACTTTTCGCCTGTTTTTTCTCTGTTTCTGACACCTCACGCGGCTTTGCCGGGGAAAACTTTCCGTTCTCGGTTTATTTGGTTGGTTGCGTCGTAGCTCCTCTAACGCTCACTCTACCGAGGAACGCACGAGTCACCGGAGCATGCGGAGAACATGCTACATGCTAAGGTTGTGTTCTCTCAGGGTTGGAAGGGAGCGGACACAAATGTGTTTTATTTATAGGGTTTATATCCATCAACGCTTGAGCATTCGTCTTGGCTCTTCAGAGATAAACCAGTAGACCCAGGAGGAAGGAGCAGGATAGAGGAGGAGGAGGAGGAGGAGATGGAGGATAGAGAGGAGAAGGAGGATAGAGAGGAGGAGGAGGAGGATAGAGGAGGAGGATAGAGAGGAGGAGGAGGATAGAGGAGGAGGGGATGGAGGATAGAGAGGAGGAGGATAGAGGAAGTGGAGGAGGAGGATAGAGGATGAAGGAGGAGGATGGAGGAGGATAAAGGAGGATAGAGGAGGAGAGGGATGGAGGAGGTGTAGGAAGGAGGTAGAGAATGAGGAGGAGTTGTGGTGAACACGGTGTAGGTTGGAGAATAAGATCCTCTATGTTGTCCTAATGGGGGAGATGACTTTAAGATGATGAACACACACACACAGACACACACACTCACACACACACACACACACACACTGAGTTAATGGCAAAAAGTGTGAGTTTGTGTGTGTGTGTTGTGCTGTGCTGTGTGTGTGTTTTGTGCTGAGTGTGTGTGTGTGTGGACTTGTTGCATTGCCTTGGCGTATAGGCTATCATCACGGGATACGTAGATGTGTGTGTGGAGGTGTGTGAACAGACAAACCTTTCATATTGCACATGTGTGTACTCTGACGACCGCGATGGGAGGCCCCATGACTTATTTATTAAGAGATTTATCTACATACTTGTGATTTCATTTCACTTGTGTGTGTGTGTGTGTGTGTCTGTGTGTGTGTGTTGGCCTCCTGTCATCCATGAACCAGGGAGCGACAGGGATGGTGTTTTTATATGACAGTAACACAGCGCAGTTCATATTTCACTGTCCTCTGTTAATTCCATCAAAGAAGTGTGAGACACCCACTTTCTAAAACCCTGACGTTTTAGAAACAGAATCGGATTCAATCCCCCCAGACATTTATTTGGTGTAGAATGGGAAAGTTGACATCTCATCGCTTACACTTATGTTTACAACTCATATATTTATATATATATACAAAGAAAGGTGTGTCTGGACACACACACACACGAACACACACACACACACACATCTACGTATCCAGTATATATGTAAAAAAAGTCACATGTGCCTGAACACACACACACACACACACAGAGGGGTCTATGCTGTCCAGGTAAACACCTGTGGATCAGAGATGGGGGGGTGGGGGGGCAGGTGAGGTCTCAGGTGGGCGGAGCCAGCCAGGAGGTCACTACTGACGAAAGCAGCCAATCATCGACCACAACATGAAGTTGATTGGGTCAGGAAATCTGACCCAATCTGGCAACACTGGTTTCAGTATGAAACAGTATCTCATACCAACTCTATTTTACGCCTCTATATGCTTCTGGCAGAGCGGTACGGGCCTAGAACCCCCCCAAACCTGGTGGTTGTTGGTTCCATCCCCAGCGTGGCGTTTACACAAACCCCATTATTGCATTACATTGCTGCCTAACATTTACCCATTCACGCACACATTCACACACCGACGGCGGCGTCGACCACGCAAGGCGACAGCCAGCTCATCAGGAGCAGTCAGGGTGAGGCGTCTTGCTCAGGGACACTTCGACACTCGGCTAGGAGGTGCCGGGGATCGAACCAGCAACCTTGCAGTTCCAAGTCGACCTGCTCTACCTCCTGACCCACTCAGACAAGGACCATTGGTCGGTTAAGTCTCCACACGTTTTTGTCACAACACAAACATTTCTGCTGGAGGGGAAACTGCTAATAGCTTTGAATATGAAAATGATCATAAACAAACATTTATATATATATATGTGAATCTATACGAATGTTTTCTTCAGTGCTGAAGAGTAAAACCACTATTTATATTTAATAGCGTCTTTATGGTTAGACTGAGAAACAAACACAAACAAGCATCCACAAAATCATTTTTTCCACTTTTATCTATATATATTTTATCCATACATATATATATATATATCCCTTGAGAAATACTGCACATGCTGCATTCGCATTATAATTGCGTTCTCTTCCTTGCTGGTGAGCAGCCTGGTTCTTTTGTTTTGTGGAGAGAGAGAGAGAGAGAGATAGAGAGAGAGATAGAGAGAGAGAGGGTGAGAGGGTGAAAGAGAGAGAGGGTGAGAGAGAGAGAGTGTGAGAGAGAGAGAGGGTGAAAGTGTGAGAGAGAGGGTGAGGGTGAGATTGTGGTTCTCACCTCCTCCCCCTAAGTAGAAAGGGTGAGGGGAAAGAAATCGAAACATAATAACACTGATTATTATTATTTTTTTAATACCGAAAAAATCAAAACACGGCAAACACCATTAAAACTAAAATTCCAAAGGTCATCCAGAAAAGGTTTTTGTTTTATCCAAACACAGAACTTTCAAAATGAGCTTAGTGGACGGGGTTTCACTCGCACAATTAATACACAATCACCCCAGCGATACGGTTATATTCTGCATCTTTTCATTTCCTATTGTTTCACATGAAAACGCAGCAGAAGCAACATGGCCGGTCCGGGCTCCCAGAACGCTGAATAAATTACACACCCCTTAATGAGAAGGTTTTAATGAAGCAGGCCGAGGAAGAATACCGCAGATACGGCTCAACTCCTTCATCTGGGTGCTTTTAAATTACTATTTCCCCCCCCCCCATTCTCACCATTCAATTATAAAACATAATATGATTTAATTTGCAGAAGAATTCGGCCCCTCTGAGAGAGAGAGAGAGGGAGAGAGAGAGAGAGAGAGAGAGACGTTTTATCTGCCTCCACCTATCAGTATCACACACTCCCTGAGCACGTCAATCATGTGGTTTATATATTACATTTATTTACATACATCAGGAGGCAGCATTGTGTGGTTTGGTGTACTTGTGGATGGATCCGCCGTGTGTATGCCAGGGTGTTTCTGTCGCTGTAGACACAAATGGGCTCCGTGGAGAGACGGCGGTGTCGTGTTATCAATCACAGTGATCGCTTGAGACTCTCCAGTCACTCAAGGGCTCACCTCCCAGCGACAGGAGTGTCAGCCGACGCTCCGAAGAACCCTGGGAGCACAGCCAGCCGTGCCCGCTAAAGACCCCGCCACGTGCACTTAAGTTCGCTGTATGTGCACTAAAGTCCGCCCTACATGCACTCGAGTTCTGGACACGTGCACTCAAGTTCTGGACACATGCACTAAAGTTCGCTGTACGTGCACTAAAGTCCCCCCTACGTGCACTCAAGTCACTGAAGTTCTGGGACACGTGCACTAAAATGATGAACACGTGCACTTGAGTTCTGGACACGTGCACTAAAGTTCATGCACTAAAGAGTCACCCCTATGCGCACTAGACCAGGGGTTTTCAAAGTATGAGAGAGTGAGCCCCCCCTCAGAGAACAAATTTCAGCTGAGCCCACCCCCCAAAAAAAATAAATGTTCTAAATCCCTGTGTTTTGAAAGATCTTTTAATTATTTTGCACATTTTAAACATATCTGATTATATCTTAAACATTTCTGATCATATTTTACACATTTGAACATCTCTGATCATATTTTTTTTTAACATTTTTTAAACATTTTAAACATATTTTTGAAACATTCTAAACATCTTTGTGCGCTTTTAAACACATTTCTTGCCACATTTTAACATCTTTATCTAAGCATGTTTTTGCTTATCGTTTTTAAAATACATTTGAACATCTTAATCTGTAAAGTGCCAGTTTAGCCTCATTTTTAGCTCACCTCAACTTTAGTGGGAGCAATGAGTTTGCGAAGCTGTGTTCGAAATCCTTCCCTATCACGGATATAGCGCACTATATAGGGTGCTTACCATTTTTTAGTGGTGTTCAAATACTCAGTGGTAAATTTCATGCACTATATAGTGGAGTTAAAATGCCCAAATTTTGAATGAACATACGATGTTCCCTACATGTTACTCCCATATACCACAATGCAATGCGGGTGTGTTTTTCCGGAGGAGAAGAAGAAGCTGAATAACCGCGAAAACGAATAGAAATGTCAACAATTTATTTGGGATTTAACATAGGGCTGGGCGATATATCGAATATATGCGATGTATCGCGAGATGTTCTCCATGTAGATGTATAAAATGCCCCTGTCGCGAACGTCGAATACAAATTGGCACGTAATGTTTATTTTTGCCGCCGCCGGCATAGTCGTTGTGTTCCCTTCTCTCGCTCTTTCCTGTGGCTCTCTGCCTCACAGACTCATATGCATTAAACACACTCACTCCCCCCGCGAGATTCTAGGATTCTACGCGCGTGTGTGACGGTCGCGTGTGTGACGTCACACACACGACCGGTGAGTGAGAACAGCGACCGGTCACTCATCTCCTACCGTTGAGTGAGAACAGCGAGAGAGAGAAAAGATGATGGAAACTGAGGATTTGGTTTAAAAAAAAGAATAGTACAGGATCCGTCGTCTTGCAGTGGTTTGGCTACCGAAAGGAAGATGTGGAACAAAAAACGGCTTTGAGCTCTGTTTTTGCTCGAAAATAATTAACGGTTTTAATAAATGCTGTGTTGGTAAATCTAACTTGCTGTGATTTTCCTTTTCTTATGTGCAAGTTCTAAATTCTTCCAATAGAAAGCACTAATGAGTTTAAACAATATGTTGTTTCATGTAATCTACATGCAGACTTATGTTTCAGGAATACTCGAATTATTATAACATGTAGTAACATTATGCCAGACATGGTTGATTCGAGCATTTATGATGTGCTCTAGAGGAGATTCAAAATATATCGAGATATATATCGTGTATCGAGATATAGTGAAAAAAATATCGAGATATTCATTTTGGCCCATATCGCCCAGCCCTAATTTAACATAGAAAATGTAACATTCAAAATCAATACAACCTCCAGCTTACCTCGTGAGTGCCCGGTTTGTTTACATGATGTGGGCGCAGCTGTCTGCGTCACACAAATACCCGGCGCATTTACTGACGCAAATGACGTTTAGAAATGTTCAGAGTAGTGTCCGAATTCTCGTTTGTTCGTTCCCTATATAGTGCACTATATCATAAACACTATATAGGGAATAGTGAGGGAGTGAACAGGGAACGATTTCGAACACAGCGTGTCTTCGTCTTTGCGTTTTTTTTGCGTTACTTTTTCTGGTATATGTTTTTCTCACGTCGCGCCCCCCCTGAAGAACTCTGGCGGCCCCCCTGGGGAGGCGCAGCTCACAGTTTGAAAACCAATGCACTAGACCAGGGGGGCCCAAATTCTTCCCAGTGGAGGGCCAAAATGTAATCATGGGGAGGCTCGTGGGCCAAAATTTAAAATTTTCAGTATATTTAGTCAAATATGTGGGAGGCGGCTGAACAGGATAGGAGCTCAACAGCGCCACCCTACCATCAATGTATCACAATGTTATTCTAGGGTCAGGAATGGAAGTGCACCAATAAATAATATTCATTGAGAGTGAGCGCAGATTCCGAGCGCTGATGGCGGAAAACAATAATATATACAGTGGGTAAGGCGCGGGCCAAATAAAATCGGACCCCAAATTGGGCAGCCCTGCACTAGACTATGTGCTCTGTTGCACGTTGGTGCGACCGGAGGACGTGTGGGCGTGATTAGCACGATGTTGGTGTTTATTTAGTGCCGGGTCGTATCCAGCGGTCGAGTTGAAAAAAAAAAAGCCAGGGGTGATGGTGGATTTTAACTTTTAGGGACAGATCATTTGTGCTGTGCTGCAAAAATGCATTCGGCAGAGAAGGGAGCGTGCGTTGCTCACGGGTTGGAATGAAAGGGAGAAAAGGGGACAGAGTTGTCTGAGGAAGCGATGTCTGAGATGCAGAGACAGCTTCACGCTACCAGTGTCTGTCTCGTACGGTGTGGAATGAGAGCTCGTGAAGGCACTATTGCGCAAGTACGCGGGCGCAATAGCATGCTGGCCGAGAATGCAGTGTCGCTGTCAAATCTGTCCCTGGGGAAAGTAACGTTGCGCCGAATTGAAAAGGAAACCGCTATAATGAAATAGTGGTAATATTTCCACAGTAATTTATAAAATAACAGGGGATGGGAAGGGGGGATGGCTGTTTCAGAAGGGGGATGATTTTGATCATTTTAATTCCAAAGGGGGATGCCATCCCCCCTCATCCCCCCTCAACTCGAGTGCTGGTCGTATTCCTGGTCGTATACCGGGTCGCGGCCCTGGCGTTAGCGCAGGCCTCCAGGCTTCATGGACCGCAGCTCAAATGGAAAACAGACGAACACGTAGACGCCGTGAGTGTTGGATATGAGAGAGTCATGGTGTGGGCACCTGTAACGCTGTCATTGTTTGCTCTTCCACTTTCTCGTTTGCATGACTTCACTTTTACTTCCGGGTTTCCCTCCACCTGCTCGGTCCTCGGCCGCTCCGGTGCGTTGCTGTACCACCCTCGGAATAACGAGCTGCCGTCGCTATCCCACCTCATGCAGGCCGGGATCAGACGCACGGGTGTTTTTATTTACTACCCTCTCTGCTCGGGGACCCTCTCCCTGATCAGGCCCCTGACGCGTTCTGCCGCTCCGCTGATTAATTAAGAGGAGGGTGGGTCTGTTGTTGGGGGGGGGCGGCGCCATCTGTCACCCCGCGATAGCTCTAATCAGGACTGTCTGCGGAGGATGGGAAGAAGAGCCGTTAAAACACCCCCATATCTCCTGGCTAGTTAAGCGAATCATCTGCACACACACCGCTCATCAGAGAGAGAGAGAGAGAGAGAGAGAGAGAGAGAAAAAAATGAAGCTCTCCCTTTTCTCATCTCCTCAAGCAAATAATCTGCACACAAACCGCTCATCAGAGGGTGAGAGAGAGAGGGTGAGGACGAGAATGAGGTTCTCCCTTTTCTCACCTCCTCGAGCGAATAATCTGCACATACCGCTCATCCTCGTCATCTCCGGCCAGCGGGCGCGGGGAGACGCGGCCGTCTGATCCGGCCGCTCGCCGCCTCTCCTCCGGTGGGTTCCTCTGCCCGAATGACGCTCTGCTCTCCTCAATGCCCCTCAGTGATCTGCTCGTTTGGTCAAAGCCCACACACGGCGGGCCTCGCACGCCCAACGTTTTGCAAGGGAACGCCCGGAGGCATGGCCATACCGGCCTAGCCAATCAGATTAGAAGGATTTAGGGCGGGACGGAGGCGGCGAGGGAGGGGGAGGGGTTGGGTCAATATGCTAGCTATGAGTCTCCGCCCATATAAGGGCTTCCTGTGCTGCACCCCACCAGATGCAACAGAGGGGTTCCGGGGGGGTTGTTCGCTAAACTATGTCGTCACAGTCCGACCTGGTTCACGTTTATCGGCTTTATTTATTATTCATGGCTACTTTTTCTGTGTTACTTAGACAAGGACGACTTTTTTAAAGCTTCAATCAATAAGTCAATAATTCCTGCCAGCGCCTCCCATTAATAGTGATGAGGGTTTACCTGCTGCCCATGTTAGTTCAGAGAACAGACAACGGGTCCATATATCAGACGAACGCTGGTTACACCCCACGGTGTTCCCAAAGGTAGACTCAGAACACACATTGATTAGAGGAGGTGAAGGAGGAGATGGAGGAGGAGGGAGAGGAGGAGGAGATAGAGGAGGAGGACGTGGTGGAGGAGAGAGGAGAAATATTGCTGAGTAACAGTTCTATTAGTGTCAGTAGTGGTGGTGGTGGCAGTGGCAAAGTTAGATCCAACCAACACATTTATTCATGAACAAAGCTCAGGGCCAAAACACTGAACGGCTCCAGAAGTGAAACAGCCAGCGCTGTTCCTGCAGCCCTGAGAGTACAGGAGCACTTTGGTGTCTAAACCCTCACGATTCCTCTCCAGACGCATCGCAAACATTATTAATTATGAGCTCCGCAGCCGGCGGGCGTCCTCCCCTGCATCCTGAACCGCTTCTTCTCTTTTTCCCCCCCCCTGTCCTTATCGAGACTTTCTCCCAGACATCTCCCTCCTCCTCCTGGCTCACAGACGGTCTTCACTGTGGATGGAGGGAGGGGGGTGGAGGGATCAATGGATAGGTGGGGGAGGGAGGGATGAATGGACGGGGAGATCAGGACGGATCACAGGCCAGAGAGATGAGATGCGGGGTCCCTCGAGACCCCCCCCCCCCCCCCCCCCCCCTTCCATTCATCCATGGCGCTTGTCTTCATCACAGCTGTCAGAATATGATGGCTCCCTCCTTCAACCCTAGGTCACATGACGTGGTCAGACTCGGAACACATGCACACACTCACTCAAAGACTTACTCACTGAATCACACACTTACTCACTCAAACACTCAGTCACTAAATCACACACTCACTCACACACTCACTGAAACACTCACTCAAACACTCACTCACTGACTCATTCTTAAACTCACTCACAAACACACTCACTCACTCGCTCACTCACTCACTCACTCACCGACTGACTGCGGCACACACTCTCCCTCACTCACACACAGGTAAACACACGTACACACACACATACACAAACGCATTAAGAACCATTATCTAGTGCCCAGAAAATTGCGGTTCATTTCCAAAGTCTCTTAAGGAGCAAATAATTCCCTTCCTTCTTCTCGTTTACCCCGGGACGCGATGGAACAGGGACCATTTGTCTCAGAGGAGCTAGAAAATTGGATTCATTAGGAAACGGAACAGTGGTATTTATAGCGCCAATTTCGTCTTTCAAATAAATAAGTCCATATAATCCCGGAGGCTGGACCTGAAGTCTGCGCCCGGCAGACCGCGTCCGGTCCAGACTTCTGGTGGACTTCTGTTCTGTTGGGTCGGTTGGTCCAACTATTCTCATCTCATCGCTGTCTGCTAGCTTCACCCGACTCTAATAAGATGAACTGTTAACCTTGCTCTGACGGAGGACAGGGAGGAGGTGGTGGGTGGAGAGGGAGGAGGAGAATGAGGAGGTGGTGGTGGAGATGGAGGAGGAGGGCGTTGTGGAGGAGATGGAGAAGGAGAAAGGGGAGGGAGGAGGAAGGGACAGAAGAGAGGGAGGTGGTGGTGGAGGAGAGAGATGGAGGAGGAGAAATAAGAGGGAGGAGGAGGGCGAGAGAGAGAGAGGGAGGAGAGGGTGGTAGAAGAGGGGGAGGATGTGTTCTGAATATTTCACCTGATGCTTGCGTGCCTATCACGGGTGGATGTATGTTTCCACCGCTGTTACACGCACATTCAAATCACGCAAAGTAACAGTCCTAGCGGTGATGATGGTGGTGTTGGTGGGGGTGGCAGTTGTTACAATGCCTCATGAATGCAGAGCTTCTCAGGTAGCTGAATGAACCGCTCGTTTGTGTCGCTGGATTCTGCGGATCTCAGGGGCTCACCACTGTCAGACGGACAGACGGACATACAGACAGATGCTGCCCAACCCTGCAGGGGTGGAGCAGATAGACGGAGCTACTCCTTTCCACTCAGCCACGAGTGAAGGAAACGGTGTCGAGTTGTCTTCAGACTGTCTTTCTCCGAACGTCTTATTCTTTGGGGTCCTTTTCCATGGAAACCAGAGCCTTGGTTACCCAGATTATTCAGTCAGAGCTGTGGAAACTCTTTTAATTACTCCAACACTGGATGAAAATTCAAACTAATAAATAAACACTGTGAACACACAAACACACTCTTTGTTTTGCTGGCGCGAGTGTATGTGTGGCTTATCTTGGTGCAAATCAGTTTGGACCAATTCTCTGTGCATCTGGACACCCGAATCAGAATCAGAATCGCTTTTATTACATTCTTATTGTCCAAGTACCCAGAGTAAAATTTGTATGCTTGGTACCTCAACAGACACATAGCAGCAATGCAATATAAAGTAAATACTGTAGATAACAAAAATAAGTACAAATAAGTCAAAGAAGTAAGTAGCACAAGTGATCAAGTAGTCTGGGTACCAGCCCCGATGGACTCTGGTGCAGAATGCAGTGCAGTGCAAAATGTTGTGCAGTTATTAATTATAAAAACAAAAGAGTGTTTAAATACTCTATTGTTGTGTTGTGCGTTGGGTTGGTTTGGGGGTTGTGGATTCCTCCAGGAGCTGCTTGGGGGAATAAACTGCTCCTCATCCTCTGGCTTTTGGCCCGAAGCTTTGGTACTGTTACGCCAACGACGGCAGTAGCTCAAACAGTTTGTGGTTGGGGGGCTGGGGTCACTGATGGTTGAGGGCGGGACGGGGAGGCCAGCTGCCTGGAGATGGGGTTCCACTCCCAGCAGAACGGCCCAGGGTTCCATCACCGATCTCCACGCCCTCAGATCTGATCTATCGACGTGGGGGGGGGGTTCCTGTGTTCACGACCGAACGCTACATGCTAGTGTGCTAGCCCAGCCATAGTCTGTGTGCTAGCATAGCCTACGTTGTCTATATGCTAGCCTAGCCATAGTTTGTGTGCTAGCCTAGCCATAGCCTGTGTGCTAGCCTAGCCATAGCATGTGTGCTAGCGGCATCTTAACAGGCAATGGTAGGGATTCGGTTTGAACCGCAAGCTCATTGATGTGGCCCCGATAAAAAACATTTTGTAAAAGACTTTAACCTTCCCTTCGTTAAAGGTAGCCTATTTTCATTGTTGAAGGCTAGATACATTTTTCATTGGAATGAATTAATTTGTTTGTATTTAATCTACGGAGGGAATCAGGCTCCATGTTTTCGTCTTATTCTCGATTTGAAAACGTTTGATTCCATTTATCGTGTGGGCGTGCTGGTGCACCTGCAGCCTGACCCCACCTGCTCCTCAAGGCCTCTGGGGGGGGGGGGGGGGGGGGGGGGGCTCAGTCTTAAGCAGTAGCTTAGCAGTCGCAGCTAACGCTGAACAAAGCAAAAACGACCTTCAAGCAACGCATCCCGTTTTACATATTTATCTAACTTCGGCCCCCCTCGTCGGATCTTTGCCGGAGGAACCGTCAGACCCCATGCTGGGCTAATGCTACGGGGAAGACATCCATATCCTTCCTCCCATCCCCCTGTTATGATGGTGTGAAACACGCCTGAACACACACTTTAAACACAAAAAACACTCACCGTAATCACCGCTCGTGATTGCTGTGTGCTGAGGGTATAGTTTCCCAGGTGTAGCCAATCATATGAAGCGGTGAGTGGATGGTAACCCGAAGGCCCACTGAAGCCCCCCCCCAGATGACAGAGTGAGGCTTCACCCTCTCACACAGCGTGGAGGGGCGTGTTCTCCTCAGAGACCAGAGTGCAGCCCACCTCTCCGGATCAATGCTCTCGTCCAATCGGATTGATGACCAAAGTACTGGAGGTCAAGGAGAGGAAACACCTAAGGAGAGGAAACACCCAAGGAGAGGAAACACCCAAGGAGAGGAAACACTACACGTTTACACACATGCATGCACCACACACACTCTCACACACAACCATGCTCTCACACACATTTACGCACACACACATACAGACACACGTATATACAGTACATATATAAACACACACACACACAGATTGTAAATAGTAGTTTAGTTGACAAGCTAGGTGTGTGTGTGTGTGTGTGTGGAGGAGCTTGTGTGTTTGTGTGTGTGTGTGTGTGTGTGTGTGTGATAAACAATTTGGTGTTTTATTTGACATGGTTACACCTTGGCTCCAGAGAACAAAGTGTTGATTCAGCGAATCCAATTTATTTAGGTGTTGCACCTCATCATTTCCGCCTGCACTTTTATCTGGGCGGAAAACACACACACACACACACACACACACACACACACACACACACACACACACACACACACACACACACACACACACACACACACACAGAGGGGGCTCTTCAAAGCAAAAACAGCAATGAAAATGGTGGCCGATTACGAAGCCATTTGCTCTCTCTCTCTCTCTCTCTCTCTCTCTCTCTCTCTCTCTCTCTCTCTCTCTCTCTCTCTCTCTCTCTATCTCTTTCTCTCTCTGCCCCCCCACCCCACCATCGACTCGCCGGCCTGTGGACGGCCGGCCGTGAAGCACTATATTTGTGAGGGCAGGTTGATCTAGTGCCCTGCTCATGGGCACTTGAGACAGTGACAGAGTGCACCGGGCCGGGCGTGGAGCCACATCCGATAGCAGGCTACTGCTAATGAAATCATTACGTTGAGTCGCAAACGCGCCGCGGCGTCCACTGGGCTACACAACCCCACGTGCACCGGAGCTCATTTTCTCCACCTGGGTAACTGGAGACGCCGTTAGCTTAGCCTAGCTTAGCTTTAACCAACAGCTTAAGTCCCGGTCCGCCGGTGTGATAGCTTAGCCGCCGTTTGCTAGCTTAGCCAACGGTTTGTTAGCCCAGCCGCCGTCTGTTAGCTTAGCCACCGTTTGCTAGCCTTGCGGTCGTCTTTGAGCATAGCCATCTTCTGCTTGTGTGCTAGCGTAGCCATAGTCTGTGCGTAACTTGAAATGGCAGAGATTCGATTTGGAGCACCAAGACATCGATGAGGCCCATAAAACCATTGGGTAAAAGTCATCAACCGTCCCTTCATTTAAGGAAGGCTATTTTCATTGATTAAGGCTAGTCTTTTATACTTTTTATTGGCGTTAAAGGGGTGATATTATGCCACCAGGTGTGAGTGTAACCAGGGTGAAACAACATGTTTTAGTTATGTTGAAATGTCACCAAATTCTGATTAGTAAGAAGTAAATATGTGTTTAAGCTATGTTCAAGGTCCCTTTTGTAACCTGTTCCAACCCCTATGTCAATGTGTTTTCAATACCTGTACTGTCGCTTTAAGAAAAGATCGTGTTTTAGTGACCTATATGCAGCGCCAAGCTCAGAATGCGGTTGGCTATCTGAGTGGAGGTATGTTGATGTATTTGTCGTCACATTTTAAGCATATAAATCGTTTTGTAGATACTGTGAATGTTATATATGAACATGCTACAGCACCGTTATAACAGCTAACGCTTTGCAAATGTAACTTTTGAGAGTTTATTGTATATATGTGCGTCAGAGTATCCGTTTGTTTGTTTGCTAGGCGGGAATGTGGTCCTGGCTATGACGGTCTACATGCGGTTTACATGCGGTGACATGATTTTCTTTGGCTCATCCAGGTATGATTGTTTTATCTGTGTTGTGTATATTATCTATGCTGGTTATGTTTATGTTTGTTGGAGTGCAGTCAAATCGCATTCATTATGCTATCTTGTTTATTTTTATGTTATTATATATTGTGAGAATGCGGTTGGCTATCTGAGTGGAGGCGGGAATGTGGTCCTGGCTATGACGGTCTACATCCGGTTTACATGCGGTGACATGATTTTCTTTGGCTCATCCAGATTCCAATAAATGAGAAACCCTCCATTTTTGTCCAGCCGTCCTTCCACCCTTCCAACGCATTCGCCAGAACACAACGCAGTTCAACACCCGTTACATGAGCAGATTTCAAAACGGCTTGTCATGGCTAATCACGCTCACACCAGGTGGCATAATATCACCCCCTTCATTTGTTAATGGGTATTTAACCTATAGAGGAAATCTGAGTCCAAATGTTCATCTTATTCTACCTTTTAAAATGCATTTAAGTGCAAGATATGGCCCAGTACCCATATCACTACTATTAATATGATCATAACCCACGCTGTCCCATGTATTCCTGAAGAAGCTGCTCTGCGGTTCGATTTCCACAACCTTTCTCTGTGGGAGAGAGGCTGAAATCTAGTTTAGCTGCGACACAAACGCCAACAAGCACGACAAAGGTGGGTGGCGGGAATGAGGTTGAAGCGTCGGAGAAGCATTCGCAGTGACGCACTTTATCAGCATACGCTGGGACGAGGATATTGCTGCCAGAGTCTTTCTTATGACAAGACATTCACCGGGAGTGAACTGGATGCATCACTCTGGCATGTGGCGTGATTATTCACTCTGTCATGTGGTGTGATTATTTAAATCTTTAAGAACTCATTCCCAGCCCCTTTCAATAATCCGTGAGAGAGGGAGAGGGAGGGAGGGGAAGAGTGAGGGAGAGGGAGAGGGTAAGGGAAAGGGGGGGGAGAAAGCGAGAGAGATGTGGAGGCAGAATGAGAAAGATGTAGAAGAAGAGCGCAGTGCAACAGATCGAGCTAGATGTAGAAAGGGAGGGAGGGAGGGAGAGAGGGTGAGAGTGAGAGTGACAGATGTGGAGAGAGAGGGAAAGACAGAGGCAGGTTGGTCGCGGCTGGCTGCTCAGACATAATGACTTGCGTTGGGCTAACTGTTCTGAAGATTTGAAGTCCGTTCATAATGAAAGAACGGCGGTCCGGTCCTCCTGCGATTATGATAAATTAATGTTTAATATACGGTACCATGTGGGAAAGATGTTCTTAATTACGAAATCAGTTCACTTTATGATGGAGAGTTGTTAAATAATTACGTGGTGGGGACCTTTCCCTCCACCCGTCTATATATGACTCCATCACAACACAGACGGCTCATTAATTATTATAATAGACTGTTAATGTTTTAAACATTATGCTTAGCAGCCACTCACTGAGTCCTGCACCAAGGCAGGAGCTGTGTGTGTGTGTGTGTGTGTGTGTGTGTGTGTGTGTGCGTGCGCATTGCCTCCTGCTTTTGTGACATATTTGACACATGTAGTTAGTGTGTGTGTGCGTGCGTGTCTGTGTGCGTGCGTGTGTGGGAAGGGTCCATGCATGTATCATTTATCCTCGTCCTCGTTAGTCTTAATAGGTCGGTTGTTGTGACTTAATGGGTCTGTGTCTGCATGACTGCATGTGTGCGTTTGTCGTTGCCTGCCTGATTTGTATATACCAAATAACGTATATTTTGTATGCTGTATATATACACGCTGTATATTGTACGTGCGCGTGCTTGCGTGGGTGCATGTGCGTGCAGGCGTGCGTGTCCGGGCTGAGTTCAAACCATTAGCAGTAATGTGTTCCGGTCCTCCTGGCTCCCTGCTGAGTTTTGGAGGGGTCTGTTAGCCTGGGAACGTGACTCGAGTCCTATACTACAAGCTAACATGCTAAGCTAATGGAGCTCCAAGCCTATGGCTGCGCACCTGCTTCAGCATGTTCAAGCTAACAAGCTAATCTAGCATCGACCCTAAACCTTGACACTCACTGCGGTCTGTAAAAGCTTTGCTAAAAAACTAATGTAGCTGGTATCATATCTGCTCAGTCACTGGTATCACATCTGCTCAGTCGCTGGTATCACGACTGCTCAGTTGCTGGTATCACATCTGCTCAGTCAATGATTAGCATAAGTTAACAACTTAAAGGTACGGACTATCTGCAAATTTTCCTCTACAACGTTTACAACAGCCTACAGACTGAACAAAACTAATTTATATTTTGCAAGTAGCAAAACCCATTTTTATCAATAAAGGTAATTTGTACCATAAACAATTGTTTTTTGCGGGTGACAGGTAAAATCCCATCATTTATCATTTGATTAATTACGACTTAATGCTAATCATTGGATTAATAATGGAGGTGCTCCTACATATTTCATTAAGATTTATGAAGGCTGTGTCTTAGGTTTTCGGAGAATGTGCAACATGTCTGCTTATGGCAAATAGCATTATGTATTCATGAGAGACTAAGCCCTCCTCTGATTCCGATCTGCCTCCTGGAAGTTTCTACAGACAGGCAGTGCTCATCGCGCAGTAGACCTAATTATTATGAATAATTAAAACACTTGAGATAACTCTCCCTCCATGACCAGAATCGCAAGGCCTCCTCTCACTGATTGTGTGTAAAATGAGAGCTTCCTCTACATTTCTTCAGCTTGATGTTCACCTTTTTCAGAACCAAAGAAGAGTGTGTGAGTTTCTGCTCCTCTTCGACTTGACATCTCCTCGTTCCGCTGGAGACGATCGCGTAGGTCAAAGCGTGGCCTTTGTGTTGTCTTGTTGTGTTAAAACCATAAACATCAACGACACCTGACGTCCATCGTGCCGTTTGAATTTGTCCATCATAGTGTATGCTGCGGTGTGTGCTTACTGATTCAGCGTGCATCCTTTTCACAGACATGCTCAGGGATTTAACCAATAGCCCTCGGCAGTATGGAGTTAATGATTCAATTTGTCCGTCTGTTTTCAGAGCATTTGTTCGAGGGTGATTTTGCTGTTTTTTGGCCTCTTGGCCAGGCTGTGATTGTAAATGAGAGTCTGTTCTCAATTAACTTGCCTGGTTAAATGTCGGCTAAAGAAATATAAAAATAAATCCCTTGTTCTGTCCGCCTGAGCTCTAAACACGGCCCCTTGTTCCCGTTCGCTGCTGGGACTCCACGACTTCCTGTGTCATAGCCGACGAGGACTTTTGTATTCTCTTGTCACTGTTCTGAACTCTTAATCTGAAGCTCTGTCGTAGCTCTGGGGCTTTGAAGAGCGAGAGAGAGAGGGATCTGTCGGACTTTGGAGGACAAGAACTTAAATAGGGCTAGGAATGAAAAACCACAATGGGAGTCATTTTAATTCCACTATTAATAGCCAGGGCTTACAAATCTGCTATACAGGGAGACGGTCTCGCTAACCACTGCTGTCATCATTGTTCTCGTGTGACAGTGGTGGACTGCCCGTCGATTCTATAGGCTCTCCAGACCCGTCACGCAGAAATCCACTCCTAATGGAGAACAGAAATAACCGACAGACCCATTATTTCCACCGACCACATTGAACTTCTTTCATTAGCATTTCTCTCACAGTAGGAACAACTAGCTGCGGTTAGACAGCCTAGCATCCCCGCTAGCACGCCTAGCTAAGCAGGGATGCTAGGCTATCTAACCGCGGCTAGCTAGCTCAGACTATCCGGCGGCGTTAGACGGATTGATGACTGGAGCCGCCATGTTGGGATCTGAACACCTGCCAGACTGGGGGAGGGAGGGGGAAAGCGGGGGGGGAGGGAGGGGAGGAGGGGGAGAGAGAGCTAGTGGCTGGGATGGAAAGTGTAGAGCGAGAGAACATTATCCGATGACAGTGAAGAAGATGAGAAGGAAAGAAATAGACCGAGAAGGCGTGGCGGGGTTAAAATAGATGCCAGGAGAAAACAAAAAGGAGAGAAAGTTTGACTTGCTTCATAATGGCGTTACGGACCAGCATGCATCACTTTCGTTAAAGTTTGACTGCAGTTGAGGAGACTCTCTCAAAAGGCTGCGGCCTGTCTTTGTTTGGTTCTCACCAACTTAGTGGCTGTTGCCGGAGGTTTAGACCCTAATTACAACTTGAAAGTGACTCTACGAAGCAGTAGCCAATCAGCGCATTAGGCTAACCGGCGGTAGCCTCCGCCAACCAGCACTCTATGCTAAACGGCAGAAGCCTAAGCCAGGCAGAACCTGGCTCTCCGCCACCCACCTGTGGAAGCCAACAGGTGGATTAGGCCTGCCAACTGCTGAGTGGTGCCATCAAGCTAACTAGCGGTTGGCACCGCAGTGGCGGAACGAGCACCCGCAGAGTCGCTCACCAATTTCCGCAAAAAAACTCTAAACTCACCTGTTCAGAGTTCACCTGGACTCTGCTTAGCCACCCCTGCCCAGCCCTCCTACTTATCGTATGTCATACGTCCTGGCACTTAACGTACACGCTTTTTGTATGTCGTAGATCCTGGGACTTAATGTACGCACTTTTTGTATGTCGTACGTTGTGGAACTTAATGTACGCACTTATTCTATGTTGTATTTAGTTATAGTACTCAGTTGTGGAGCATCTTATCCTAGCTATCTTTGTTGTATACAGGGAATGGGTTAACCTAGTGATTGTTAGTGCTTGGCACTTATTTATATGAACATCCTTACTGTACCCACAGCGATATATTGTTTCTCTTTTTTTTGTACTTATTGTAAGACGCTTTGTATGAAAAGCGTAAAAGCGTCTACTTAATGCCCTAAATGTAAATGCAACTGTCTGTCGCTTCCATAGACCAGGATTTAGGGCTTCACCCCACCAGTGTTCTCTGTAAGCGGGGTTCGTGCAGGACGGGCCTTTTTGCCACCAGAATCTATTGCTGTTTCTCCTTCTTCTGACAGCTGTACTTATTGTAAGTCACTTTGAATAAAAGCGTTTTTGCTAAATGCCCTCAGCGTGAATGTAAATGCAGCGGTTACTCTTGAGAAAGTTCCCCTGCCGGCTCGGTCTCTTGTTCCCCGAGCACTCCAGGCTCATCTACCCCCCACTAACGCTCTCCTGAGACCTGATATTATGCTATTAGGGCTGAGATCAGTTTTAATATTGAAGTGGCGCTGTGATTCAAAACGGAGGAGGCTGAGGCGTGCGTCTGTTCATTGATCGGCCACAATCAATACAGATTATTAAACTCGTAGCAAAGACTAGCGGGCCTGGGGATTAATCTCTTACCGCTCAGGCGTGTACGGTGTTAGCCACGAGCCACTCGGATAGAAAACAATCCATCTGCTCTATGATTAGCTCAGCCTACCGGTACCAGTTTGCCCAGTCCACTGGGTAGACTGGACTAGGCTGGCACAGCCATATCTCCTGCCTGTCTCTCTCCTCACCCCATATCTCCTCCCTCTTCCTCTCCTTACCCCATATCATCTCCCCCCTCTCTCCCTCCACCCTACATCTCTCCCCATTCCCTCTCCCCCTCAACCCCCTGCCTTCTCTCTCTCCCTTTACCTCTCCCTTCTCCCTTTAACCCCCCCCCCCCCCCATCTGATGTCATTAAGGAGCTGAATTGTAAATGGTTTGTATTGGCTAAGAAACATCCCAGCCAATGGGCCCCCTCTAGAGCAGCGGCCCTCTACCTTGGGGGTCCCGACCCCCAAGGTAGAGGGCCGCTGCTCTAGAGGGGGCCCTTCTGCCCGGATCGTGTGTTCCGCGTGTTCGGCAGGTCTCCCACCTGTCCGTCACGCACCTCTCCCTCCAGCGGGGGCCCCTCTGGTCCCGCCCACTTCCCGATCATAAGACGCTGTCTGCGACAGCGGGGGTTTAGCGGCGAACGATCACCTCGGCGCGCAGGGCGACGCTATGCGCGCGTGTGTGTGTGTGTGTGTGTGTGTGTGTGTGTGTGCGCGAGAATCACGAGCTCACACAGAATATAGACGGCGCCTTAATCGCGGCGGCTCCGGCCTCACCCGGGGAGGTGTTTGAGGTTGGCTTCCGGCAGGTGAACGCCAGGCGTACTAATGGGGCTGCTTCACATGCAGCCCGCCCTCCTCTACACGTCGGCTGTATGAATATTTTACGCCACAATAATTCCCATTTCTCGGCTGCTGGGTTATTGAGCCACTGTTATTGCGAGGGAGGAACAGAGGAGGTGCGGGGAGCGGGGGGCGGGGATCACAGGGATGGGCCGAGACTGATTCCATCTTTCGGTCGTCGACGACTGAAGACGCGAACAAACGGAGGGGCGCCGCTTTTGTGGCTTGTGGGTGAGGGTGTTGTCTCCCCCCCCCCCCCCGCCCTGCCGCTCAGCTCAAGCAGGGGTCTTCCCGGGACAACGCGCTCAGCAGAACCCGCTCTGGGATGAAAGAGAACACAAACGACGACAACAACAACAATGGATGCAGCAGATCCAGGGGGCAGTGAGCGGTCGGGCCACCGCAGAGCTGAACCCAGCAGAGTGGGGAGAGTGGGGAGAGGGGGGAGAGAGGGGAGAGGGGGAGAGAGAGAGAGAAGGGGGAGGTGGGGGGGAGGGTAGATTGGGGAGAGAGGAGGAGGAGAGAGAGAAAGAGGAGGGGAGAGAGAGAAAGGAGGGGAGAGAGGGAAGAGGAAAGCAATTGATGTCAGGGGAGCAAGTGGAGAGAGGGGAAGGGGGTGGAGAGAGTTACGGGGGAGAAAGGCATAGGAGAGCAGAGGGTTAGAGGGGGATAGAGTGGATAAGAGGTGCAGAGGGAGAGGAGAGGAGAGGGGTGGGGTTAAGGGGAGAGAGACGGGGAGGGTAAGGAGTGGAGGGGGAGAGGGAATAGAGAGAGATGGAGGGAGAGAGGGGGGAGGTGATACGAGGTGAGGAGGGGGAGAGGTGGGAGATATGAGGTGCGAAGAGGCAGGAGATAGGGGTGATAACGTGTGTGTGCTGGAGGGAGAGGTGAGGCAGCGAGAGCTGGAGAAGGATGGATTAGGAGGCGGAGGAATCTGAGGTGAGGAGTGCGAGCGAGGGGAAGCGTTGTATTAAACGTGTGACGATAGGGAGAGGCCAGGGAGCGATCCCCAAGTCACAATGGTCCCGTTGCATAACCACGACTTGCCCCAGACCCGCAGTCGCCCCTCTGATAACACGGTGGTGTTATATTAATATTAATGAAGCCAGATCTGAGGGATTCACTGGAGTGAAAGGAGGGCTCCTTTCACACTCCGAAGGGAGATGGTTATTACGATCCCGGACCAGGAAGTGGGATTCAGGGCGGTGCGCTGCGTTGGCTAGGAGCAGGATTTATGGGAAAATACTCAAGGCCCACTTGTTCAGAGTTCACCCAGACTCCGCATAGCCTCCCCCCAACCCCCTCCGACCCCTCTTACAAAGTTATTGTATGTTGTTGTACGTCCTGGCACTTAAAAATTGTGCTAAGCGTTTTGTAGCATCTTATCCCAGCTATCTCTGTTGTCTACGGGGAACGGGTTAACATCGGTTACTTTATATGAACATCCTTTCTGTACAAACGGGACCGGCTAACTCTCCTGTGCTATCTTACAGCTAGCGGCTAATCGCGTCGGAGTCGACGCGTGGTTCTGTTTCTCCATGCCCCCCCCCCCCCCCCCCCCCCGGGGGGCTGATGGGGAACGGCCGGCCGTCGGCTGAGCGTCCACGGGCCTTCTATACGGGGTTGGGGGAGGGGAGATGGGGTCCCATGGCAGCGGGGGGGATTGAAGTCATTAAGCTAATGGGAAAGGTTTGTTAAGCCAGTGGCTAAGAGCCGAGAGGCTACGCTAGGCACGGCGGGGAGTGAGATGACATTAGCCGAGCTTCCTCCGCTCCTCCCGTTTGTGTCTTCGGTTTCGGTTCCTTTCCCCCGAGTTCCCACGCTGGTCTCTCTCTCTCTCTCTCTCTCTCTCTCTCTCTCTCTCTCTCTCTCTCTGTCGCAGTCGTTTCTGTCCGTCAGATCCCCCCTCAACCAGCTCTCCCGGTCCACCTCCTCTCTCCCTAACTCACCCCTCCACCTCCTCTCCCGAGGCGAGAGCGGCCGTCCTTCTGTCTCTCTAGAGCAGCACGAGACACAAACAGCACAACATCATAATGTATTCCTGTTCATCTTGAAATATGAATGCATCCATCTCAATCTGCGATGGAGCGTGTTTGTCCGTGTTCACAGTCAGAGACACACCAGCTGCTGCAGTCACTTTCTAAATGAGGACACTTGCGGTAAGATTGCAGTAGTCATCAATTAATCATTATCCAAGTTATATTCGGCGTTTATATAACCTACATCTCCAGGCAGCTGGCTCTGCTGCTCTGCTCAGGGGTCTCGTGTGTCTGAAGTGTCACGTCTCCGGTCCTGCGGAGCTCATCGTGAGCTACACGTGTTGTTCAGGGACCTGGGCCGGGGGGGGGGGGCCGAGATCATTAGCTGGGGCGTCACCAGTATGCAAAACACTCAAGACTCACTTGATCAGAATTCACCTAGACTATGCATAGCCTCCCCGGACCCCCCCTTACCCATCCACCCCACACACACACACACACACACACACACACACCCCCACACCCCTCTTACGCACTTATTGTGTGTTGTACGTCCTGGCACTCAATGTACCCACTTATTGTGTGTTGTACGCCCTGGCACTTAATGTACACACTTATTGTATGTTGTACGCCCTGGGACTTAATGTACGCACTTATTATATGTTGTACGTCCTGGCACTTAAAAATAGTACTCGGTGTAGCATCTTGTCCTAGCTAGCTTTGTTGTAAACAGGGAATGGGTTAACCTAGCGATTGTTAGTGCTGGGCAGTTGATTGGCCAAATGCCCTAAATGTAAATATACGATAAGATTTATTTACATTATCTGAATGAAATATTAAAAATGAATGAAGAATTTAATCTTTACACAATTTGCGCAGTTGACATGGAAATGCAAAAAGTAATTGTATTATTTGGACGCTTTTGTTCATTACGGACGGTTGTGGTTGGAGATTAATATGTTTTCTACGGATGTTTGAATGAAAATAGAACTAATTATACATGCACCAGCATGTTTATGGGGTGTGTTTCTACGACTCAATCCATTCATTTATCCTGCTCCTGCTTGGCAAGGGATTCTTCAGTTTGGTTCCAGGGAGGACCGCTAATCAATGAGTTAATTGGAAACGATGACATGCGCTATTTAATCAATTCGAGACGCTCAACGGGCCAATCAAGAAGTGCAAAACGGTTAACTGCATACATCAACACGTGAGTGACAGCGTGGCACTTAGTCAATCCGCGCTGATGGAACACACGTGACCCACGCCAGGGGAGCCGACCCCGACACGCGCGGGTCGAACGCTTCTCACCGGGGGCTGATGACATCGTCAGACTGGGAGGGTTTGAGGTTGAAAGGCGTTTGATTCCGTGAGTCACACGACTCACCAGTGAAACACCAGCGGCACGGGGTTGTGCTGTATGCGGCTCACGAGGTAGAGCGGGCTGGCTGGTAACCGGATGGTTGCTAGTTCGGTCCCCGGGCTCCTCCTAACCGAGTGTTGAGGTGTCCCTGAGCGAGACGCCTCACCCTGACTGCTCCCGACGAGCCGGCTGTCGCCTTGCGTGGTTGACTCCGCCGTCGGTGTGTGAATGTGTGCATGATTGGGTGAATATTAGGCAATATTGTAAAGCGCTTTGGGTGGTCACTGGTTAGGAAATCGCTGTATAATTGCAGTCGATTTAACATTGTTTGTCGTGTTTTTTATTTTAAGTCATTTCTCCAGACGCTTTGGTCTGAAGCAGCTAAAAGAACAATTGTTGTGCATGAATTAAACAGCAGGAGAGGGTCAGCAATCTTACTCTGGGAGGTAGAGAGTGGGGATTGAACCCAGAACCTTTAGCGATACAGAGAAATAAGAACCACCACCAACGCCATCACCACGACCACCACCACCTCCATCACCATCACCACCATCCCTACCGTCACCACCACCACCACACCATCACCACGACCACCACCACCTCCATCACCATCACCACCATCCCCACCGTCACCACCACCACCACACCATCACCACCACCACCACCACCACCACCACCATCCCCAACATCACCACCACCACCACCACCAGCACCATCCCCAACATCACCACCACCATCACCTCCACCACCACCTCCTCCACCACCATCTTTCTCGCTCACCGCCGTGACCCAGCATCTGTCCCCGGGACCGCGCCCTGCACGCCGGAGATCACTCCCCTCTCGCCGTCGGAGCCAATCAGATCTCCTCCTCGGCTCGGCTCCTGCGACATCCCTCCGGTGTGGCTCCTAGACCCGCTCTGATTGGTCCAGGTGAAGCGGGCCGGACTTCCAGAGGAGCGATTGAGGACTTGAAAGGAGAGACTTCGATCCCCCGGACCCCTGTTAGGTGTTTACACGGCGCGGCCGTATCCCAGAATGCACGGCTGCCCGCTCCAACACCATCAGGCCGTGAAGTTCAGAGAGAGAGAGGGCGGAGGAGTTGGGAAGGGTGGAGGAAAGTCGACAATGAGAAGGATAAATGACAGAGGAGGAGAATGAGTTCAGCACCGTGAACCGGAACTCCCAGGCTGCCACACATCCAGTCATTAAACCGCTCCGGGATGAGCTCATTACACCGGGATGAGCGGGTCCCAGCTGCCTCTCTCCCGCCCTCGCTCGCTCTCTCGCTCTCTTTATCTCTCTCGCTTTCTATCGCTCGCTCTCCCTCTCTCCCTCTCGCTCTCTCCCCTCACACGCCCACACGCCCACCTGTCTCTCTTCTCTGTCCTTCAATTTCTCTCTCTCTGTCTCTCTCTCTCTCATTATTATTATTTCTCTCGTTCCCTGCCTCTTTATCCCTCTCCCTCAAGCTCGCTGCCCCTATCTCTCTCTGTTTGTTTCTCTCCTTCCCTCCCTCCCTCTCTCCCTTCCCCTAGTTGTTGTAGCTAGCTAGCTCCGCGGCGGCGTTGGCGGCGGCGACAGCTTGCGGCGCCGTGCTAGCGTAATGAATACTGCTTAAAAGGAATCGTCTGGAACAGTGTGATGAATAATAAATCACCGCTGAGCGTTTAAACATTTACATATGGAACAGGTGGAGAGGGGAGGTGTGAAAGGGGAGTTAGGGGGAGAGGAGTTGGAAGGGAGAGGAGGTAGAGGGGAGAGTTAGGGGGAGAGGAGCTGGAAGGGAGAGAGGAGGTGTTGGTGGGAGGAGGTAGAGGGGAGAGTTAGGGAGAGAGGAGGTGGAGGGAGAGAGGAGGTGGAGGGGAGAGAGGAGGTGGAGGGGAGAGAGGAGGTGAGGGCGGGAGGAGGTGGAGGGGGGAGTTAGGGAGAGGAGGTGGAGGGGGAGAGGAGGTGGAGGGAGAGAGGAGGTGGAGGGGGGTGATAGGGAGAGAGGAGGCGAGGGCGGGAGGAGGTGGAGGGAGGTGATAGGGAGTCGGAGATGGAGGGGATGGAGGGGAGGGAGGCGGAGGTGGAGAGGAGGTTGGAAGGGAGGAGGTGTCAGACGAGGTGAGAGGGACGGTGGCGCCGGGTGGAGCCAGGGGAGGTGAAGAGAGGGAGGGGCGTCAGGGGACGGGGAGAGGAGGTGGCTCTCATGCGCGGTCCATAGTGATGCAAGCCATGAAATCGTGCTGGTAATGGCGTTCCCGTGGCGACGCGGTCCACGGGTCGCTGCCATTGGTCGAAACCAGCGGCTTGACGAAGCTCCTTAACCCTGGAGTGTCTTTGAGGGTGGGAGGGTCTAGAGGCGGACAGGGGGTTCTCTGATCTTACCCATGGCTCCTCCCTCTGGGTGGGCGAGGCTGTCCCGCCGAGGGTGAGGGTGAGGGGGTGAGGGACAGGGTGAGGGTGAGGGGGTGAGGGTGAGAGGGTGAGGGACAGGGTGAGGGTGAGGGGGTGAGGGACAGGGTGAGGGTGAGAGGGTGAGGGACAGGGTGAGGGTGAGGGACAGGGTGAGGGACAGGGTGAGGGTGAGGGGGTGAGGGACAGGGTGAGGGTGAGGGGGTGAGGGTGAGGGACAGGGTGAGGGTGAGGGGGTGAGGGACAGGGTGAGGGTGAGGGGGTGAGGGACAGGGTGAGGGTGAGGGACAGGGTGAGGGACAGGGTGAGGGTGAGGGGGTGAGGGACAGGGTGAGGGGGTGAGGGACAGGGTGAGGGTGAGGGACAGGGTGAGGGTGAGGGGGTGAGGGACAGGGTGAGGGTGAGGGGGTGAGGGACAGGGTGAGGGTGAGGGTGAGGGACAGGGTGAGGGTGAGAGGGTGAGGGACAGGGTGAGGGTGAGGGGGTGAGGGACAGGGTGAGGGTGAGGGGGTGAGGGACAGGGTGAGGGTGAGGGTGAGGGACAGGGTGAGGGTGAGAGGGTGAGGGACAGGGTGAGGGTGAGAGGGTGAGGGACAGGGTGAGGGTGAGGGGGTGAGGGACAGGGTGAGGGTGAGGGGGTGAGGGACAGGGTGAGGGTGAGAGGGTGAGGGACAGGGTGAGGGACAGGGTGAGGGTGAGGGTGAGGGTGAGAGGGTGAGGGACAGGGTGAGGGTGAGGGTGAGGGTGAGAGGGTGAGGGACAGGGTGAGGGTGAGGGACAGGGTGAGGGTGAGGGTGAGGGACAGGGTGAGGGTGAGAGGGTGAGGGACAGGGTGAGGGTGAGGGGGTGAGGGACAGGGTGAGGGTGAGGGGGTGAGGGACAGGGTGAGGGTGAGGGTGAGGGACAGGGTGAGGGTGAGAGGGTGAGGGACAGGGTGAGGGTGAGAGGGTGAGGGACAGGGTGAGGGTGAGGGGGTGAGGGACAGGGTGAGGGTGAGGGGGTGAGGGACAGGGTGAGGGTGAGAGGGTGAGGGACAGGGTGAGGGTGAGGGTGAGGGTGAGGGTGAGAGGGTGAGGGACAGGGTGAGGGTGAGGGTGAGGGTGAGGGTGAGAGGGTGAGGGACAGGGTGAGGGTGAGGGTGAGGGTGAGGGTGAGAGGGTGAGGGACAGGGTGAGCCTCCTGGGTCATTTGAGACCGGAACTCAACAACAGCAACAACAGGGAGGAGGTGGAGGAGGTGCAGGGGGGAGACTGGGGAGGAGGTGGAGGAGGTGCAGGGGGGAGACTGGGGAGGAGGTGGAGGAGGTGCAGAGGGGGAGACTGGGGAGGAGGTGGAGGAGGTGCAGAAGGGGAGACTGGGGAGGAGGTGGAGGAGGTGCAGAGGGGGAGACTGGGGAGGAGGTGGAGGAGGTGCAGGGGGGAGACTGGGGAGGAGGTGGAGGAGGTGCAGGGGGGAGACTGGGGAGGGCTGTGTCAGAAGCAGTGTGTGTGTCTCTGGGCCCAGCAGGTGGCCCTCATCTCAGCTGGAGTGTGTGTGTGTGTGTGTGTGTGTGTGTGTGTGTTGGCCATCCCTCTCTCAGTGTGACGAGACAGCCGTACTGCCGCCCAAGAGAGAACACATACACACAGAGCAACACGTACACACACCGCAGTACACACTGACACACACACACGGACTAATAACTGTGGAGTACAGAGTGATACACACACAACCAAAAATCAAAAGACCTACACTGCAAAGCAGCAGCACAACACAAAGGATATCACACAGGCATGCATTTTCTCTCTCTCACTTACTCATAATTACACACACACACACACACACACACACACACACACACACACACACACACACACACACACACACGGTCATAGGGACAGATGGTTGAATAATGAAAAGCTGAACTGACGGATTCATGTTGTATAGAGTATTGTTAACAAATGCATGCTGACGTGCTTCCATGTTCGCCGTGCAGATACAATGACGTGCACTCTCCTACTCATGCGCACTCTCCTATTCACGTGCACGCTCCCCACGTGCACGCTCATGGTCACGTGCATGCACCTACTCACGTGCATGCACCTACTCACGCGCTCCTTGAAAAACTGACAGACATGCATTTGTATACAAAGACGGATGCACACACACACACACACACACACACGGATACAACACACACAGGCACACACAAATACACAGACGCATACAAAGACACGCGTGCAAACATGGCACTTGAAATTGCTCAAGGGCAGACGTATAAATAGCAAAAGTCAAAACACAAACATCCACACACGTACGCACACACATGCACACACGCACACAGACACTCAAACTCTTGACATATCCATCCAATAGGATCTTCAAACACTTTGGAGGAGAATTGCACTGTGGGTCTTTCGGGGAAGTAGAACATATAAAACGACATCCAAGGGAACAGAGCAACACTTCAAAGCTAAGGTAGCACTTCATCCCATCGACCTTTACTGGGAACGCTATGCACCCCTGATGCTATCGCTATCCCTGATGCTATCGCTACCACCATTCCATTGCTTTTAAGGGAACTCTGATTTAAAGACATTGCGTCAGGACAGACTCATGTTGGATCTTTTGATGTTAGTAATCTGACGACGTGAGCCGAAGAGTTTGGGAAATAAAACCATATATTTGTGACCAGATTAGGGTCGGAAATAATCCTAATATGAGCGATATGATTGGGTCATTGAGGATTTGAGCTGCAATAGTGGGGGAGTACCTGTTGCCTTTTGGATAGTTTCAGAGAAGCTCGGTCCTCATTGGTGTTGGGATGCTATGGCCCACCCCCTTGGATACGGGGGATGTGATCAAAACACCTTCTGTTTTAGTGGCTAAGCTCTTTCGAAATCCAGTAAGACTTACTGTTGCAGTCTGGTAGGACGACATGGTAAACTCAGTTGTGAGAGAATATGAGAATGAGTTTAACTTGGGGAAGTGTTTACGCACGCACGCACGCACGCACGCACGCACGCACGCACACTCACACTCACACTCACACTGTAACACAGTGCAAAGAGCACTTGCTCTCTGTGCCGAGTCGCTGTTTCTTGTCTCTCGCCCTCTTCAATGTGCCACTGTCTCTGGACCTTTTCGGTTTCACACTATATTTTGCTCTTTTTCTGTCGCTGTCACTCACCTTTTTCTTGCACCCTCTCTATCGCTGACATGTATCACCTCTCCTCTCTTTGTCTTATTCTGCCTTTTTTCTCTCTATCCCTCTCTCATACAGGTAACACCTCTCTCTCTCGCTCTCTCTTTTTCTCTCGCTCTCTCTTTTTTACCTTCCTCTCTCTCTTTCTCTCTGTCTGTGACTGGTAACCTCTCTTTCTCTCTCTCTCTCTCTCTCTTTGTCTCTGTCTCTCTCTGTGTGTGTGTCTCTCTCTCTGTGTGTCTCTTTCTCTGTGTCTCTCTATCTCGCCGCCATGAGTACCTGAATTTACAGATTTACTGTGTAAACCGACCAGTGTATCTCTCTCTCTCTCTCTCTCTCTCTCTCTCTCTCTCTCTCTCTCTCTCTCTCTCTCTCTCTCTCTCTCTGAGGTAGGTGGGGTTTGCCGCCTTATTTTACGCTATTTAATGATTATTAATCGTACTATGGTTCAGGTGCACACACACACACACACACACACACACCCACACACACAGACACACACACACACACACACACACACACACACACACACACACACACACACACACACACACATCAAGAGACTCCCAGCAGGGAGTCTCTTGATACACTCACACCTTCAGGCCTCTGTTTCTGTGATTCCTCCTCCTACTGTCGGTCCTGTGATTGGCCGGCAGCCGCGGTGGGCGGGCTCTGTCGGTGACATGTGTGCAGGTGCAGCTCAGCGTGGAGCCGTTTCCCGCCGGAACTCTGAGATGAACGACCAATTAGAACAAACATTAGCAGGCAGCTAGCGACCGAACCAGCTCTCCTCTCTCCCCCTCTTACAGGCCCATAATGTCTCTCTTCTCTCTCTCTCTTTCTCTCCCCCTCAAAAGCCCACCTTCTCTGTCCGTCTGTCTGCCTGTCCGTCTGTCTGTCTCTCTGTCTGTCTGTCCTTCCATCTCTTCTCTCTCTTGGTCGCCCAGGGTGCTCAAGCTGAACTCTGTGAGTGACTCTCCTGTTGCATTCTGGGAGATGTAGTGCTGCTGCTCTATCACAGCCTGGCTCCCCCCCCACCCCCCCCCCTCCCTCCCTCCCCCTCCCTCCCTCCCTCCCTCCCTCTCTAATGTAGTTCTGTGTCATCATGATTGCTGTGATGTGATGTATTCAGACACACACCAGTGCATACGTCAACACACATGCTGAGACTAACACACAAACACACACACACACACACACACACACTAACACACAGGTATCGGGTTGTGAATCTTTAATCCATTTGCACCACACACTCGTTGGTGAGCCAATGAGTGTGTGTGTGTGTGTGTGTGTGTGTGTGTGTGTGTGTGTGTGTGTGTGTATCAGTTTGTAATCTAGTGCAGTGTGTCTACATGTTAGCGTTTGTATGCTCCTGTGTCTGTGTGTGTGTGTGCACGTGTGTGTGTGTATGTGTGTGTACTTGTCTGTAAGTGTGCGACACGCAGACAGACTAAACTGCGTCGCCGTGAGGAAAAATACAACTTCAAACACAAGGACGCTGCGACCCATCTATTCCCCCCCCCCCCCCCCCCCCCCTCTGTCCTGTCTGAAGCCCCGCCCCCCCAAGCCTCTCAGCATGCCGCTGTGCACTCTGGGAAACGGGCCTCCCACGGTGCTCTGGTTCGGGTTGGGGCGGGGGGGATGGTCCTGTTGATGCAGAGGTTATTGATTTGTTATTGTACCAAAATACACAATGCACAACACACAACATTAATGACGCACATTCGTAAACCACACACTGAATCTCAACACACACACACAGAAGACGCTAACACCGTTATCTGGAACCGGGCCTGCAGCGCAGACACACACTTCCGCACACACTTAGTCATTCACTCAGCAGATGCTTTCACCAGCCACAAATAGCATACAACCAGAACTACTACCAGAACTACAACACCCAGAACTACACCCAGAACTACAACATCCAGAACTACACCCAGAACTACAACCAGAACTACAACATCCAGAACTACAACATCCAGAACTACAACCAGAACTACCACCAGAACTACAACATCCAGAACTACAACATCCAGAACTACAACATCCAGAACTACAACCAAAACTACACCCAGAACTACATCCAGAACTACAACATGCAGAACTACATCCAGAACTATAACCAGAAATACACCCAGAACTACAACCAAAACTTCAACCAAAACTACAACCAATACTACAACCAAAACTACAACCAGAACTACAAGCAGAACTGCATCAAAAACTACAACCAGAACTACAATCAGAACTACAACCAGAATGACATCCAGAACTATAACCAGAACATCATCCAGAGATACAAACAGAACTACAACCAGAACTACATCCAGAACGACAACCAGAACTACAAATGGGTGACCCACCACAAATACTGCTCACTGTGTCCACAAGTATTTTATTTTAAATCAAACTCCTTTACATTGTTGACCGAGAGGAGGAGAGCTGCTGTCACACAGCCTGCTGCGTTATCTAGGGAGAGAGAGGGAGGGAGAGAGGGAGAGAGAGACATCATATTTATTATCGAAAGTGATGGGAACTCCGCCAAGGCACAGAAAACCACAGCATTCAGAGCGCGGCGTCATGTCACGAACAACACACCTCGAGTTCTGACGCGACGCAATCTGAATCGCAATGAGAATCCATTCTATTGCACTGACGAGAGAGAGAGAGAGAGAGAGAGAGAGAGAGAGAGAGAGAGACACACTGGTCGGTTTACACAGTAACTCTGTATATTCAGGTGCACACGGCGGGCCGGGGGAAATAGACTGAGTGGGCCACAGAACAAACGGCGGGGCAGAGACAACAGCCTGGAATCACTGGGCCAAGCAGCCCTGCTCCCCGGGAGAGAGGGGGCCGTGCTGCTGGAGCGAAGGGAGGGAGGAGGACGTCTCAGCGCAACAGAGCAGCTCCTTCTGCAGCCAAACACCTCCTTTTACCGGAGGGTTTGTGTGCATTTGCGTGTCTGTCTGTGTGTTTCTGAGCGTCTGTCTGTCTGTCTGTCTGTCTGTCTGTCTGTCTGTCTGTCTGTCTGTCTGTGTGTTTCTGAGCGTCTGTCTGTCTGTCTGTCTGTCTGCCTGTCTGTCTGTCTGTCTGTATGTTTCTGAGCGTCTGTCTGTCTGTCTGTATGTTTCTGAGCGTCTGTCTGTCTGTCTGTCTGTCTGTCTGTATGTATGTTTCTGAGCGTCTGTCTGTCTGTCTGTCTGTCTGTCTGTGTGTTTCTGAGCGTCTGTCTGTCTCTCTGTCTGTCTGTCTGTCTGTATGTTTCTGAGTGTCTGTCTGTCTGTCTTTTTGTCTGTCTGTATGTTTCTGAGCGTCTGTCTGTCTGTCTGTCTGTCTGTCTGTCAGTCTGTCTTTTTGTCTGTCTGTATGTTTCTGAGCGTCTGTCTGTCTGTCTGTCTGTCTGTCTGTCTGTCTGTATGTTTCTGAGTGTCTGTCTGTCTGTCTGTCAGTCTGTCTTTTTGTCTGTCTGTATGTTTCTGAGCGTCTGTCTGTCTGTCTGTATGTTTCTGAGCGTCTGTCTGTCTGTCTGTCTGTCTGTCTGTCTGTCTGTCTGTATGTTTCTGAGCGTCTGTCTGTCTGTCTGTCTGTCTGTCTGTCTGTATGTTTCTGAGCGTCTGTCTGTCTGTCTGTCTGTGTTGATTAGTCTGTTAGGATGTTAACAGTGTGCTGGGGTCTTACATACCCAAAGTGAATACCAAACGGTTTACACCAGGGTTGTGGGATCTGTCCCTGGTTCGCCACGAACAGGAACACACACACACACGCACGCGCACACGCACACACACGCACACACACAGCAGGGGTCCGCTCAGCCTGGAGAACCCCCCGGAGACCACCGTGGACCAGCCGGGTCTGTGGACCCAGACAGGGGGTCCGAATACCAGAGCATGACCCTGCAGCACTGGGGGAATCGACCGTTTGATGTGGCTTGATGCCCCCATCCCGCACCCCCACCCTCTCACCTCACGGGCCTCCCCCCCCCTCCCCTCACCTCAAATTCAGCCCCCCCCCCTCTCCCCCCCCCAGGCACCTCACAGCAGGGGGTTAGGATAGAGCTGGACCTAATCTCCCAGAATGCATCGGGATCAGAGCAAACAGCTTGCGTTTCTCTATGGGCGTCGTCTCCGTGGTTGATTGATTAGTTTTGTGTTCCACCGGGGCGCCGCTGTTTGATTGTGCGTCGCGCCGCTCCGTCGTCGGAGGCCGTGCGCTCCTGACACCAGGGGGACTGCTGCGGCCTTATCTCCCCCTCTCTCCCCTTCCCCCTGGCCGCTGCAGTCACAGCGGCGGTGTTGTGCTCTGTGATGAAACGGGCCGTTTTACCGTGGCTCTCCACCCTCGGCGAGAGGCCCAGGGTTCCGGAGGTGTTTTATGATTCAGGGGAAGCGTCGGAGCGACGACGCTTCCTCCCCGCCCCCGGAACCCTGGCTCCGCTCAACACTCTCACATTTGCATTTTAGGTGAAAAAAAAGTCATAAAAAAAAGCCCTCCGCACCTTGTCGATTTCTCTCTCTTTCTGTCGCTCTGGCTTTCACTCTCGCTCTCTCTCTCTCTCTCCAGCTTCTCGCTCTTGCTCTCTCCCCTTTTCTCTCTCTCTTTCTCTCTCCCTCTCTTTATCTCTATCTCTCTCGGTCTACACCTCTCTCTATCTACCTTTCTCTATACCTCGCTCTCTCGCTATTGCTCTCTCTCTCTCTCTCTCTCTCTCTCCCCCCCCTTGTAATTCGTATATTTACAAGCAGCGATTTGTCGCTGAGACAGACGTGTTGTTTCCAGAGCTCTCCTCCCCAATCAGAGCCCTGATCTGAAGCAATTTATTTAATGTCAGTTGTCTGCGTCGGCCTGTGGATTGCTTACCGGCTGAACCGCCATGATCACAGGGCCGATGATACTGTGGCCCACGGGCCCACGCCCCCCCCCCCCCTGGCCTGGCACTCTATCGGCTGGATCTATCACGCCTTAATTGCTTCTGTTTCTCGTTAAGACCACAGGCTCGACAGGAGGTATTCTGACGAACGTTATTCTTGCTGGAAAATATTTGAAGGCAACGTTTAGCCGTTATTTCAACATGGTTGTTGATAAAGGGTGATTCTGAAGGGGTATTCTGTATTAAAGGAGGTGGAAAGAAGGGACATCTTGGACAGCGTGTAGCATGTTTGGCTCCCAGCATTATGTTCTCGGTTCGAACCCCAGTATACACAACTTAACCTGTAGACATCCTAGAACAAGGTGCCCTAACCCCTACCTGCTCCCTAGTGGCCTGCCTCTGTACTGTCTCACCCTGACCTTCTCCTTAATGACCTGTCTCTGTACTGTCTAACCCCTACCTGCTCCTTAATGACCAGTCTCTGTACTGTCTAACCCCTACCTGCTCCTCAATGACCTGTCTCTGTACTGTTTAACCACTACCTGGTCCTTAAAGACCTGTCTCTGTGCTGTCTAACCCTAACCAGCTCCTTAATGACCTGTCTCTGTACCGTCTAACTACTATCTGCTCCTTAATGACCTTTCTCTACTGTCTAACCCCTACCTGCTCCTAAGTGACCTGCCTCTGTACTGTCTGTTTCTGTACTGTCTAACCCCTGTATCTGAATTCAGTGTAAACCCCTCTGTATAAAGTGCCTGCTTTAGAACTACATTGAAATGATGAACAGTCATTTGGTTTGGGATAGCTTATGGATCGGTGCGGCTCTTTTTAACTTCTGTGATATGGACGGATGAAATCACAGTCAGTCAAAGTGACGACCGCACTGGCTGCGTCATCGTGGAGTGATTGCTGAACGTCGTTCTGCTTCACTCTGATATTTGTTTGTTTTCAGACGTTTTTCTGATGACATCCGATGAAATCGTCACCATGTGCGCTTCATAAAGTAGAGCGGGTGTCTTCAGACAAAGCACTACTTCCACGACACACAGCTGGCCTTCTCTCGGTCGATCGACTTGCTGAAGTCACATCCCCTCTGAAACCATCGCCCTTCCGGGCTGCTGGTGATAGATATATTTTCTCTGTAAGAGGGATAGCGCTGGTTGCTCATCATTAGCTTAACTTTCTGTCTTATTGTTGTTCTCTAAAAGCTGCAATAGCTCAACCACCCAGTCCACCCAGTGCGGTATAGCAGAGCCTTCTAGCATACAGCTGGAAAACCCACAGCATGCCTGTCTTAAGAGGCCCCGGCTCGACAAGTTCTGCTTGCTCTGCAGCCCCACCGTCACCGTAGCACTGCCGCAGGAACGGATTTGAACTTGAGCTAGTTGAGGCCGGTGGTCCTCACCTTGTCTGCGGATTAGGTTAGCTTGTGTGCTAGGTTAGCTCCCGCTAGGTTAGCTCCAGGTGCGAATGAGTAGCCGCGCGGTGCGCTAAGCATGTGGTGCGGCTACTCATTCGCACCTGGAGCTAACCTAGCGCAAGGGAGTCGACAGAGTGTGAGGGAGCTAATAAATCGCAAGGGAGCTAACATTGCGCGTTGGGGAACAGTTAGGAGTTAGCGTGAGTATAGCCGCGGAGTTGGCCGGCTGTTGGCTGGCTGTCAGCCGCGAGGGAGCTGGAAGGCGTTTCCTGCTGTTATCGCGGCCGAGAAACGTTTTTCAAATAAAAGAATACACATCAGAAGAATACTTTATTTTCCGCCCCGCTGGAAGTCAATAATGGCGAGCGTTTGAAGCGCACAACACCGGCGCCTTATCTGGCGCGCAAAGACACAATCAGCGTGTCTTCCCGGCGGAAACCACGGCAACCGCAAAACCAATCCACAACAACAACAAACAGACAAGCAAGTCGCGGGGAAACTTTTTTGTGGTCGCTCCTCTGTGCGGCGGGCGACTCGGGGGGGCTGAGATGGCGAGCGGTGATTAAACGCAGAGCTGTTCAGCGACGGTCCTCCGACCATTCTCAGGTGTAAACCCAACAATGTGCTACTTTGAATAGGCTTCTGAAAGAGCCCCTTCATTTAAATATATAGGAGGAAAAACAACGTATCCAATCTATGCCCAGATGGTGTTTTCCATTCTAGACACAACGAGCGCTATGAGCGCACAAACACAAACACTCTTCTGCAGAGTTCTGCTCGCTCACCACCAGCTTTCATCCTGGTTAGTGTGTGTGTGTGTGTGTGTGTGTGTGTGTGTCTGCGCGCGTGTGTGTGCGTGCGTGTGTGCGCGCTGAAGGCTAAGACAGTTGATTGATGAGTTCATTCCCGCCGCTCTCAGTCTGAGCGGGAACGCCGCTCCCAGAAGAGGGCCGTGGCGACGCCCCTGAAGAGCGCTCCTCTAACTTTAAACGCTGAGCCGCTCAAAGCCACGCCCCCTACGCGGGCGTGTCTGATCAGGGCCGTCCTAGGGGGCATGGGCAGACATGTTTACACCGGGGGGCGCGTCTGATCAGCGTCTTGGGGGGCGGAGGACATGTTTACACCGCAAGGGGGTCCGTGTCCGTCCCGTACACCGGCCATGCATCCAAGCATTGATTGGTGGAACGCTAGGGGGTGGGGCCTATTCCCATGGCAACGCACGGGGGCTGGGGGTGGGGCATCGCCATGGCGACCACAAGCCTTGGGATGAGGGGGAACATCTCTCCGTTATGAAAGGCGGGCCGGGGGGCTGTTCAGTGGGGTGTGGTGTTTATTGTAATCGGCGCTGTGCTGGCCCCGCGGCGGGGAGCGGGGTGAAAGGTAAGCTGGGATGAGGGGAGGGAGGGGGGCGGTGTAGCGAGGGGGGAAGCTGTTTTCTTGGCGCCTCAGGGAGGGTCTGCTGGGGCCGCTTGATGGAGAGTCCGTCTGGGTCGCCATAATTCCTGCTGGTCGCCTGTCCCCCTTCCCGCAGCCTCGACCAATCAGAAGCCTTCAGCGGCGAGGAGGAGGGGTGTTATCTACCGGGGGGGAGAGATGTTGGTGTCTAAGGCGTTCCTGTTTAAAGTGGAACCGATCACAGGAATCCTGACTTCAGACACATCTCTCTCTGGTGATGGATGGGCTACCAGAATCCTGATTGGCTGGGAGTTTCATTGGACGTCACGTGATCCCCTGGTGCAAATCTAATCCAGTCAGAATGGCTTTCTAGTATGCTTGGATTGGTTTCTTGGATACGCAAGTGGGAACTCAAGCTGTGCATTTAGTCGTTCATTGATCTCATCCATTTAGCGCTTAACTCTTTGTCTTGATGTGTTTGGGTTTGCTGGATGCTGAAGCCATTAAGCTATTTAGTAATTTGTGTTTGATCTAAACGGACTGACAGCGAATACAAATACATGGCGTCAGAGCTAGGACAGGCAACCTGAATAAACCAGCCAGAGCCAGCTCGATTTTAAAGGTTCCAACCGAAAAAATTCCACTTCTCTCTTAAGCCACTCCCCCAAAACACGCGGCTAGCTGGCTAGCGTTAGCAGTCGGTGTGCCTAGCCTTGAGAAGGACTTCGGTAAGTAGCCATGAGATGTGCACATGCAGCTGGGTAGCTGGGTAGACAGGTAGGCCATCCAATCATTTAATTTGGGGATAATTGAACTATGGGATGCTCTCATTATATGCCTGGGATGTCCAATCATTTGATTAGCTGATTGCTGTCGGGATGCAAAGAGTAATTTCAACAATTATGAACAAAAAGGCTTTTTAAACAAACTGCCAACCCAACCTCAGGCAGCAGGTCCTGATTCAGGCATCGTACTCTGTTCCCCCTCCCCCCCCCCCAAGAGATACCCTGTTACCCCCAATCCCCCTTAGAGGAACCCTGCTACCCCCATCCCCCCTACGAAGCACCCTGTTACCCCCATCCCCCCTACGAAGCACCCTGTTACCCCCCTCCCCCCTACGAAGCACCCTGTTACCCCCCTCCCCCCTACGAAGCACCCTGTTACCCCCATCCCCCCTACGAAGCACCCTGTTACCCCCCTCCCCCCTACGAAGCACCCTGTTACCCCCCTCCCCCCTACGAAGCACCCTGTTACCCCCCTCCCCCCTACGAAGCACCCTGTTACCCCCCTCCCCCCTACGAAGCACCCTGTTACCCCCATCCCCCCTACGAAGCACCCTGTGTCTCCCACCCTCCCTCCCCCCCTACGAAGCACCCATGTCTCCTAACCCCCCCTAGGAGGTACTCCCGTTCCTCCCGGCCTGGCCCACGCCCCGCGGTCCCCACATCCTGTTCATAACATCCTGTTAATAACGCCGTGGCGGGGACAAGTGGCTGGCGATCAGCAGCGCCCTGAGTCCTTATCTGCTGATTTATCAGCACGGCGCGGCCAGCGGGCGGACCTCCAGCCGCTGGGCCGGGGGTGCCGCCGCCCCGGCGCCGTTTAGCCCGTCTTATCGAGTGTTCTTGAGATGGCAGCGGGCTCCACTGCCCACCCCCTTGGCCCGAGGGAACCAGGGCGGCCCGCCTTTTAATGAAGTGCCTGATGGATGCGCCCCGCATCAGATGGAGATGTAGATAGAACCGGATTTACTCTCACTGGAGGTGTGTGTGTGGGGGGGGGTGTGTGTGTGTGTGTGTGTGTGTGTGTGTCCTTCCATTAAGTGTAAAACCGCTACTATCTACATCGCCATCTGGTTCGTGTTTGTGCGTGTGTGTGAGAGAGAAATTAACTAAAAGGTGGTTCTCGAGGGACCACTTCAGTTTTTCACTCATACCTGACACCATGCTTAAGAAAGTAAAAGTCCTACAGTGTGGTCCATAAATTGAATTGAGTGAAAGGACTTTTATTTTGTTATCACTACCTTCTCCATCTCTGAATTTGTAACACGAAATACTTCCAGCTGCTGACATCATACTCTATATCCCTTGTTGGCACGCAAGCGCTGTACTATGCTACATTATTCCCCCTTCCCTTCTCAGTCTTTTTCCCATTCTGCCGTAAAGGCAAAATATATTTATATATATATATATATATAATGTAAAAGTGTAAAACATGCTGTGTCTGGAGCTGGAGCAGCAGGTGTTTCCATGAAAGCTCCTCTCCTCACCCCCTTGCTCCCCTCTGTACTCCCCGCTCCGCGGTTCCTCTCTGCCTGTCACCGGTTCCTCCAGGGCTGAACCGCTCAGAGGCTCTTCGCTGGGATTACTCCAACGGCCCCAGAAGTCCTTCTGTTTTCTCAGTCCCTTTATTTCCACCAGCCTTGGCTCGGCGACCCGGCGGTGGGGATCAGGGGGGAGGGATCAGCAGAACACGGGGTCGATGCCGGCTGCGGATGATCCTTGTGTTTCACCTCCAGCGCTTACCCGGCCTCGGTGCCTCACGCTGCAGTCATAGAGCCCTTAAGCAAGGCACCACGGGGGGTTGGCAGTCTAAAACCGTGGTGATGCGTCTCCAATCTCCACGTGTACAATTAGGGAAGGGGGTCAAAGTTCAGCCTACACATACTTCTTACAATCCTAACGAACAATGCAACATACTTTTACCCAAATACGGCAAACGGATTGCTCCGTTTCGTTTCGTTTTAAGCACAGTGTTTTGATTTGCTCCTCCTTTTTATAAATATAACCCCGCTAAACCCTGGAGCATACATATTGATCACGTTACGATCAATCCGTGCTAATTACCATACAAAGTGCTTCAGGCTCAAAATATTCATCGCTCGGAAAAACCGAATCCAACGACATCACTTCGCAGTTTGGGTGAAAAATACGAGCGTTCTCGCCCGCTACGTGAAGCTAACTAGGGCCCGACCTAGCTCCCACTGCGATGCTAATCTAAATAGTGTTTGTTTTCGGCGCGTCCGTGGAAACGAGTGCTGAGTCTCCCAAACGTCAGCGTTTCTCGTCGGGCTTTCTGCTGAGTCTCTCACTGTCTCTCTTTCTTTGTTTCCTTCTCTCTCTTTCTCTCTCTCTCTCTCTCTCCTTGTCTTTTAGCTGACGGAGATGCGGCCGCTATCTAGCATTAGCTCTAATGAAAACAGCCATAAGCCCAAGTGGTCCCACGTGCTAAAGATATTGTTTCCACCCGCTCCCCGGAAAGCCAATAAACCCGGTAGAGAGATCGATCGGTGCCGCTGGTTTCCCGCTCGGAACAGAAGCCCTGCCGGGTTTTAATGGTCCTGTGCTCAAAATCCTTTTTATACGCGATCCTGCTTATTGTGTTCACGCTTTGTATGGCTCTGGGTGAGGGGGCAGGGGGTGTTGCATTGTATGGCTCTGGGTGAGAGGGTGGTTGATGCTGGAGGGAGATGCAGCCTCCCTCGTCACAAGGTTATCTTGTATCTTTGTGTTACGGATGCTGTTTTTGTCCACCGGTCTGACATTCATTACATCGTTATCGGTTATATGGTACAGCACAGCATTGTTTTTGTTAGTCGTATACATTTACGTGATGGTGGTGGTGGTGGTGCTTTTGCTGGTGGTGGTGGTGGTGGTGGGGCTGTTACGCTACTCGTAGTAGCAGTAGTTATACAGTATATGAGTAATGTAATCATTTTCAGTGGATGGTATCATAATCCTAGCTTTGCGTAATTGCGTCATTGGCAGTGGTAGCAGTCATGGGACAGCTGTAATGGTGGTTTGGGGCCATGAGGGCACTTTGTTTGAGGTTGAGATTGCTGCACTCTCTGCAGTGATGATCTAACGGTATCGTTATCAGGCTGCAGCCGTCAGCCCTCCACCGGCTCACTCACACAGACGCCAACACATCTCTATTCTGTCCATTCATCAGGAGGCAGACACACTAATCCTCACTACGCACGCACACACACGCACACACACATAGGCACTGATGCGTGCATGCACACACACGCACACGTAGGCACTGATGCGTGCACACGCAAATGCACACGCACTGATGAGCGCAAATACACCCACGCACTGATGTGCAAGCACGCACACACGTGCACACACGCACGCTCACTCACACACACACACACACACACACACACACTCAGTGACCTACCCCACACACACTCAGAGGTAGGACGACCGACACACACACACCACACAAACACACTCAGAGATGGACTGATACACAAACAGTCATCCACTCACCCCGCCTCATACTCTCTCAGACGGTAATTACAGCGCAGGGTTGTGAATACTTAGAACCTGGGTGTGATACATGATACCCCGGCTCTTATCGGCCTCATCATCGAAGACATCGAGAGCCTCTTGAGATCCGCCTGAACAACCTGTGATCCTACAGAGACATCAGAGTCACGGCAGCCCGAGATCTCCTGGTCAGCACGCCGAGACATCCGGATAACAGGTTTAGCACGAGCCGTCTCCTGCCCCCGGAAGCCCTTCGACCCACGCCCACCCCTCCACCCCCGATGCCCGATATCCCAAAATCTCAAGTGCCCTCCGATAGGCCGACAAGCCTCTTGGAGGATGTGGAGGCCCTGGAACACGACCGCTCCACTCAAGGTCCTGTCGGTTCCACCGAGCCAGCACGACTCGGCACACCGGATCCGGCTTGTGTCAGGAACCTCGGAACTTGAGTGGTCTTTGCTCATGAAGGGGCCCTTCGGGGACCCAATAACGAGGTTCACTAACGAGGTCCACTAACGAGGTCCACTAACGAGGCCCACTTCGTTGAAGGGGACTGGCTAGTGACAGGATCATCGTCCGATGGATGCTGTTTCAAGTGTTGTGCCTGAACGCGTTTATTGAACGATATGGAACCGTGAACTTAGTTCAAAATTTTGAACTATGAACGTTTAACTGAAATAGTTTATTTTAAAATTTGTGCACTGAACTTTGAACTAGTTCATGTAGAAAGTGAACTTGCCAAACACTGGCAGTTTCCACAGGCACTTGGGTTTAGAGACAGGAACGTGTCCAGCGCTACATAGCATGGAAGCTCATCCCTCACTCGAGTTTCCCAGGTGAGGGTTCGTAACTATAGCACTGTGTCTATGATATAGTATTTTACTAATTGAACTGTAGATTTGGAATGCAGGTCCAAGCCTCCAAGTGAGAGAGAGAGAGAGAGATAGGTGTGCATGTTCAAGCACAGCCTTCATTCAGCCCCGTCTCCCTCGTCTCCTCTCCAGCTGATAGCATGACTCCAGCCCCACTCGTCCACTTTCCAATCTCCGCCTCGCGTCGTTCGCCCCGGCCGCAAAGTAACCTTTAGAAAACAGAGGCGGCAGCAACTCAATAACTGAAATCACAGCTCTTATAAACAGCACTAGTGAGGGAGAGGGAGGGAGAGAGAGAGGGAGCAAGAGAGAGAGAGAGCGAGAGAGGTGATACCTGTCAGAGAGAGAGAGAGGCTGTCTGCCTCTCCCTCGTCATGTTCCAAGAGCTTCGCTCTGTGGATCAAAGGAACCGCTTCTCCGCTCGCAGCTCTCCTGACCCCAGAATATCTCAAATAAGCGTGGCCGCATTTACCAACCCTCCGATTTGCATAATTAATGAGGCTCCTTAAGTGAGAGTCCTCGTTAAGGGTGTTATTGTTCTACAGCTCTTAATTTCTCCACTCACGGCTGTGTGTTGAGTTGTGTTGTGTCGTGTCGTGTTGTGTGCGCACGGAGGCTGACCCCAGATAACTCTCTGCTGCGACCGCCAGAGAGATGGCGGTCGGTGAAGGGGGGGGGGGGGGGGGGGGGGGGAGACGCGTCTGACCTCGCCGGTCCCCCCCCCGTCCGGGGGTCCGCGGTCTGGCCGCCCCTCGCTGCATAAGAAGCCGGAGCACGCCCAGCGCTCTGCTTGGGAGTACCGTCACATCCACGGCCCGGGCTGCTGCTGTCCGGAGATGTACCGCGGCACAGCGGACACACACGCACACACGCACACGCACACCACCACGTACATGTACACATACACGCGCACAACGCACATGCGAAGGTACGCGTACACACGTCCACACATACGCACACACACTCCACAGCACACACACAGAACGCACACGCACATGCAAGCGTACACGTACGCACATACACACACAACACACACACACACACACTCCTCAACAAACAATAATCACCTCCCTATGCTCCAATGCTCCACCTTGGAATTGATGCTGCTGTTGGCCCCGCATGGGATCACCTCACACATGCCCACACGCACACACACGCACACACACGCACGCACATTCAAGCAAATAGACACATACACACACACACACACACACACACACACATGAACATGCAAATGGACACACGCACATATAGACACAGACACGAGACGCACATCCATAAAGACCCACGTTCAACCACATGCACACAAAGAGACGCACACAGTGCCAACACACACACGCACACATACGCACACACACTCACACACACACCCTGGGGGAACCTCTCATCTTCAGAGATATCAACATGTCCATTTATTATATTTCCGAGATGCTACGCCGTCGTCGGGCGCTGTTATTATTTCTATGCAAATGTGTGGCGTGGCCGTGCTATCTGGGTTATTATGCGTCCCCGCGTGGCGCAGCAAGCCTCTTCTTTATGATCGCCGGCCGTTCCGCCCGCCGCTCCTGGTTCTTGTTGCCGTTGCTGGAAGAAGCGGAGAACTTAAGCACACAATGGGTCTTATCCCAACAGCGGCCGCTGGTTGATACAGCCTTGCTCAGAGGACGGAGAGTAATCTCTGGAGCAGGACGAGTACCGGGCCCCGGAAGGTGTTGTCTTAATGCACTGAGGGTTCCCCCTACTCTGTGTTTTGTAGTAGCAGAGGACACAGTGGTGTTGAGAAGTACGGATGTAGGAATGGTGTTTAGCAGTACCACCAGCTGCTTGCAGTGTCTCGTTGAGCATTTCCCTGATGCTAGTAGTAAAGGGATCAATTCTGGTTTTATATCACATCTTAACGCTTCCAGTGACGCGTTGGGCAGTTTGATACTGCTTAAAAGAGTAGCGGCTGCAGCCGTAGTAATAGTAGCAGCGGTAGTTGTAGTAAGTCATACGTCGTAGTAGTTTAGTAGCAGTAGTTGTAGTAGGTCATATAGTAGCAGTGGCTTAGTAGCAGGAGTTGTAGTACGCCATTTAGTAGCAGTATTTGTAGTACACGTAGTGGGAGTCATATAGTAGCAGTAGTTTGGTAGCAGTTGTTGTAGAAGGTGGTATAGTAGCAGTAGTTTAGTAGCAGTCGTTGTCGTACACAAAGTGGGAGTCATATAGCAGTTCAAGCAGTTCCATGATCCCAACAGTTCCACCGTGGTGGTCATGGCGTTCTCCGCCTGTCCCTCACTGGTCAACATGGCCGCGTGTCCGTCAGTGCGTGTCGGGGAGGTTTCCCTGCAGTGGTTGTTAGCCTCTGCTGTCCGTGAGCCAACAAGGTGAACGGGGGCTCTCAGAGTTGCGGAGGGACAGGACACTAACGAGCTGCCGTGCCCGCCACTTCCACCGGTAGGATATCCTCCGTTTCTCCGTATGAATATTTATACGCATTCCCTCCACGGCGTGCCGGGATTATGGCCGTGCCGGACCCGGGTTTTAACCCGTCTGAGGGGGGCTTGAGACCCTTCGGTCGGAGGGGAAGGACTAGTTGCTGTTGTTGTTGTCTTCGTCGATGTTATTATTGGCATTTTCCTCATGATCTTGGTCCTCTTTATTATTATGCCGTCGCACGCCTGAATAATAACGATAATAATAATGCATTTAATTTTTAGGCCACTCAAGGTGACTTACAGTGAAGTGTAAAAATATGAGCTAATGTCTCACCTCCAGTGAGAGGCTAATGAATAAATAATAATAAGTAGACAGAACATTGTATCTCACCGAATGCTACTTACCTCAATATAACGATGGACAACCTAACCTTACCTTAACTTACCCGACCCACACACTTACCTAAACCAGCCCTCCCAAAACAAACCCTAACTCCAACATAACCGTCACCCCTTAACTCTAACGTAACCTAAGACAAACCCTTAGCCCAGCTCTAACCCTGCCTAACCGATCCCTAACCCAACCTCGCTCGAGGTTGGTTTCGGGGTAGATAACGACTCAAGCTAGCTTAATATCCAAAATTGGGCCCAGGATCAGTACCATGGGGACGATGCAGCTCCCCTCCTTCTGAGAAGCCTCGGTCCAAACGTGTTCAAACTGGAGCTGATAAGGGTTTCGCTCAAACCTCAACGGGGCCGTCGCCTCCACGTCTGGGGGCCAGCAGCTTCAGCAGCCTCTGGGCCTCTGGTCCTGCTCTCAGGTCTGGGATCTGTGTGTACTCAGGCCTACTGTTATCAACACTCTCTCGCCTTCTCTCTCTCCCTCTCCCTTTCTCTCTCTCTCCTTGCCCTCTCTCTCTCTCTCCTTGCCCTCTCTCTCCCTATCGCTCTCTCTCTCTCTCTCTCTCTCTCTCTCTCTCTCTCTCTCTCTCTCTCAGTCTCTCTCTCTCTCTCCTTGCCCTCTCTCTCTCTCTCCTTGCCCTCTCTCTCCCTATCGCTGTCTCTCTCTCTCTCTCTCTCTCTCTCTCTATCTCTCAGTCTCTCTCTCTGACTCTCTCCTTGCCCTCTCTCTCTATCGCTGTCTCTCTCTCTCTCTCCTTGCCCCTTGCCCTCTCTCTCTCTATCAATGTCTCTCTCTCTCCCTCTCTCTCTCCTTGTCCTCTCTCTCTCCTTGCCCTCTCTCTCTATCGCTGTCTCTCTCCCTCTCTTTCTCTCTCTCTCTCTCTCTCTCTATCGCTATCACTCTCTCTTTTTCCCTCTCTCTCACCCACTTTTTCTCTTTCTCTCTCTCTCTCGCTCTTTCCATCTCTCTCTCTCTCTCTCTCTCTCTCTCTCTCTCTCACTCTCTCTCTCTCTCTCTATCTACCCCCTTCATCTCCATCTCCCTCTCTGTAATCCACCTCGGGTCGATGTGGAAATGAACTGGGAAACGTGGAACCGGGGGCAGAATGAGTGATCAGATATGTTGAACGGGGAATTACTGGATTAAAGCCATGACCTGGGAACTGTGGAGGGAACTCCCAATATTTTCCTCTGCCTCTCTCTTGCTTCCTTCTCCCTCTCCCCCTTTTCTCTCTCTTTCTGCCTCTCTCTACCTCTCTCTCTCTTCCTTCTCTCTCCTCCCCTTTTTCTCTGTCCCCCTTTTTCTCCCTTTCCCGCTCCCTTCTCTCTCTCTGCGTCTCTCTCTCTCTCTCTCTCTCTCTCTCTCTCTCTCTCTCTCCCTTCTCTCTCTCCCCATTTTTCATCCTCTCTCTCTCTCTCTGAAATCCACCATTCCATTTATATCGGTCGCTCTGGCTCTTTGTCTGCCTCTGTCTCTGGCTCGCTCTCTCTGTCTCCTGGTTTAACAATTCATGTTTATGTAGTGTACAGTGTCCTAGTTTAGTGACATTGTGGTTCAGTTACATTCTAGTTTAGTGACAGTGTGGTTCAGTTACATTCTAGTTTAGTGACAGTGTGGTTCAGTTACATTCTAGTTTAGTGACAGTGTGGTTCAGTTACATTCTAGTTTAGTGACAGTGGGGTTCAGTTACATTCTAGTTTAGTGACAGTGTGGTTCAGTTACATTCTAGTTTAGTGACAGTGTGGTTCAGTTACATTCTAGTTTAGTGACAGTGTGGTTCAGTTACATTCTAGTTTAGTGACAGTGTGGTTCAGTTACATTCTAGTTTAGTGACATCGTGGTTTAGTGACATCCTTGTTTAGTTACATTGTGGTTTAGTAACATTGTGGTTCAGTTACATTCTAGTTTAGTGACATTGTGGTTGTTACATTCTAGTTTAGGGACATTGTGGTTTAGTAACATTGTGGTTCACTTACATTCTAGTTCAGTGACAATGCAGTATGACTATCATTTGTTTAATTAGTGTTCTGTTTACCTCGCACATGGTTTGATTAGCACATCCGGGAGTCACTGATTTCAAACTGTGACTCAGTGAGATTGAGAGGTGCGATACCTTAATGCACCAACAAACCCCGTCTGCCCTGGGCGAACACGCGGCCCACTCCTCTAGGAGTGTTGATGCTGAACCACTTCAGCCCCCCTCCCCGCGCCCGCTCACACGTCCGTCCCAGGACGCACTGCTGCTGGGGTCCGTCGTACATAAAGGCTTTTCATGTTCCTCTCTCGCTCGGTGCGCTTCACCGTCAGTTGAAGTGAGGACGTCAGCTGGGAGGTCTGCTGTAAGACAGACAGTCTTACAGAGATACACTTGAAGACAGGCAGACACAGACTTACAGAGATACACTTAAAGACAGGCAGACACAGACTTACAGAGATACACTTAAAGACAGGCAGACGGACAGCCATACATACTTACAGAGATACACTTACAGACAGACAGACAGTCTTACAGAGATACACTTGCAAACAGAAAGACACAGAGTTACAGAGATACACTTACAGACAGACAGACACATACTTACAGACAGACAGACAGACAGACAGTCTTACAGAGATACACTTACAAACAGAAAGACACAGACTTACAGAGACACACTTAAAGACAGACAGACAAAAACACACAGAGATACACTTACAGACAGACAGACAGCCAGACAAACTTACAGAGATACACTTACAGACAGACGGACAGACAGACAGACTAGAGATACACTTAGAGACAGACAGACATAGAAACACACACACCCACACAGACAGACAGAGACACACAGACACAGTGATATACAGAGACAAACACACACACACACACACACACACACACAGAGACTAACAGGGCGAGCATGACACGGAGGCAGACAGACAGGCACACGCGCATGACAGGCAAACATATGGTCCCACTGAAGACGCACACGCTTGGAAATATCTGCACACGCTGGCACTCAAGCACACACCGGCACACGCACACTCTCGCGCACATATCGCCGGCGCCGGCTGACTGAGGACTGCCCGGTGGGGCAGGACGTATGCACGCGGTGGGCAGCCTGTCAGGAGGGCTTTGAGCGGTGGAGCCCGCGCCGGTTAGCCGTCGCTCGCGCCGCGGTTCAGCTTGCGTTGCTGTTTAGCCTGACGGTCAGGGCCCTTTGATGTGCGTCTCCACGGTGACCGGGCGGGCCGACCCGTCAAGGCTAACGGGCTGCCGCACCTGACTCAGCAGGATTTAAAAAAAACAAAAATGAAGTACACCAGCCCACCACAATGTCATGGCAACCGCGGCGCGGTCGCCGCAGCATCCTTTCTCATCCCTCCAGGCGTCCCCAGCCCCCTCGGAAAGAGCGCGGTTTTCCTTGTTGTTGTTGTTTTCTTAATGGTTGTTGTTGTTGACATGTACGTTGTGCAGCTGATCAAAGCCGGCGGGGCGCTAATAGCTTGTTGGTTACTGCCGCCGCCGCCGCGCCAAACGTAGCACTTCGCATAGCGGTGTTTATGTATGAACACCACCATCGTTAGCCGCGGCTATCTATTAAAGATGTAGCTTGCAGCGCCGCCGCCGCCGCGGTGTAAACGTTTACATGGGGGTGGGGGGAAATCCATTAAATTACCTGGAGGCAGTCGGGGTGAGCGGGGTTAGCGCTAGCATGAGTGGGAGCGGTGAAGGAGAGAGAGAGGGCGAGAGACTGCGAAAGAGATATCGAAAAGGCAGGGGGTGTGGCCAGTGAGCCCGGAGGTCAGCTACAAAAGCAGAAGCTAGTGGCGCGCTAGCCGCCGGATAGCGGCTAATGAGCACACGGTCGCCGGGGTGACCAGGAGCCAATAGCCCTCTGATTACCAGCCCGGGTCAGAACAACACGCCCAATCAGGGGGCTTCTGTCACGACCTTAGCCAATCAGTCGCTTCCTTTCAGTAAATATCTATATTTTCTCATTTCCTTGCTGCTATTTCGCTCATTCTAAAAATAATGAATGTTTTCCGTATAGAGCCCCTTGTAATAAAACGGTTGCCAATGCATTCGACAGGTTGATGAGATTATTACGAGGTGGGGTAAAAATAGCCTAACGTTTCCACCATTTTCCACCCATGTGTGTTGTTGATGAGCCATCACAATCCTACCTCCCTTATGCACCACCCTATCCACTGGACTACAGTGGCGCTTTGGTACCAACTGGGGCACCAAATTAGGGCACCAAATGAGGGCAGTTTAAGAGGGGTTTGACATGTTGGTACAGTCCACTTGGTACGGTCGAACCGTGAGTGATATCACAAGTGGTCCCACTCACGGTTCGATTTTTAAAGGGCTTGTCAACACTCACCAGCACCAAACCCGCTGGAGAAATAAGGGCCCTTTTTGGAAGGGTTTTGCCGGTTGGGACAGTCCACTGGGTAGGGTAATCGAACCGGGGTAGACCTGCCCACTTGTGATGTCACTAATGGTTCGATTTTTAAAAGACTTGTCAACACTTTGGCTGTCTACGGTATATACTCACAGTACCGTAATACGATAAAGGAATCTGACGCAACGTTGGTCAACCGAAACACGATTGTGTTAATAGTTGATGCCTGATGTTTTATTCAATAACTCTGTGGGAAAGAGTTACAAGCTCAGGCAGAACTAGTGTTCCCATTCCACTGCAGTCCTGTGATGTTTCTGTATCTGCCTCTTTCATTTACATAATGTTTAATTGCATTCTGTCACATTCCGTCCCACCGGGGAAAAGACTTCACTGTTCCTGCGAAACCTTGTGCACTGATGACACACACGCACACACACACAGACAGACAAACAGACAGACAGACAGACAGACAGACAGACAGACAGACAGACAGACAGGCAGGCAGGCAGGCAGGCAGGCAGGCAGGCAGGCAGGCAAGCAGTGTGGAGGAGCCGTGCAAGGTGACTGATTTCCGGGTGTTTGATTCCCAGCCCAAAGGTTCTGGGTTTGATCCCAAACGTCCGTGGTCTAACCTTGGCCCATCCAGCAATCCTTAATGACCTGTCTCTGTACTGTCTAACCCCTAACGGCTCCTTAATGACCTGTTGCTGTACTGTCTAACCCCTAACGGCTCCTTAATGACCTGTCTCTGTACTATCTAACCCCTACCTGCTCCTTAATGACCCGTTTCTGTACTGTCTAACCCCTACCTGCTCCTTAATGACCCGTCTCTGTACTATCTAACCCCTACCTGGTCCTTAATGACATGGACCTGATCCAAATACAATCGATTGTAGGTGATTGGATGTAATGGTTGAATGAACAGAACTGGCAGAACCCAGGGTAGATTAATCAGAGAGATAGGAAGTTGAACAAGGGAGAGGGAGGGGGGAAGAACGCCTTCCTTCATCGAGATTAAGTTTCACTCAGGCCTGAATCTCTCTCTCTCTCTCTCTTTCTCTCTCTCTGTCTCTCTCTCTCTCTCTCTCTCTCTCTCTCTCTCTCTCTCTCTCTCTCTCTCTCTCTCTCTCTCTCTCTCTGTCTCTCTCTCTCTCTCTATTCCAGGTCATTAAACAATGAGAAGGGAGGGAGGGAAAGGGAGAGAATGAGGGAGGGACAGGGCTGTTGAGGGGAGAGATGGATGATAGGGGAGATAGCGTTTGTGAACGGGGAGAGAGAGAGAGAGAGAGAGAGAGAGACGGTTGGGAGAAAGGAATGGAGGGGGGCGTGGGGGAGGGAGAGGGCGAGGTCAAGGGAGAAAGGGAGAGAACGGGGCAGGAGAGAGAGATGATATAGAGGGAGGTCTTAATGGGAGAGGGGGAGGGACGGAGGGGGAGGGAATGAGGGGGAGGGAGGGATGAGTTGTCCGCAGGTGTCACCGGCAGGGCCCCCTGGTCCCAGAGCCGGGCGCTGACCCCTGTTCTTCACGCTGGACCCGGCCCGGGTGCGTTTGATTTACTCCCGGGGCCAGCCCTCCCTCGCCTGCTCGTTGCGTGTGAAGTTATGGGCGTGCCACGGAGCGGGGAGCTCCCCTGGCATGAATCAAGCGCTCCCCGGCTGGTTTTATGTCCTCTCGGCTCGGGAAGAAACGGAGAAACGGAGAAACGGAAGACCCTGTTGAGGTGGAGTGATCCCCGTCCAACGTTTGATCCCTGCTGGTCGATATCTGGACTCGCTGACATCTGGGGGGTCTCATCAAAGACCCTCTATGTTGTGGAACCTGCCCTCTCTCTCTCTCTCTCTCTCTCTCTCTCTCTCTGTCTCTCTGTCTCTCTCTCTCTACCCCGTTTTCTCCCTCTCCTTCTCTCTATCCCCATTCGCCCCTCTCTCTCTTTCTCCCCCCCTCCCTCCCTCCACCCTTCTCCTTCTCTCCCCCTCCCTCCATCCCCCCATCCATTCCCACCCCTTTCCTCCCTTTCTCTCGCCCCACTCCACAGATGGGGTATCTGTAGACCCTGCATCACCTATCCCCAGATGTACTTCATCTGAACGAGCAGCAGGCAGCACCACACACCAGATACCTGCAGCCCCTCAAGGGCGGGTGAGACAGATGAGGGGTGAGACAGATGAGGGGGGAGACAGATGAGAAGGGAGACGGATGAGAGGGGAGACAGATGAGAGGTGAGACAGATGAGAGGGGAGACAGATGAGGGGTGAGACAGATGAGAGGGTAGACAGACCTGAGGTGAGACAGATGAGAGGGGAGACAGATGAGAGGGGAGACAGATGAGAGGGGAGACGGATGAGAGGGGAGACAGATGAGAGGTGAGACAGATGAGAGGGGAGACAGATGAGGGTTGAGACAGATGAGAGGGTAGACAGACCTGAGGTGAGACAGATGAGAGGGGAGACAGATGAGAGGGGAGACAGATGAGAGGGGAGACAAATGATGGGGGAGACAGAAGAGAGGTGAGACAGATGAGAGGGGAGACAGATGATGGGGGAGACAGAAGAGAGGTGAGACAGATGAGAGGGGAGACAGAAGAGAAGGGAGACAGATGAGGGGGGAGACAGAGTAGAGGGGAGACAGATGAGGGGTGAGACAGAAGAGAGGGGAGACAGTAACTTCCTTCCATAAACAGACCGGTCCAGAGAGTTCCAGATCGGTCCAGACTGATCAAGACTGGTCCAGACAGGTCCAGACCGGTCCAGACAGGTCCAGACCGGTCCAGACCGGTCCAGACCGGTCCAGAGCGGTCCAGACTGGTATTTGCGACAGAGTAAGCGGACTACTTAAAAAAGATGACAGCAGTTGTGAAGGAAATTGTCATCTGCATCGTCAGAGAATGGTAAGATGAATGGTAAGGCTTCAGAATGGTAAGATGGCCACTTTACCAAAGAAAGGTAGGGAGGTGGAGGGAGGGGGAGAGAGGGAGGGGGGGAGAAAGAGGCTGGGGGAGAGAGGACGGGAAGGAAGAAGGGAGAGAGAGGTAGGGGGAGAGAGGAAGGGAGAGAGGGAGAGAGGTAGGGGGAGAGATGGGGAGATGTGATTTAGGGAGGTGAGAGAGGGAGGGGGAGAGAGAGAGTGGAGGCTGAGTAGTTGTGATCACAGTAAATCTTTTACACTAACATTGTCAGGTAAAGAAGCCCCAGTGTTTACTTAGTGTTACAGTTTGAGGGCTCCAAGATGACCTCTGAGCAAGACACGCTTTCTCTTCATAATGACTAATCGCTTTTGGATGCCGGCCATGTTTATTTAAAGTTATTTTCATGTACGCATCAATCAAGGTTGAAGCAATTCTGCACGGAGCATCGTTTTGACTCTTCCGCTAAAGATTAATGACTAAATCACGGCTGCGCTGGTGGTTGAAACTCATCTTTTTGGAGGATATGACTTGGCCGATCTCTCCACATTTAAATCAACCAAATAAATCAAGTAAACACTGATGAGAAGCGATCACTGGCATTCTTGTGTTGACCTTCTGAGCTACGATGCTGTTGTAGGGAACGTAAACACACATGTGTCTTGCTGTTCAAGCCGACTCAAATTAATCAGTGAAGCCCTTAATCACAGTCACTTCCCAAAGCGGTCTCACAGGCCTCACATCATATGACTCCCTCCCCCCCAAAAAAAAAACCCAGAGGGGGCCTGCAGAGAGGACCCTCCCTCCAGGGACGCTATGAGGGCAATGCCGGCAAATGTACCCAAGATCTGCAGGATATAGTAGCATGAATTTAGCTGCCTGGTTCTCTCTCTCTCTCTCTCACCCGGGACCCCGGCGAGGACCAATCACGTCGCTCGACCCCACACGCCCCGCCGACGTCGCATGATCCTCGCCGGGGAACGGCTCCTCGGTGCCGCTCGCTGGATCCACGGCAACCGTTGTCGGGGAAAGGGAATCCCATTACGGAGGGTACACGGAGAATTGCGGCGCTGTTATCTCTCCCATCGCGGCGGCGGCGGCGAGGCTTAGCGGCGGCGGCTTAGCGTAGAGATGGAGTGCAGGTGGCTGGGTAATAAGGTGTGTTTTGTTGGCGGGAAAACACACAAAGGATTTCCTGGCTGTCTGTGAAATCAAATTATTCACCGGAGGTAATAGAAAGAAGAATCGGGAGAGGAGAGAGCGATGTTTTTTCCGTTTCCGGAAAAGTGCTGGGAAAAACTTTTTGAGTGGAGGGATTTTTTAAAGGTGAATTAAGGGAGAAGATTGGTGGAGGGAGAGTAAAGAGGTTGTTAAAACGTCCTTGGGAGGAGAGGCGGAGGAAGGCTGTTTTCTCTCCGTTTTGGGGCCCCTGAAATTGTACAGAGATGAAACGATAAAGGATATTTTCAATTTTCTGCTCATAAAATATTGGGGAGGAATAGGACGACTAACAGATAGCAACGACCGCCGTAAAGGCGAGGAAAATACCAAATTCAAGATGTATCACAGGATTCCAGTATCTAACCCCCAGTGAATACCCGGTCTTACCTCACTACAGCAAGTATGTAGCTGAGCAATCTGGGTTTTTGAGGGGAAAATAAACTGACGTTTTCCAGCATAAAGTGCACCACAATATGGCAGTTGAAAGATGGTTATTTGTTGGTGAAAGATTGAAGAAAAGGTATATATGAGATTTAGGTTCCAAATGTTGGCTTTAGCTCGGAGTTTGGGGATAAGGGTGTGGGGGTGGGAAGCAATGCATCATGGGAATAAACACACACACACACACGCACGTAGAATACCAGAAAAGCCTGTATATTATAGCCGCTCCTTTTGATTTATTCTGCAACTTCACCGTCTCCAAAAACAAGCGGCAGCAGCCATATGTTCGCATCCCGTCCATATGGCCGGCCAGAGTCCTCATTTCTTCATCACCGCCGTTTGCCCATCTCCCTGATTATTCAGAAATAATTGATGAAAACGAGGGAGAGAGAATTCAGCAGGGAACGGGGCATTTTATGGGGAGTTGCGTTCGCTAAAGACACCGCTGTCACGGGAAGGGGGGGTGAAAAAAACATATTTGCATAAGTGCATTACTTCCTCCTCCCACTTAAATTGAAAGGCATTTGAATGGTGTGATCACTTAAGTGCCTAATGGCCACTTGAAAGCTGTTGAAGCCCATTGTATGTTGGGAACGCGCGGCCTTGTTAGAAACAGAACCGCCCGACGGTTCCTGCTGAAGACCCAGTGTTCTTTTACTGAGAACAGGGGCACGTGTTCCACAGCATGAAACACCTATACTTTAGAGAAAGAGAGAGGGAGAGAGACACCAGGAAACAGACATAGACCATAGCAAGGGATAGACCGAGCCAGGTAGGGGGGATAGCAGTAGAGAGAACCAGAGAGAGAGCTAAAGAGACAGGGAGGTGGAGAGAGGTAGTGACAGAGCTAGAGAGAGCGGGAGGTGGAGACAGAGATGGAGAGAGAGAGGTAGAGACAGAGCTAGAGAGAGAGCTGGAGGGAAAGAGGTAGAGAGAGAGAGAGAGAGAGAGAGAGAGAGAGAGAGAGAGAGCTAGAGGTAGAGGTAGAGAGACATCGGGTCGGAGCCGGTCTGATCCTGTCGGCTGACCTTCACCGCTGAGCCGTCCTGACACCTTAATGGCCGACCGGCGTGTTTGTCGAGCAGGAGAATGGTTTTTTAAACGACTCCGCGCATCTGTTGACGGCGTGGGAGCAATATGTCTCTCCCCGCCGTCTCACCCCTCTCCGGCTCCCCCAATATTCTCCCAAAATGCCTTTCTTCAAAGTCTAACCGGTGGTCGCGTATCCACTGTGTGGGTGAGCTGGCGACACCCAGGCCTTCAGAGGAGAGGACACCCATGGGTGCAAGCACAGAGGTGTTTAGATCTCTCACACACACAGACCTGGACACCCATATGTCTCAATGCCCGGGGGGGGGGGGGGGGGGGGGGAGAGGAGGAGGAGGAGGAGGAGGAGGAGGGAGAGGGAGAGGAGGGGACTGGGGAGATGAGGAGGTATAAGAGGGGTAAAAGGATTAGGAGGAGTTTTGTACAAATGGACAGTAGAAATATGTTTCCTAATGTCTCGTCTACCCTGATAAAAGTTGATATTAGACGAGAGGTTCTGATTCCGTTCTACGTGAAAGCGTCGGGCGGGAGAGTTGCGGGTCAGGGTGACCTTGACATTATTTGAGCTTTATTTGAATAGGGACAGATAGATAGATGCAGAAACATGGATAACCTTGAGACAGTCATCTGGTGTATGCATCATAGAGTTTTTAGCCAAAGCTAATTTACGACACTTCAATAAGAGGAAGATGAAATGCTCTGGGTTCCAGCCCTCACCCCTAGCTGCTCCTTAATGGCATGGCACAATATATGAAATTAAATAAACATTAAATTAATAAAAAAAGTAATGTTAATAAATTAATGATAATGAATAAAAACAATAAAATCCATAAAGCACGAGGTAAAGAATACATTCACACCGAGCCGCTGTCGATGGATCGTGTCTCGGCGTCAGCAAGTCCTTCCTACTCGTTCAAAGGAATCTGATCTCTCTCTCTCTCTCTCTCTCTCTCTCTCTCTCTCTCTCTCTCTGCTGGTCTCCGCTCGTATCATCATGTTGGACGTCTTCCCAGGATGGCCCCTCTGAGGTGCACAAACACAGGGGATGATTACGGCCGGGAACACTGATCCAGATTAGCTCCTTTCCCGCCACCTATGGATGCCATCAGCTGCCACAGCAACAGGGGAAAGGGCCCGGCCAGCTATGCATTTACTTATAAGATAATATCTCCCACAACAAGGTTCCTCTTTTAAGCAAGCTCCGCCCAAACAATATAAATGTATATGAGGAGAAAGTAGGGCAGGGCTGAATCAGAATTTCAATAGAACAGACGTTTTTCTGTTCTTTTTGTTTAGGCACGCAATCCTGGCCCCGCTGGCGTCTTGTTCGGAATATCAATCAAACACCGGCTTCCACATGTTTTTAAATCAGGGAGAGAGGGAGAGAGTCAGAGAGGGGGAGATAGAGGAGGGGGAGAAAGGGGGGGGAGTAGGAGAGGGGGAGGGAGAGAGGGAGGGAGGGAGAGGGAGGGGGAGAGATTGAGAGGGGAGGGTGAGAGGGGAATGGGAGGGAGAGGGAGATGCAGGGTGCAAGAGAGGGAGGTAAAGGGGAGAGGGGGAGATAGAGAGAGGGTGAGTGAGAAGGGTACGATGAGGGTGAGAGAGAGGGGGGGGGGGAGAGGGGAAAGGGTGAGAGAGAGGGGGGAGAGGGGGTGAGAGAGAGATTTTCGCTGTTTCATGGATTCAAAGCCAGGGAGAAAATCCAATTCTAATCACAAGCAACACCAGAGATGTGACGATATTACTTCCCCCCCCCCCCCCCCCCCCCCCACCCCCCCCACCCCCGGCCCAACTGTCAATCACTCTCCCACCCCAAGACTCCCCCCAGTTCCCGCTGCTAGCATTAAACAATAACATTAGCAACCTGACGCGCCGCCGTAGCTTTTATAGCGCCGGCGTGCTCACTCCCTCGCTCGCTCTCTCACCCCGGAGAACAAAGGCGCCGGAAATAGCGCCGGGGCCGGCGGTGATGGATCACAGAGTACTGCATTTATTGGACGTAATGGCGCAGCGTTTATAGATAGGATAGGGAGTCTTTGGGACGCGGCCGTAATATACTGCATATTGGCTGAGCAAGGACCCCCAGCACACCAGTAAGACAAGGCGGATTACTGGGCCAACTGGTATAAAATAGTGACACATGGGGACGTTACGGAGAGAGGGAGAGAGAGAGAGGGGGAGAGTGGTGGGGCGGGAGAGAGGGAGAGAGAGAGAGAGGGGGAGAGAGAGGGGGAGAGAGAGATGGAGAGAGAGAGACGGGGGGGAAGAGAGAGAGAAAGGGAGAGAGAGAGAGAGACAGAGGAAGAGTGGTGGGGGGGAGAGGGGGAGAGAGAGAGATGGGGAGTGAGAGAGAGAGAGAGAGAGAGAGGCGAGAGAGATGAAGGAAGGACTTTCCAGGGCCATGAATGCATGAGGCCTCTGAGGGTGATGCACTCCCGTCATCATAAACGTTGCGGGGGTGAGCGGACATCATCCCTTAATGTGTTCTCTTTTTACCGCGTCACATTTGATGTGTTTTTTTCTCCCCGCTCCTCCCAGTAAAACAGGCCTGGTTTGGGCGATGATTCATCGACCTCCCAGTGCGGCGCCCTGTAAACACCGGTGATTCCAGACGCACACTCGGGTGTGCGTGCGTTCCACGATGAGCGGACGGCACTGGGCTTAACCCACGCTCTATTGATCACCCAGGAAACGGGAGAGTGGCAGCGAGCGGGTTCAGCGGCCCCTTCCTCGTTGCTTTAGGGGAAGGTGGATTTGGTTGGAAGTACGTGTGATTTAATCACTCCATCAGAGAGATGGGGGGGGGAGGGAGAGAAAGAGAGAGGGAGAGAGAGAGAGAGAGAGAGAGAGAGGGGGAGAGAGAGAGACGGGGAGAGAGAGAGAGAGGGGGAGACAGAGAGGGAGATGGGAGGGAGGTAGGGAAAGAGAGAGAGAGAGAGAGAGCGAGAGAGAAAGAGAGATTTGGGGGAGACAGAGAGAGAGCGAGAGCGAAGGCTAGCACTGCTAGTTGACAGTGCTAGCAGATAGCCTTGTGCAAACCGCACCCCCCTTCAGAGCGTTGTGGAACCTCATTAGCACGGCGCGTAAGAAGGGGGAAAAGTTTGAGGCAGCGAGGAGGAGGAGGAGGAGGAGGAGGAGTTGCAGCGTGAAGGCCAGAGAGGCGCCGGTTCCCAAGGACACGGTTCCGTCGGCGGCGGCGGAGCGGAGGCCGGAGCCTTCGCTCCGCCAGTCGGCACGGCGCTCGCTGTAATGGAAGCACGGCTGAAAACAAATAAAGCAGCGCTCCAGTAATGAGGCTCTCCCTCACCTTTCCCGACGCTTCTCCAATAGGAATCATCCGGGCTTTTAATGGACGGCAGGGCGGCGGCGGTGCCGGGAAGTCTGGTCGGTTTGGTAATGGGCCTGGGGTCGGAGCGAGGCGCAGGCTGCTCCTTTAGTCAATAACTATTAGAGTTATTAAAGACGGATTTAAACGGTGATTCATTACAAAGGCGAGCTCGTAACTCCGGTTCCGGGCGACCTGGTGTTTGCGCTGCAGAGCTTGGAGGACAGGATTCCTCAGTATTCCGAATTCCGACTGAATACCGAGCCGAAAAGATCTTTTCACCTCGATAGTTCGTCGGAATTCGGAATACTGCGTTCCGGTACGCTGCCTGGGCGCTGGGTTCCCGTTCGTCTCCCACACAGGGTCGGAGCGATCGAGGGATGAAACCAGGCTTGGGAATGTTGTTAATAAACAAAAACATATTCTAGCATTCTACAAGATTTTACTGTAGTGTATTGAATGTGAGTACTCTTAGTGTTTGTGTGCTGTGTGTGTGAGTGTGGCCTGTGTGTGTGTTTGTGTGTGTGCTAGTGCACTCTGTGCGTGTGCGAGCGGGGAGAATGACAGAGCAACAATTTCCCAAAGAGCCCTTAGAAGGTGGAAAATACAAATATGGACGTTGAGACAATTATCCCTAATTGTAATTGTGATGATTAACTAATTAGCCGTGATGCAGTGTTAATTGCGGTTGGAACCCGTGCGCTGTGAACACGGTGTCGCTGGGACGCGGCCGCACCGCCGAGAATTAAACCACGGACCTCGGCACACGCCGTCAGCGCGGACAAACATCCCAGAAGAATTAGCGACTGGAGGCATCCGGCCGTAAAATAAAGACCTCTCCTGCTCAAGTAATTCCCCCGACGCACGGAGACAAACTCGGGTCTCGCTTCACGCTCCGCTGGTCTTATGAGTCAACAGAGACTTCTGCTCTCCAACAAACACACCGCGACCAGAGCCCCGACTGCACCCACCCCGCCTGTCCCCAGCGGAGCTGCGGTAGGAAACGGTGGAGATATTAGTTTTATATATTTTTTACTATTTCCGGGGATGTTTTTGTAGCAGAGTGGAGCCGCTTATGCCCTCAGTTTATAAAGTAATAACCGAGCCACAGAAAGTTTAGCACAATTGCATTATGAGGTAGCTTTTTTCAGGTTAGTACACTTCGGAAGAGCAATGCTTGAATCCCGAAGGTCTGGAGTTGGAAAGTGTTTGAGTGGATTAAGACCGGATCCATGGTTGTGAAATGCTTTCTTTAATTGGTTAGAGAGACACACTCACGCATTCACACAAACACACACCTGCAGACAGACAAAAGTATTCTTCTCTAGCCTTTTTGAGTCGAAGGGGTGTGAAACTGAGAAAGATAACATAGATCACACTCACACATGTAAACACACACACTGTCAGACATACCCGTCTAATTTTAGATACACACACACTGTCACACGGACACACACACACACAAGCACAAACACTGACACCCAACCACCCCTCCCCCCACACACTCACGCACACCCCCAACACAGTCACCCCCCCCACACACACAGACACACACACACAGACACACACACACACACACACACGCACACTGTTCCCCCCCAACCACATACAAAAACACACACACCAAACACACGCTAGCACACACTTTCACATGGACACTCACTCACTCACTCACTCACTCACTCACTCACTCACTCACTCACTCACTCACTCACACACTGTCACAAACCCCAAACACGCAAACAACAAACACAGACACTAGCTCTCTCTCCGGCCCTTCCAACTGGTTCACTGGCTTTCACCTGGCGTAGATTCTCCTCCACTGCAGTTTATAGCTCTCTGCGTGGCCAGTATATCCTCCCCCATGCTGGTTATATATATACCGGCCTGATGACCCCAGGTCCTTTTACGAGGGTGAATATATGATGTAGTGTAAACAGTACATAAAGATAAGTAACGTTGCATTGTTAAGATGATGAACAGTTCCACCTGTGTCGTATTTTAATGGGCTGATTCCCTGCATGCTGTGCTTCAGTTATTAGCAGAGGCCACTTTAGTGTTGGTCTACTCCCAGGCGTAAGCTATTGGGTTCCATTCCCCAGTGTCAGTCTAGCTCTAGTCAATGTAGAACAAGGGTCCCCTACCTGCTGCTTAATGACCTGTCTCTGTACTGTCTAACCCCTACCTGCTCTTTAATAACCTGTCTCTGTACTGTCTAACCCCTACCTGCTCCTTACTGACCTGTCTCTGTACTGTCTAACCCCTACCTGCTCCTTAATGACCTGTCTGTACTGTCTAACCCCTACCTGCTCCTTACTGACCTGTCTCTGTACTGTCTAACCCCTACCTGCTCCTTACTGACCTGTCTCTGTACCAGGGCCGGAGTGGGATTCACATTCAGCCCGGGAGTTCCATGATGCAGACAGGCTCATCCCAATTCGGGGGAACGGATAGAGGTGCTTTTTCTATGTATGAGCCACTGAACAATGAATCACTGTACTGGACACAGTTGTTGTGCCTCCAAACCAACAAAAAGTAATTGACAAAAAAAAAAAAATCAACTGAAGAACCCATTTTGGTTTCCGAAAAAACAACTTGAAAATCACATGCAGCTTCTGAGGCCTACATAATATAGTATATATATTTTGCATACTTGCTCCGCTCAGTTACTCCTCTCTGCACATATAGACTCGGTTGTGACGTTAACAGTTTGTGAGTGCTGGCGTGTGTTTGTAAGTGGGAGACATTGAGTGAGAGGCTGCGAGCACACAGCTCAGTCTGGCCGGACCGCGCAGCAAGGATTTTTTACAAACTATATATTGTTTATACTGTTCCGTAATACCTGCTCCTTAATGACATGGATCTGATTTCACCGTCTACCCCCTACCTACTCCTTAAAGCCATGGATCTCTAGTCACTGTGAGTCACATTAGATCAATTGTCCCGAAATACAGTAAATATTCTCCCCCATCATTATGGCCTTTAGCCTCCTATCCTATCCTGATGTAAATCATGCTATTATTATCACTACTGCGCAAGGCTCTATTAAATAGTACTTGATTTACAACCAATAACGGCCTTTCAATCCAATCGCCGCATAGTCACACGAGTGTCAGAAACAAAATGGCCGCCTCTTTTAATCAACTGAAAAAGAGCGAGAGTCCGCGGTCACTAGCGCTCGCCGAGAGACCGCGCTGTCTAACCAATCAGGGCTGCTCTTGGAACGCGGCGGCATGTCCATCTCTGAATATTTAATCTGACGGGGGTCCATCATCATCCTCCTCCTCCTCTCATCAGAGTGTCATGGCGGCTCAGGGTTGACGCGGGGCGCGGCTACGGAGTCAGAGGTGCTAACGGCGGCGGGAGATAACGAAGGGGGGACGGATTAGGGGGAGGCACGCGGCCCCAGCCTTCTGGCCTGGCAGGCGGGGAGGACGGTAAACGGTTTGTATTCTGGGGGGGGGGGAGGGAGGGAGAGGGGGATGGAGAGAGAGGGTGAGAAGAAGGGGAAGGGAGAAAGAGGGAGAGGGTATGGGGGGGAGAGAGAGAGGGAGTTAGAGAGAGGGGAGAGAGGGAGAGAGGAGAGAGAGGGGGAGGGAGAGGTTGGAGAGAAAGAGAGAGAGGGAGAGAGAGAGTGAGAGAGAGGGTATGTTTGGGGGAGAGAGAGGGAGTAAGAGAGAGATTGAGAGAGGGTGAGAGGGGGTGTTGGAGAGAGAGAGAGAGAGAGAGAGACGGGGAAGGAGGGGGGAGAGAGGGGGAGAAAGAGGCTGAGAGAGAGAGGGTGTGTTGGGGGGGTGCGGAGCAGTATTGTGTGTGTGTGTGTGTGTGTGCTGATTGTGTCGCAGGCGATTTAGTGGTGTCGTCTTTTGGGTCTCAGTCGTAATGCGTAGAGTCAGTTCAATAGAAATATAATTCCTGGTCGTCAAAGCCGAAGTGACGGTTGCTCTCTGTCGAGAGAGAGGGAGAAAGAGGGAAGGTTACAGATGTGGAATCTAAGGAAAAAAACAGAGCGCATTTCAGCTGAATTACTCATGAGCTGAATACATTAAAATATTGAATGCATTTATTCATCGCAGATCGTTGGACTATTGATGTCATTGTTGCGGTGATTTGCATTCTCCGTCACCCCTCTCCGGAAAGTGTCCGCAAACGTTTCGCGGTGACAGAATTGACGTCTTCCTTCACACCATGCTTCTAAAGCAGTATTCCATATAAGAAGATCTTTTTTTAAGGTATATTTTTAAGGTTTTATCCTTTTTATTGCAGAGTGAGTGAAGGGCTGATTATGGTTCCATGTCGCTGCAACGCAATGACCACGCAGACGCTTCGACGCAGTCGTAAACCTGTTTTGGTTCGGCTGCGGGTTTAAGTCAGCGGACCAATCACTTTCCTTGCTGCTGCATTGCCTCGACGAAAGGTTACATTTTGTGTAATGTACATGATGTTGACGAAGTAGTTTGTCAAAGTTCGGATGCTAAGAAATAACGATGTGATACTTTCTTCCATGTTAACCCCCTTGCGTTGGGTCGACGTGGAACAATCATAAGCCCATAAGACAGGAAGGTATGGGAGAGAGAAGGGAAGACATGCAGAAAAGGACCACAGGCAGGAATTGAACCGGAGTCGCTGCGATAAGGACTGGGCCTTAATGGTAGACGCTCTTAAAGCTCTACCTGTTGAACCACCAGGGCGCCACTATAAGAAGAGTTTTAACTACGAAAGGACCGGAGATCGGTCCGCATGCTAGTTTAGACCTCCTTTCCTGTCCTTCTGAAGTTCCACATAAGAGTTAATCACACGGAGAACATCTCACCTCGATCAGTATTCCTCCCACCGCCGTCGCTTCGAGTAGCAGGCGGCTGTGCTAAACCTGACGCTAACCTTGTGGCTGACGCCTCTCTGATTAAAATGGCTGCCACTCTCCGCCCAGCGAGCCGCTCTTCGTCAGGACGACGAGACGAGAGCCAGTGCTGCTCGCTCCTTATTAATATTCTTGGAAGAAACCAGAAGTTAAACACCTGCCGTTGCCGTTCAAAGAATCCTTGAATGCACTTTGAGCACAGCGACTTGTTTCATTGTGAATAAGAAGCCCTTCGTGTTTCCTGGCGGCATGGCGGCCATCGTAGCGCACGCCGCGGCGCTAGTCCAACGGTGGGAGGCGACGAGTTTAATTACGAGTACAAACGCCTTTTTAAACCGACCTCCATTTTAGAGCTGCTTCACTTGCTGACCTCCACACACCTGTCTGAAGCTCCGCAGATCCAGGGACTAATTGGATCGAATCCATCTACAGTCGCTCTGTTCCTCGTTCTCCGCTCAATGTTCCTTAAAACACCGTTCTGACGCAGATCGGCATCGGACGTCCGCCCCTCCCTGGGAGGATAGATGAAGCTAAGACCGTGTGGCGTGAGCAAACGCTGTCGTGTGCGCCGGTGTCTGTGGGTAATGAGCTGGCCTGGAGCCGGGAGCGGGAACAGGATCGACTCCCAGGGCAGCTGTCTACTGACGGGGTCTGTTTGCGTTTCCGCGGTAACGAGGACGCACAGAGACGAAGGCTGACCTCCTTTCCTTGCCAGTGGAGATCGCCTAGCCCAGCCCAGCCGTTTCCACTCCCAAACCCCGGTCCATTATACGTGTTGACCTACGACCCCTAACCAGTCCATTATACGTGTTGACTTACGACCCCTAACCAGTCCATTATATGTGTTGACCTACGACCCCTAACCATTCATTATACGTGTTGACCTATGACCCCTAACCAGTCTATTATACGTGTTGACCTACGACCCCTAACCAGTCTATTATACGTGTTGACCTACGACCCCTAACCAGTCCATTATAGGTGTTGACCTACGACCCCTAACCAGTCCATTATACGTGTTGACCTACGACCCCTAACCAGTCCATTATACGTGTTGACCTACGACCCCTAACCAGTCATTATACGTGTTGACCTATGACCCCTAACCAGTCCATTATACGTGTTGACCTATGACCACTAACCAGTCAGTAACCTGTCATGTACTGAAGACTACTATCCCTCTAAGAGGAACCTTAGTTTGAATGTATAATTGGTGAAAATGTTTAATCTAACACATTCAGCTGGAGAATTCCATTAAAGCAACAGTAATGAGTTGAGATGCGTGTCTGTGATTCGATTCAGTAAGATTAAAGACGTATAGAACTCAAACTACATCACAACCCAGAGGAGCGTTTAGTGGAGGCAGCGTAAACAAGCAGGCGAAGGTTAGTCTGCCGTAGATCAGTAATGAGTCGGGACTCCATGTTAAACGCGAGCTAAACTGTTTAACCGCCAACCAACGTCTGAGCCTATCGCGGTCGCTGTTGGCAACGGGTCAACAACACACTTTGTATTTCTAACATTTCACCCTGGATTACAGATGTTGGGTAAAAAATAAATATTGAATATGCAAGATGATTGAGTACGTGTGTGACATTAAACGGCTTTATTGTGAAGTGAGAAAGAGAGTTAAAAGGTAACCGTCGACTCCCTCAACCGAAACTCCTCTTAAGCGTGTGAAAGGACGTGTGTTTGAGACGGCGGGGAGCGGCGCTACGTATAGGCTCCGCGTGGGTTGTTGGCTCACTAAGGTCACTCATTTCACTTCTTAAAGCAGGTTGCGTTTTAGGGAACCGCGCTCGCGACCGGGCCCCGCGACGCGTTAATGGACAGCGCCGACTCGCGAGGCGGGCAGGGGCCGGGCCCCCTCGGAGACCCCGTGCGCGCGGCCATTATTCTCCGCGGTGGCCGCACCGGGCTGCGGTGTGATGGACCGGCCGTGTCGCGCACGCCGTTTATCCAGCCTGCCTGCATTAATCCCTGAAGGTCGGCGCCTTGCTTTTCTCCCGTGAATATTTATGAGGCCGCGAATGTGTGTGAGTCCGTCGCGAGGGCGCATTAATTAAGGGGCTTCCGCCGTCACGCTACACGTGCTGCTCCGCGGGTCAGGAGTGTGTGTGTGTGTGTGTGTGTGTGTGCGTGTGTGTGTGTGCCTTCCTCCCTGAGACATGCGGGCCTTTCATCATCGCCGGCGGAGGGCAAAACGTTCGGCAGTGGGCCAAGCGGGGCGATGTGGGAGCGTTTAAGCTAGCCGCGGCGCAGGCTAACACTACCAACCCGCCCCCCCCCCCCCCCCCCCCCTGCTGGGCATCAAACGGAGTGGAACGCCCCGGAGACGGCCGCTCTCTCTCCGGCCGTTCGCTGGAGGGCCGGCGCTCGTTTAATGCGGTGGTCTGCTGTGTGTGCCGCAGCGAGGTGGAAGAGAGGCCATCTTCCTCCCCAAATAACATGGTATATATGTATTTACTACTGAGTGCCCCCCCCCCCCCCCCCCAGGGTTTGTTGTCTGACCGCGGGGGGGGGCCGAGGGGGGCTCAGCGGTGTGTTACGGTTGTTTCCCGCTGCACTGCAGTAGCGGCCCCCGTATGGCGCAGTGCTGTGAGTACACCGACTCTGTACCCGGGTGAACGACTCTCGGGTCCCCGCGGGTCGGCATCCGCTGACGGACTGCCGTGTGGATGTTGTCCTCACGGCAGACATTTGGGCGGCATGTGGCTCAGGAGGTAGAGCGGGGTTGACTGGTAACCGGAAGGCCGCCGGTTCGATCCCCGGCTTCTCCTAGCCGAGCGTCGAGGTGTCCCCGAGCGAGACGCCCTCACCCTGACTGCTCCCGACGGGCTGGCTGTCGCCCTGCGTGGTCGACTCCGCCGTCGGTGTGTGAATGAGGGGGTGAATGGGTGTAAGTTGCTTTGGATAAAAGCGTCTGGCAGGAGGATGACGTTGCGTCGCTGACTTTACACTCTGAGGAGCGGTCGTGCTGTA
>NC_136948.1:4083791-4121291 GCF_949987615.1 Pollachius pollachius | reverse complement strand
GTTGGCTGGGCTCGGACGGATTGTTTCCGAGCGCTGAAGTGCTTAATCACAGGGATCTTTTTAAAAAAGGCCTCCCAGGAACTGCCGAGAAAGGTGGTTTCATGAGAAGACCATGTTAATGCTTTGTTAAATTATGGTTTCATTAAGGGCTGATTATGGTTCCATGTCGACGCAATGCTATGACCACGCAGATGCTTCGACGCAGTTGTGAACCTGTTTTGGTTCTGCATCGGGTTTTAGTGAGCGGACCAATCACAGCCCATACTGCTGCTCGCCTCGACAAAAGGTTACAATTCTTGGGAGGCGCAAGTTCGGCCCTTGCGATGGTCGCAAGGAGAGGCCGCAAGGATGTAATTGGTCTGTAAACCCCCTTGTGTTTCATCGACGTGGAACCATAATCCGGCCTTTATAATCCCCCTGATCTGACTCAGAGTTGTAAAGAATTGAATCTGTTCCCACGCGAGTCTAGTTCACTCTCCTGACAGCAATGTACATAATGTTGACGAATTTGTTTGTCAAAGTTTGATGCTAAGACATAATGAAGTGGTACTTTTCTTCCGCCTGCTTTTCGTCACGTTTGGTTTGGAGTTTGGAGACTAATGGGGGAAAACTAGCAGAAAGGTGTCTATTTTAATGAATCGCATTGGCAGTGCGTCCCTCGTTCTGGGTGCACTATCAAACAAACAAGGGACGCATCGATCTGTTAGAAAGCCTGTGTGATCGATCTCCGCAGCTTATCAAAACCCAAATGTAAACGCACTCGGTAAACATCCTTTTTCTTTCCCGGGGAGCAATAAAAAAACTAATCTCTGATTTGATATCTGACCTGAAGCTGAACTCGTCCATCGACACACAGAGCCATCTCTCCATCTGAGCAGAACTCATTTGTCGCCGGTCTTCTGTTAGCGCACGGTGCAGGGTGTGTGGAGCTTTGACGCGGGGAACTAGGTCACCCACACTGTGTTTTCCCATCTCTTCTGAGTACACCTTGATTAGTATTTTAGCAGACCTCCGAAGCTCCAGAGAACACTCACTGCTGCTGAAGTCTGGCGAGGAGGAGGATGTTTTTGTGGGACGGCGTGAAAGGCTGGAGAGTGTTTCTAATGTATTCCCAGGTACATTTTGTGGCTCTTTTAGAAGTATTTCTAAAAGGTTTTGAAACCATTTTCTGCCACACCATCTCCCCTGGCGCTGGGGGGGGGGGAAACCACACAGCCTCACATGTTGCGTTTCCTCCAGCTAATACTTGGCCGGGTCCCAGACATTTCACATGGATAATTCAAACCAGTCCAAACTGCTCCTGCTGCCTCAAGGAACTGCTCTGCCTCGTGTTTCTCGGGCCTTCAGACCAGCGTTCTGATGCTCACACAATGTACGACCCAGAGGAAATGCCACAGTACAACCGGCAGAGTGCCTTGCTAAATGTTTTTTGTGTGTGTGTGTGTGCCTGTCTGACTGTGTGTGTGTGTGTGTGTTTGTGTGTATGAATGTCTCTGTGTGTGTGTCTGTGTGTCTCTGTTTGTGCCTGTGTGTCTCTGTGTGTGTGTTTGTCGGTGTGTCTGTCTGTCTGTCAGTCTGAGTATTTGTGCGTGCGTCTTTGTGTGTGTATGTGAAAACCTCGTAGGCTTTTTTTATGTGGAGTGAATTTTATATTGCATTGGTTCTGCCCCATCCTAATATATTATAAAAGGTTATAACCATTCGGTTTCATTATTAACCCATAAATCCCCCCTGTAAAGTACACATTTTATATGGGTTTGTGGGTTTATGTATGAAGAGTGCATTCATACATACAAGCGTGTGTGTGAGAGAGGGAGAGAGGGAGAAAGAGAGAAAGTGTGCATCCATAAAAGTGTGTGTGTCACGCGTGTGCACGTGTACGCGCATATGTGTACGTGTGTGCGTGCGTGTGTGCACATCTGTACGTGTGTGCGTGCATATGTGAACGCGTGTGTGTGCCCATAAATACATTTTATTTTTGGCGCCTTTCAAGTCACCCAAGGTCCTACGTGCGCATGTGTGTGCGTGTGTGTGTGTGCGTGCCCGTGCAGCCAACATGAATGAAGAGAAGTCGTCTGAGCTTCTTCCTGCCGCCGCCTAACAGGTGAACAGAGGGCGACAGCTTTGTGGGGTCATGATTCACCTGATAGGGGCCCGTCCACTGGCCGGGCCCCGACCTCAGCCTCCCTGGGGAACCCGAGTCCAAAGCACTTAGAGTCCGGAAGGAGGAGGTCATGGCGGCAGAGGTGATCCTTAGAGCGTAGAGCATGTTATTAAATCAGTGTTATCAACCTTTAGACTAGAGCATAGAGCATGTTATTAAATCAGTGTTATCGACATTTAGAGCAGAACATGTTATTAAATCAGTGGGATCGTCCTTTAGACTAGAGCATTGGTTCTCAAAGTGCGGCCCGCGGGCCAATGGCGGCCCGCAAAAACATTCCTGGCGGCCCGTAATGACATACAGAAAAAAATTAGATATTATTTTTTTAATTATATCAATATTAATTTTAACAAAAATAAATAAATATAAAGAGAAAAGTCGACTCTCTCTAGCTTTTAATCCTGTTAAATTTGTTAGTTTTAATCCGACTGTACATTACTTTTTGAAAGGATGAATCTCAGTTTCGTGATTTAGACCTCACTTGACCTCACTCCCAGAGGTCCACGGTGCAATGTTTTTTTTCACCACTGGGATGCTGACGGTGTTTCCCGCCGTCCATTTCCTTTGGCAGCCCTCCCAACCCAGCCCAACCCAATTTTGGGTTCCTAAATTGGCCCTCAGCTGTCAAAACTTTGAGAACCCCTGGACTAGAGCATAGAGCAGGTTATTAAATCAGTGTTATCGATCTTTAGAGCATAGAGCATGTTATTAAATCAGTGGGATCGACCTTTAGAGCATAGAACATGTTATTAAATCAGTGTGATCGACCTTTAGAGCAGAACATGTTATTAAATCAGTATGATCGACTTTAAGAGCACAGAACATGTTATTAAATCAGTGTGAGAGTTCTGTAGAGGATAGAACATGTTATTAAATCAGTGTGATCGATCTTTAGACCATAAAACATGTTATTAAATCAAACTTTACAGCATAGGACATGCTCTTAAATCAACGTGATTGTTCTTGATCAAATAGAACATGTTATTAAAACAGTGATTGATCTTTAGAGCATAGAACATGTTATTAAAACAATGATTTGCCTCTTTTATGTCTTAAATTGCTCTTTAATTGAATGCTTCTCTTAAGCTATGTTGAGGTTTAATACAGAAGGTAATTATAGTCTATTGATGGCAACTAGGATAGAATACCATAAAATTCTACAAAATGAGACAAGTTAAGTAAAACTCTCCTTCACAGATACCAAAGTGTATTTTGGGGAAAGTGAAACTATGCAAATGGGAATCCAGTATTAATTCCCCCTTTCTAAATCTCCACAAATGAAACCGTTTTAACTTTAAATTACCTGCATGGGAAAAATACCTTAAAAGCCCCGCCAAAATAATAACTTGTGTTTGGCTGATAGCGACCCTGCCTCTGTCCCTCGCTTCTTCGTCTCGGGATTGAGCGGATTAATTAGGTTCCCCGGATCCGCCGTCGCAACGCGGCCTCGCCATGGAAACCATTCCTCACCTGGGCTCCCTCTCCCCCCGCTCTCCCAGATGGCCTTATTGATTTATCCATCTGCAAGCCTCTGAAATATCCCCCCCGCAAGCGGCCCCTTCCACGTGGCCCTGGGGGCCAAGGGCACGCCACTCTTCCTCACACAGCGTCCTGCACTCTCCGGAGACATCCGTCTCCCGGCCTGTCTGTCGCGGTGGCCGGGCATGATCGTAATTACAGCGCAAACTTTTCCCCGCGATGACTGACGGCAGCGGCTCGGCCCAATTTGGTAGAAGGGGGGGGGGATTTACTCCGCTCGCTTCCCACTCTTTTCCAGCTCTTTTCCCCCCCACAGGTTCCTTGGGACCCGGGGTGCATCCCAATAGTCGCTGGGTAGTGATTCTGCCCGCGCTCACTTCATGAAGCTCTGAGTGTTCTCCTCGGTCGCCGTTCCCACGGTTATGTCTCAAAGCAGCTTGAATCTACCATGGGAGCGACTTCGGACGGAGGATACATCCGTCCTCAAAACGGTTGGAGACTCTTTGTCATGAGACACACGACGTTAAAGCAATTTGGAAGGCTGTGATTGGCCCAAATCAAACCACCGAACTCGCCTTTCAATGGCATGGAAGCAGCTCGTAGAATACGGTAGAATACTGTGATGGTAGAATACTATAAAATAATACAAAATAAGACAAGTAAAGTAAAACTCTCCTTTAAAGACACCAAAGTGGGTTTTGGGAAAGTGAAACTATGCAAATTTAGATTGGTTGAATTAATGCTGGAATTTCCTTCCAGTATTAATTCCACCATTCTAAAGCCTCAAATGAAACCTTTTAAACTTTAAATAACCTTCCCCAAAAACCCAACTGTGACTTTTGTCTTCTCCACCCCTTCCTGTTGCCCCTCCTCACATGATGGTGTAGAGCAGCATTACTCATTGCGCGGCTCGCAAGCCACATGCGGCTCGCCAAGCCTCTATTTGCGGCTCGCATGGCGGTAAAAATATACAGTGATATGATCATACAGTGAATACAGATATTTAAAAAAACAATACAAACAATTATTTAAAAAATAAATATACAGCGGCATTAAAAGGTGGAAATATAGCCTTGTCTAGAAAATATTTTTAAACTTGCTCGGCTCTACGCTGACAGCGGGGTTGCCAGATTGGCGGTTTCCTGCATAACAAGAGAGAATGTGCTCTTTGGATGGACTTATTCTTATAAACTTATTCTTCAATAGCTTCCATGTTATGTGACCCAGTGTCTCCACATTATTCCAGATAATAGCACACAGTCACACAAGTCTTAATTTTCCTCTCAAAGTGCACCAGATTGATGCATTCCAGGTTAAAAGGTACCAAATTTTCTTCCGGGGGAGCATGCCCCCGGACCCCGCTAAGGACCGGGTTCCCTCCACAGTTTCACAAAATTCTGTGGGAAACACTTCTTCAGGGAGGACATATTTTTAAGCAGGCATACTTATTTATGACTGGATTTATAGCTTTTGATACTTTGCGGTAAAAATGGCTCTCCTGTTGACGTCGTCCTGTCAGTGCGGCTCTCCTGAAAAAAATAGTGAATACCACTGGTGTAGAGAGACACACCCCTGTGTTCAGGACAGACAGCATTTTATTTATTTATTTATTTATTTATTCAGATCCCCATTAGCTTCCACAGCTGTGGTCGCTAATCTTCCTGGGGTCCACATAAAACAAAAAACAATCCACAGACAAATAAACAAACATAGGCTACAGTACAAAATAATATCAGTATCACAAAAGTTAGAAAAACTGTATACAACACTTCAATACATTGTACAAACATCATTAACTTCTCAATCAAAAAAAAGTTTACAAGCATAGAGATTCCTGTTGTGTAGATTCCCTCAGCATCTGTTTTAGTGATTTTTTAAGTCTATATTTACCCTTGACGCTTCTTATGCTAATGGTAAGGAATTCCACTGACTGACGGCTCTGTAAATGACTGCCTTGTTCAGTTGATTTGTTTTGGGCTGTGGGAGGTCAAAACAGCCCTTTCTGACCAGTCCAGTCATATGACTGTGCCCTAAGTTCATGGGTATTTTCACCCTGTGGTGTCAGCCACGTGGCGTCTGTGTCTCTGTAACACCTGGCCAGGATGAAACCTGATCTCACTGGACGTGTCCGAGCGAGAGATGCTACCTACGTCACAGCACACTCTGCAGTAGGAGCAGTGTTGCCAGATTGGGCCAGATTTCCCCACCCAAATCTGGTGGAAAAACCCGGCCCAATCTGGCAACTATGAGTAGGAGTCTATCTTGAGGTTCCTCGTTTAGCAGTTTCACATTTCCTCTGACTCGACTCTGGGTTGTGTTTTGCCATTACTTTACCAGAAGAGCTTTTTCAGATTGGAAATCTTTTTTCTGAGGACGTCCTTGAGAAGATTAAACAGCACAGCAAGGGAGAGGAGAATAGGGTCAGGCTAGATCCGGCTGCTCTTATTCAGTATTATTTCATAGGATTCTATCCGGCTCCCTTTACTGTATTCCACTGTATTGGCTGCAGTAAACGTATCTATAAACGTAAGCAACGAGCTCACTAAAACAAACACCATCCGAGCCAAAACGAGACACAAATCAGAAGTTACCTCAGAGATGTGTAGAAACTGATGCCTCGCACAAAAACCCACAATCCGAAAAGTGTCAGCCTTGTTCTCTAGCCTAGCGGTGTAGCGCTCATCCTGCTTCGGTTTCAGACCAGACAGACCGATGCACACACACATGCACAAACACAAACACAGGACATACTCACACACACACACACACACACACACATAGGACAAAAAACAGGACACACACACAGGACACACACTCACAGACCGCCCCATTTGCAATATTTGGATGCAATATAGATATGCGATATTGCCTTCAGCGGTTACAGGGAGCTTTGCAAATCAGAAATCTCAGCGTAAATGCCACCGCGCCGTCCTCCGCGCTGACCTTCCCCTGGCTCGCGTACAGCTTCCTGTCCGCCCGCCAGATGCGTCTGAAGCCAGAGTGAATATCGCTACAGCGTAACATAAGGACGCGCCAACGCAATAAGAGAAGGCCTTTCGTCCGAAGCCCGTCCCTTATTGTTTCGCCGGAAATGTCAAGGAACTATTAACTGCAGATAGAGGCACTAATCTGGCTCTGAAACGCTGCCATTTCAGATTGGGGCTTCTATTATGGTTTTGATGGTGATGTGTTTTCTCTGAAGCTGGGACTGGTGAAAACACTGGCTAGGGTTTCTTTGAGGTGTGTAAGAGTGTGGTTTCATTCGTTTCCAAGTCGCTGCTCATTGATCAAGGGTTTGCATAATGGGGTATTGGCAGTCATTTCTTGCCTGTAGGTTGTGTTTATACAGAGCTGAATTCTCTGCTGGCACACAAACAGATCTTTACATTCTATAGAGGCTGTAGGCTGGCTTAGGGAGAGAGGAAAGAAACTTCAGTATGAGGCTCCCGTCAGCTCACACTAATGGTCTCTCTCTCTCTCTCGCATTCCCATTTTCTTATTTTCTTCCCCTCCATTCTCTCTCTCCATCCATCTCTCCCTTCCTTGCTCTCTCTCTCTCCCTCTCTCCTCCTTACCATTTCTCTATCTCCTCCATCCTCTCTCTCTATCCAATCATCTATCCATCGATTTCTTCCATCCATCCATCCCTCCTCAGTTCTCTCTCGCTCTCCTTCTCTCCTTAGCCTCACTCAAGAACACACACACACACACACACACACACACACACACACATGAACACACACAGACACACACACACACACACGTGAATCAGCGCCTTGGAAGGTGGTATTCATCTGAATGCAATAACACTGTTTAATAATCAGTGGGTTTATTTTAAGACCGTTTCAGGGAAGCGCAGCAGGGAATCATACCCCCAACCCCTCCTCGTTTAACAACATCAATGTCGCAATTACAGGGATGAAGACGAGGAGGCCGGGGGAGGGGTTCTGCTAAGGGTCCAGCTCACCGCTGGCTGAAGACCACAAACAGCCACAGATCATCTCCTGGTTCTCCGCTAGAACCTCGGTGAACACACACCTGTAGGCGCTCCCGTTTGTTTGCACTTCGTTCACATTACACTCCATTTACATGACATTACAGCGAATTTACATTAAATCACAGGCATCACTTCGTTGACACTTTGCTTCTAATCTGTTGTTGTTGGCACATCGCCCGTCGGTGGAGACGGGCTGTTTGGGAGTAAACAGTTCCGGTCGGGAATTTTTTTGCGGAGGGTCTGTGGAATGGCTATAAGGCATGAGGTTCTTTATTGTGATGACCGTTTTCCTAGATTTGCCGGAACCTTTCGGCACTGTACAGAGGGAAAATGGTACATATTCACTGTTGCATTGTGTTTATAATTTGTCATTTTAATACTTTTATCCATGGAGAATAAGAACAATCAAAACAGGAGTGGCTATGAAAAAAACAACCGTATTTATTTAGATCTATCGTATTTATTATTTTACCTTCGCACTTTCATACGTTTACATTTCTCTTTCAAATGATTGCCTTTTATGGTATTCCATTGATTGACCTTTTAAATGTATTTTTAAAATTAAGCGAATTTTGTTTTCCAGCCCTGGTAACGCCTGGCCTTTTTGTTTCCAGGTTACTGTATAATTACACGCCATAGAGTACGGTTGCTTCCAAACCCTGGATATTTATACAGGAAGGGAGCAGGAACCCTGTGGATAACCTTCTCTTCCGCCCCCTCTCCCCCCACTGCAGTATACTACATAGCAAACTAGGTTTCATAGCTGATTGTAACACAGCGTTGTTAAATACCTGATCCTGATTGGTCGGTAACATCCCAACTCTGCCTTTTAACAGTTCCTGATCGATGTGCTGTGAAAACGACGAGGAAAACAGCGGTCCAAGAGACAACAATTGGCCAGATGTTTCCTTGATAGCGCAAAAACAATAAGCCCGAAGCAACGCTGGAGAATGTTTTAACTTCAGGTGATTAAGTCGAAAACAATAACGTTAGAGATGAAAGTAACCCATTTTTCTTATCATCCTTGGTGTCTCCGCCGTCGGTGTGTGAATGGTTGTAATTCGCTTTGGATAAAAGCATCTGCTAAATGCCCTCAATCTAGATCTCCCTCACACATCTGACGGGTCGTTTACCTCTGTACGTCTCAGCAGGGGGTCTCTGGTTTAGATCCTGAGGTAAGGGGGGGGGGGGGGGGGGGGGGGGGGAAGGAAGCGACTGGAACCCAGGTACACCGGAGCAAACCGCCCAGGATGGAGCAAGGTGTTTTACCAAGAAACAGCTGCTGGGTACATCACCACGGAGCACTTAGCTGGCCAGCTCAAACCCCCATCGCCACGGCAGCCACTGCCAGTTTACCCTTGAGCAAGGCATCTGCCCCCCCGACTGCTGCTCCTGTGTCATATGGTGGACACACACAGGGCTGTTTGTGTATTCATGTGTCATGTGCAATGCGACCCGTGTAAATGCGTTGGTTGTGTGACTGTGCGTGCATACGCACATTTGTGTGTATACACAGTGTTACATTTCTGTGTTTGTACACCAGCAATTGGTCCCAAACACATCAGTGTGTCTTTGTGTCCATGCCCTGTGTGTGTGCTTTGGTGTGCGTGCGACACACTCGTTCATCAGTGGGAATGCCCGTGGACCCAGGCGTGGGTGTGAATAGGTGAAGGTGCTTTCATCTTTGTAAAGTTTGAGTGCCTATTCTTTCTGAACCTCATTGAATCACAGTTCATATTCTTATTCATCTCCTTGGATAACCTTGTACATTCTTATTCTCCTTTTTGAACATGAATATTGTATAATGCACAGCATTGATATAATAATGCTCTGGTTATTCTAAGTGGTGGATAGCGCAGCGGTGCCGGCTCCAAATCTCTGGGGCGGGTGTGTGTGTGTGGTGGCGTCGGAGTGGTTTACCTCCCAAACGAACCGCTGAGCCATCTGAAGCCGCCATAATTGCAGGATGTGTACCACAAACGAGATGCTTGTTAACAGTAATTGATTTTCGGGTTGAGTTCAAGAGGACGAATAACCGAATTATGGACATGGGCAAACCGAGGTTCAAAACGTTTGCTATCTCCTTTTTTTTAATGCAGATTTATTTTCGTGTCGCAGGAAACGCGCGTTGAATCAGCCGTGTCCGTCCGGACCGGGGCGATAACGCCTGATAAAAAGAACACCTTTTTTATTTCAAACCCATTTCTTAACAGACATATTTCACCATTCTTGAAAAATCACTTTTATAAATATTGCAGCCTTAGGAGATTGTTTTCACAATGTACAATGTACTACTACTATTATTCAATTCTAATGGGGGATAGAATTGAATCCTCGCAGCTTAGTTCATGACGCAGCTCAGAACGGGTACTAGAGTTCGGTCTCTTAACACTGGAAGAGGAGATTATGTAACTGATCTTCGTCTCTCTGATGACGATGGGAGTCTGGGCCTCCGGAGCTGACTGTGCAGAAACTCTTTTCCTTTAGGCGCGGGAGAAGAAGGCACCCTGAGCCCCTCTCAAGGGCAGAGCCCCCCTGTGGACAGTGCTGACTGGAGGGGAGGACTGCGGATGAATGGGCTGAAGAGGAGCCCTGTTGGTCGGGGCCCCGGGCCCTAGGGCGCGTGGTACGTGGCCCTATCTTCACCCCGGGGGGGGGGGCGTCATACACTATGCATCGACGGTGGTTCCTTTGGGCAGCACTTTAGTTGGGTTTGGGTCTGCCTGCCGTCTCAAAACCACCGGGAGGAACGTTGAATGCACGGCGGAAAAAAAATGTTCAGCTCCTCACCTGAGGAGGTACCCGGAGCCCTGAGGGACTGTAGGGTACCGTCCTGCAAAGAGAGCCTCTTAGGCCTTGCCTTTCGCGGGACACACCATAGAAGTGACTTGAGGAGTGACTCATGCCCAACCTTCACAGAAACCAACTCCATTAAGTATTAAAGAGTGACCTACCCTTAACCTTAAAGGTACAGTATGTAACGTTGACACTGAGAGTTTCAAATGGAGTTGTCTTCTCCCCAGGATTTAAAGCTCACACAGGTTGCCAAGTTGGAAACACTGAATGAACATAGGCTGAGTCCAACATTATATTTTGAGACGCCTTTTTCTATTGGACAATGATAAGCCACGACGATTCGTGCACTGTAAGTTGATCAGCTAATACGACAGCAGTGTATTCATTGTTAGCAAATTGTTAACCAGCTCATGTGGCATCCGTCTTCAAATCCTTCTGGGCTCTTAAAGGTTTCCGTATTTCAAATCGAACTCCGGGAATACCTGTGTTTTACTAGGTTCTGGTCAAGGAGTCTTTTTTTGAAAGGCTTTTTAGGTCCGTAGAATCTAATGCAATCTCAGTTGATCCAGTTTGTTGGCTTGCTTCCATGGCTGCAGTACGCTGAGTTTGTGTGCGGATTTGTTTCATATCTGGCAACCTCGGGTACTGGGAGAATAGTGGATCATAACAGACCAAAACAAGACAAATGCTCCGATCCCGAATGGAGATTTCCGGCCCTTTCGAAACTCGCCACTGTATAATGTGCAATCAACTGCAACGGCTTTCTGTCGTCATATAGATGACAGTTGCACTGGTAGCAGTTTATTTTCCAACATATTCATTTAAATTATCCTATCTGTTTACAGGGACTGTAAACAGAATTCAATTTCAAATTATTATGTGAGACATAATAATCATCTCCCTTTTCACGTCCCAAAAAGCTTTTAATTATGAGGCTCCTAGAGACTGGAACAAGCTAACACCTTCTCTGAAGTCTCTGCAGTATTAAGGTACACTTAGAGATTCTCTCATATCTCACTGTCACTACCTACTGTTGTTGTAATACAGGTGTGGTGGTCTAGATTTCTTGTTGTGTGCATGAGTGAGTGAGTGTTTTTGTCCTCTCATAATTAGTCTAATTTTAACTTTACCCATGTCCGTTATTTGTTGCGTATTGTGTCGTATCTCATGTCTGGTCTTTGGTCAGGACCCCCTCGAAAACGAGATGGTACGTCCCAAGGGATTTTACCCTGAAAATAAACTTTCTTGATAACGATAACCTTAAAGAGTAACTTCTCCCCAATAACTTGATTACCTTAAAGAGTGTCTTATCCCCAATAACTCCACTACCTTATAGAGTGACTTATCCCCAATAACTTGACTACCTTAAAGAGTGACTTATCCCCAATAACTTTACTACCTTAAAGAGTGACTTATCCCCAATAACTTCACTATCTTATAGAGTGACTTATCCCCAATAAATCCACTACCTTATAGAGTGACTTATCCCCATTAACTTGACTACCTTAAAGAGTGACTTATCCCCAATAACTCCACTACCTTATAGAGTGACTTATCCCCAATAACTTGACTTCCTTAAAGAGTGACTTATCCCCAATAACTTGACTTCCTTAAAGAGTAACTTATCCCCAATATCTCAACTACCTTAAAGAGTGACTAATCCCCAATAAATCCACTACCTTAAAGAGTGACCTATCCCCAATATCTCAACTACCTTAAAGAGTGACTAATCCCCAATAAATCCACTACCTTAAAGAGTGACCTATCCCCAATAACTACACTACTTTAAAGAGTGACTTATCCCCAATAACTTGATTTCCTTAAGGAGTGACTTATCCCTAATCCCTTGATTACCTTAAAGAGTGATTTATCCCCAATAACACAAATAAAGAGTGACTTATCCTAAATGACTGGACTACCTTAAAAAGTGACTTATCCCCAAGAACATGACTTAAAGAGTGACTAATCCCCAATAACTCCACTACCTTAAAGAGTCACCTATACCCAATAACTCCACTACTTTAAAGAGTGACTAATCCCCAATAAATCCACTACCTTAAAGAGTGACCTATCCCCAATATCTCAACTACCTTAAAGAGTGACTAATCCCCAATAAATCCACTACCTTAAAGAGTGACCTATCCCCAATAACTACACTACTTTAAAGAACGACTTATCCCCAATAACTTGATTTCCTTAAGGAGTGACTTATCCCTAATCCCTTGATTACCTTAAAGAGTGATTTATCCCCAATAACACAAATAAAGAGTGACTTATCCCAAATGACTGGACTACCTTAAAAAGTGACTTATCCCCAAGAACATGACTTAAAGAGTGACTAATCCCCAATAACTCCACTACCTTAAAGAGTCACCTATACCCAATAACTCCACTACTTTAAAGAGTGACTTATCCCCAATAATTTGATTTCCTTAAAGAGCACCTATTATGCTTTTTCAACTTTTATGACCTATAAACGTTGTTACAATGATTTATAGTCATGTTTAACCATACTCAAGTGTCAAATAATGACGTACATGCATTTAGACGTATTCCCTGCTGACCGTCTGGGGCGGCTGTGCAGAGCCCTAAACACTAGGGGCGCCGGTTGCCATTCGCTTGTTCAAATATCCGGCATTTATCCACGTAGAACAATACGGATTTTCCATGTATGGTAATGCTTCAACATGCTCTTCCGGAAGGTAACCAATCACAACGGAGTGGGGTTGGCGGGGGGCGGGGGCGGAGAAGGACGAAGCCGAGTGTTGATAGAGAACGCTGAAAGCGCCCAGATGAGAGGAAGAGTTTCCCGAAAATCGACATAGTTTTTTTTGCTGTGATTCGTGTCAGGTTGCTCTATAGGAGTCATTAATAAGAAAATAAGACCAGAAAAGTAGTATAAAAGGAGATCTTTAAAGAGTGACATATCCCCAATAACTTGATTACCTTAAAGAGTGACTCATCCCCATTAACACAAATAATGAGTGACTTATCCCCAATAACTCGACTACCTTAAAGAGCGACCAAAGATATCTTGCCGTTAAGGGTAACCAACCCTAAGAGTGAGCGTCTGTCTGGCCGATGTTGCCGCACTCTGGGAATAACTAACCCTTGAACCTGAAGGGTTGCCTCTCCTTGATAACTCCAGCCTCCTGTTTATTTCCATTATGGCGTGTAATGCAAGTAAACAGGATGTGGAGGAATGAAAGAGTGATTTCTTGGCTCGGCAAAAGTATCCCATTATGTTGCAGAGGGCCGGAATTAGGAGTTCAGCCTTGTTATCGAGGACTCCACAAAAACTCCCAGAGAAACATGGTGCCTGCCAGCATGCTAAGTGGTAACGTATGGCCACGCTGAAGTGGATTGTGAGGTCCGAAGACGATTAGTATTCTGTATTTGTACGTTTACCGTTTTTTTTAACGGTAGAAGTACACATATTGAAGGGTAAATCAAATCTAAAAGCCAACGCTATGAAGGCCTTTTCAACTGATCTTTAGATAGCATCATATTCTCCATGGGATTTATGCATGAGAGACCATTGTTAGGCTAACGGGTTAGCATATTAGAATGGTGTTTTCAACCTTTAACTCTGAATGTATTGTCATCTGTCAACAAATTGGCCTTGAAAGTCGCTTATAGACAAGAAGTGTGAATTAAAAGCGTTATATTTCCCTTCTCTATGCCCGTAACGTGTGAAGACCAGAGATTTGGAACGCTATATGTGGAATGCAATTCGCGCCCCGGAAAAGAAGTACGTGGAGCTGCAGGACTGCGACGCACGTGCGTCCCCGCAGGGCGCGGGCCTACCGTTCATTAACCAATGAGACGAAAGTGTCAAGAGAAAGCTGGTTTAAAAAAAAAAAAAAAGAACAACCATTTGATATACGACTATGGATGCTAAATAGCTCCCAATAGAGAAATAACTCAAAATTAATTTCCTATCCGGGGAGGGATTAATGGGGGTGCAACACGCACAGGAAGGCACGCGCACCAACAGCTGTCAGTGGGAAGTATTCATACCACTTTCGTGATTTATACAACGCAGCCTCTCGGAGTTACACTGTTACTCGACAAACTGTTCGGATGCTCTTCAAAGTAGGCTCTACGGCGCGTTTTAAGAGCTGCACGACAAAATAGACCGCCTGTCCCACAAACCCAATTCTAAATAGATTACCCAGCGCGCTTTAAGTGGCCGTTAAACGGGACGAGCAGTCACAGGCCGAGGGACCGGGACAACTTGAGACCGAGAGGACCGCTTCAGGAACCCCCCTTTATTAATATCATGAGGTGTGACGTCTCACGTAGGCTACGTAGAACCCAGTTTTTCTCCCTCTTTTCGGGGTCCCCTCGTGATCAGGCAGAACGTCACGTTACCCTAATAATTCGCCATTCATGAATTCACACACTTTTGTATTCCGTCTGTGAATTGTGCTTAGCTCCCTGCTGTGAAGAGGACTGCATATTTCACCATGACGCTCGCACTGTATTTTTTTTTCTGGAAGTTTATGTCTTTCCAATGTAAAAATTGAAATAGGGTATTGATCTAACTCCTAGTTTTTCCAATTTTTTTTATTTTCCAATCTCCGGTGTCGCGAGGCACCGCGTCGCCACGTCCGCGTGGGATGAGGACGCGGCGGCAGGTGCGGGGTGCGCGCAGAGCCGCGCGATCATCCGCAGTTGAGAGTGTGCGCGCGTGCAGGTGATCGCGAGGAGGGGAGAGAGAGAGGCTCGTGGCTCCGGACGGACGGCTGATGAGGAGGAACCCGCGGAACGAAATGTCCTTTAATTGATATCCAAATTCGATCGCGTTGATCTCCGGCATCTGGGAGACGTTTTCGCGCTCGGGCGCAAAAGTTTGACTGTTTTCGCAGAACGAGGCTCGCGTCCATATCGCCCCGGATACCCGCGCCCGCGGAACTGTTCTGTGACCGGTTGAGAATTGAGGTGCGATTGTTTCGTCTTTTATTCAGTTGCTTTTTTCTCTTGGAAGAAACCCAGCGGAAGCTCTGGGATCGGACCTGAAACCCTGTGAATTAACTCCCAGGATGGACCTGCTCGGACTCTGCCTCCTCCAGCTCGCGCTCCTCGGTGAGTTAACACACCTGGCTGGATTAGACCGGTCCCGGCCACGTAGCGCGCGTGTGTGTGTGCGTTTACGTGTTTCATGCAGTGTTCATGTGTTCATGTGCTGGTGTGTGTGTGTGTGTGTGTGTGTGTGTGTGTGTGTGTGTGTGTGTGTGTGTGTGTGTGTGTGTGTCTGTGTCTTGGATGGGTCCGCCGAGACTCTTATTTTGGTAAAGTTAATGTGAGGGGATAACGAGAGCCGCGCATCGTCAATATGAGACGACGCGCGGTGCCCCGGGTCTGGCTCCCCGGGTCTCGATCACCGGGGGGTCTGGATCACCGGACCCGGGATCAGGACCACACAGCTGGGCGTTCGTACCCCTCCGGTCCCGGTGCTGACCTGCTGTTTTTCGGCTGTTTTACCTGGAATGCGGGGCTCTGTACTCGGAGGATTTATTCTGCTTTAGTCTGACTAACTTGTGAAACAATTCCCGTTACCGAGTCGTCGTGAACCAGACGAACGGCATTAAAACAGAAAAGAAAAATGAATGGATGGATGAACCAATGAATGAATGAATAGAAAAATGCAGAAAATAAAGGCAAAGGGGTAGCCGCACGATCCCGCGTCTCAAGCAAAAACGCAATGCTGATGTTTGTGTGTGCGTCAGTGCGTGCGTGCGTGTGTTTTTGTGCTTGCACGTGCGCGCGCGCCCCCCTGTATACATGTCTTCAAATGGTTAGTGTAGTGCGTGCGTGTGTGTGTGTGTGTGTGTGTGTGTGTGTGTGTGTGTGTGTGTGTGTGTGTGTGTGTGTGCGGCTGTTTCTTGCTGATGAAACGGCGAGACACACGCGCACGGTTGGCTTTTTTTTTACCGGGCGCAGAAATGTATCTGCTGAAGCGGACCAGCAGGAAACATCAGCGTCCAAAAATGACACGCGCAAGCAATTGACACACACGCGCACGCACTTTCTCTGCGAATGGGCCGAGCAGAGGATCTGATAATTCAGTGTCACGGCGCCCGTAATTGTGACAGGTGGTAGCGGCTGTTTTTACTGATGGGCTTGTTTACCGTCGGCATCATTAAATACAAAGCACCTCCTCCTCCTCCCCCCCCCGCCAGCTCCTCTTTATAAACCAGCCACCTCCTCCTCCTCCTCGCCCGCCACCTCCTCTTTATAAACCAGCCACCTCCTCCTCCTCCCCTAGCACCTCCTCTTTATAAACCAGCCACCTCCTCCTCCTTCTCCCCATCCACCTCCTCTTTATAAACCATTCACCTCCTCCTCCTCCCCTAGCACCTCCTCTTTATAAACCAGCCACCTCCTCCTCCTCCTCGCCCGCCACCTCCTCTTTATAAACCAGCCACCTCCTCCTCCTCCACTAGCACCTCCTCTTTATAAACCATTCACCTCCCTTTTTTTAAACTGCCACCTCCTCCTCCTCCACCTCCTCCCGTCATCTCCTCCCCAGTCCTAACTCACACCAATAGCCTCCTTGTCAGCAACCTCTCCCCATTCAGCACCTCCCCTGCCCACTCCTCACCCCTGTCTCCTCCTCCCCAGTCTATTCACCTGCTGCACCTCCTCTACACTACCAGTCACCACCTCCGTACATCGTACGGTTCAGTTCTTTGTGTGTGTGTGTGTGTGTGTGTGTGTGTGTGTGTGTGTGTGTGTGTGTGTGTGTGTGTGTGTGTGTGCGTGTGTGTGTGCGTGTGTGTGTGCGTGTGCGCGCGCGTGTGTCTGGTGTGCGTGCGTGTGTGTGTTTAACGAGGAAGATGACCAGCCAGCATAATGGGTCGCCAAACATACCCGGCGCAGCAGTGCATGCTGGGAGTCAGGGGCCCATTGGCAACAGTTGGTGGTTAAAATGGCCGACATTCTTGGACTTGGCTCTCGAAAAAACCCTTGCAGACCTCATCACCATCAAACACACACACACTAGGCACACACAATAGGTACACACACACTGCACTATTGGGCCAGCCCACCGACCCGACACCCCCCGCCCACTAACCAGCTAGCCTTGAAGTTAACGCTGTCATGCCCACTGGGAATCTCATTTGTTACTCAGGAATAATTCATGAGTAGCGATGAATCACAACACTAAACCGTCTCTTGCCTAATACCTCCAAAAGGCTCCATAAGACAACCTGGAGAAACCAGGCAGAGTAAGCTGCATGTTGAAAGTATCCAACCCCCAAAAGACTCCCCCCCCCCCCCCCCCCCCTTTCTGGCCTCCCTCAAAAGCCACTCCTCCGAAAAAGTTATTATGGTGGAGTGGTTATCTCCACCTAGCAGCAGCTAGAGCGAGGGGTAGGCCTACCAATCCAGTGACATGTGAGTGCACAGGCAAAGGCCGTGGAGGTAGCCCTGTAGGTAGCTAGTTAGACAGACAGGTAGGCCGTCCAATCATTTCATTCGGGCCCAATGAAATGTTTGGACGAGGTTATTTCAGGTCTGCAACCGCCAAACATACTGTATTTGTTTCTGTTTTTTGGCAGATAATTTGATTTATTGATTGCTGTCTGGATATGGAGAGAATCCCAAACAATATGACAAAAATGCTTCTCAAATAAATTGCCTACCCTAGCTTTAACGATTTTACAAGCTGAGATTAGCAGTTTATTAATTAAGACCTTTACCGAAACGTTGGTTGTTGCATAAAATGAAGCGGAAATGTCCTCAAAATAATTGAGTTTAATTGTTTAAAAGCTTCAACATTATCTTTAAATTGGACCTACCGGTTCCGGTCGGTTGTCTTCACGTCCTCATCGTCCTTGACGAAGTCGCCCTCAGTTGATCTGACAGGGACAGAAATACACCTTGCCCTTCTGTGCCCTTTCACCTGCCTCCGTATGTAAAACATGTCGCCATGGCAACTTGTGGAAGGGAGGGGGCGGGGCTTGGAGAAGGGGGAAGCGCAGAGGGATGGGGGGGGGGAATAGGGTTGCAGACCTACACTCCACGGACGTTTTCACCTTGTCAGGGAAATGTCAAAACAGGCATGCGGCGATCACTGGGAGCCTGATGGCGCCTGTCACTTCCATGAGAGGAGGGGCTGAGGGTTTGAATCCCCATGGGGGCCCTGTTGAAAGGCAACGGGGCCCGAGGAGTGACAGCTATTCTCATTGCCCGACCAATCCACTGTTGTAGTGCCCCTTGGCAAGGCATTGGCTCTTTGGCGGTGGTTGTCGCCCCCCGAGGAAATTGGAATGAGGTATTTGTGGGACTACTGGTAATGGTAGTAGTAGTGGAACAAGGTACCGGTTGTTGTTAACGTGACAGAAAGCTTTCATAGCATCCATCTACAGTCCCTGACCAGGTAGTTACATAAAAATAAACAATAGTAGTGGTGGTGGTGGTGGTGGTACTAGTATTGTTTGTGGCAGTGGTAGTGGAAGTATAAGTGGTGGTGGTGGTGGTGGTAGTAATGGTAGTACTGCCAGACAATGTTGAAATCAGAAACTCATAGTTCTGGTAGAGACTATCGGCATGAGTTACTTGTAGTAATACTCATTGAATTGGGTCATCGTTTGTTGGTAGCCATCTTTACTACAGCTACAACGACCTCCTCGACCTTGGACCGATTTGGTTTCCCAGCGGGAGTTCCACCATGGAGACACGAGGCAGGAAACAAACGCCAAAAAGGTGCTTCCTCCAGACCGCCATTAGCGTGTTTGCTGGCGCCTGTCGTGCTCCGGTGATTACCCACCGCCCCACTCACCCTCGCCGCAATTATCAGTCTAATTAGTGCCTGGGCTCGTCTCCCCAGCACACACACACACACCTCTCCACTGGTAATGGGAACACTGGCTGCTGATGGGAACACTGGCTGGGCTGGTTCCTCACAGCGCCCGGCTAACCTTCTACTGACCCTCACTGCCTCCGGGAAGACTTCCTCGTCTGGCTTCGTATTTGTAACTTTTATTCTATTTTATTTTTTACTCCCATCTTGAGCAGAGCATTGTGACAGAAACGAAATTTCCTCAGGATTAATAAAGTGTTCTCTGAATCCTTGAGGCCGGGGACCGGAGACGTCCACCGCTTGTGATGCCATGGTGGTTAGTGTGTTCATGTGTTCACGCCACTTCCCTTCATTGTCTTGTCTTCGCTCGGCTGTTGCTTCTCTCTTGCTAGTGATGTGCACCGACTGAATGATGCATGTGAACTGTGTAATACTTTAGTAGTGTGAAGTAATATTGTTCGGGGTAAGATGGTAAACATTTGGATAGGATAACGTTAATTAATATTAGTGTTTGGCTGAGCACCTTTTCATACTGTTTTATAGATAGAGAGAGGATTTCACTTCGAACAAGATGCTATGGCTTTTGGAAGCTTTTTTACTTCGGTACGAAGACGACCTTCCAGATAAACAGGTAAACTGCGACGGAGGAAACACTGTAGGACGCATTCAATTAGGCCATCCTTCTGGGTTTGATTTGACTTCACAGAGGCGACAAAACAAGCTAGCCAGCTGTGTGTTAGCACACCGCAGGTTTCAATTTATAGAGGCAGAAAGATGTCTGTGTCTTGTTGGCTGATTTAATATAGACTTAGACAAAACACATTTTCAGCTGCAGAGAAGGTTTTGTCACGTGTTAATGTATTGCATGTAGAATGTACAATGTAGTGTACTTTGTCACATGAGCTAAATATTTGAACGATGTACCTGTTTTAAATGTACTTTACTATATATATACACGTTGATAGTATACTACATACTATTTAACAGATTGTAGTTTTTCTAGTTTGGAATCCCTTTGGTAAACACAGCATTCCAAAACAACAGTGATTAGAGTATCGATCGCCGTCGTGATCAATGTTCATTATTTGTGATCAATGTTCTGGGTAATGTAGGATGTACCACGGCCAGAGCATTCTAACAGTTGGTACCTTCTGCTGGCTGGGCTGGTACGTTGCTCTACGTGCCTAGAGGTGGTACCTCCCATTTGTAATCGATCAAGGGTTGGTTTGTGATGGTAGCCCACAATGGCCCCCCTCTCTGTCCAGGCCAAGCCTCTCTCTCTGGGGATAGCCTCTTCCTGGAGGGAGCCTATCTCTGGAGCTCTGTTTATACTGGAACACAATGAATAAATTACACTTTGTGTGTTTGCAACCTTGGGTTGTGACAGATTGTATTATGGGATGTTAAGGGGTTTATGCATTTATTCTGACATTTATTCTTATGCATCCCCCACACACAAACATGATACACAGACGTACATGCATACACACAGACACAGACACGCATGTATACACACACGGATATATGCACAAACAACACGTGCATTTTATGCTGCCCGCCCCCCCCAGCTCTCTCTCGCTCTCTCTCTCTCTCACTCACTCACTCACTCACTCACTCACTCACTCACTCAGTGTCCCATGTTCTCCTCCTTGTCCAATCTGCCTCCACCCACATTCACCTTCCCCAGAGAGAGAGAGAGAGAGAGAGAGAGAGAGAGTCAGGGAGAGAATAAGTGGATAAGCTCACCTCCTGGGTCAGCTCACTCCTGAGGACTGGTTGGCTACTGGCCATGGGGACTGGGTGGCTACAGGGACTTGGTGGCTGTAGTCCCAGTCACCCTCTCTGGGTATCTCGGCCAGGGCAGGCATCTACCCCAGGAGATGCCGGCGTCTCTGTCAGCGTTATGCTGCTCAGACCAGTAGGCCCCGGCTGGACCCGGTCCAGGGACTCGGGCCCTCGGGCTGGGGCTTGATGCCCCCCCCCCGTGTCAGGGTGCTGTTTGTTGATGTCGGCGAAGCGCACCTGCGCCCAGTCTGGGATCCACTGAGCGCAATGCCAGGGTGGGATTCAGGCGGCCTAACAAGCTACAGTATTGGACATTGCTGTCAGGTCTGCTTTATGTGCAAAGCCCTTAATCACAGCTGCAGACTCAGAAGGCTTCGCAGAGCCCCCCTTACCCTCAACCCTATAAGAAAGGGCACCTCCATCCCTTTGCTTCTGCTGCCTCGTATGCAAATTAGAAATATTTTCACGGCTCTGCATGTGTGTATGTTCCCTGATGTGTGATCCATATAAGGTCATGAACAAATATGGATGTTCAAACACAGAGTGCACAGTAATAGGCATTTGATAGGCTGGGAAATTCCTTTATTCAGATATGCGTTTGTTTAGCTGCCAATGCACACGTAGAAAATACATAGACTGTAATGATGTGATAGATGATGCTTGAATTTATGTTATTATCTTGATTTTTTAAACATTATCACTTCATCACTGCCAGGGGTCCACAGCCCATTAAGGGACGCGGCCCGTTGGTTGAGAACCACTGCTATAAATGAGAAACTGACCCTCATTATCAAGGGTCAGACTCTGACCCTCATTATCAGACTCTGACCCTCATTATCAAGGAAGGAACAAGAGGGACCCCTCCCTCCAGGGATGGCTGGACAACACCTCCAATAATAATTTAACACTTAGCTGTGGATGTCCAATATTTCATCAGGGTATTTGATTTTGCTGCGTTTTCTGATGTATTCAGACATGTGTTACCAAACGGTGGATCTAAGCGAGAGATCAGAAGTTTGGTTCTGTTCTGCTGTTTGGAAGCCAACTGGGATTTCATGTTGCAGTGGGCGAGGAAAATGTCGGCTGAAAAGCACAACCTCCCTCTAGACCGCCATGATGAAACATGACAACGTTCGTACCCAAAATGCCTCTTTGTGAAACGCCAGGGTGCCATGTTTGATCAGTGCACAGGCTTGAACAAGAAGCTCAACGCAGAATTAGTATAATCGCAATAGTATTACATTTTTTTTATATAGAGCTTTTAATAGCCTCCAAATGAATTATGCTGTTCATACAATACCCATATATCCATCTTTCTGCTCCATACGCGATGTTCAGTGAGGGTTTAACCCTGTCTGCGTTTGCAGGCAGGCCCTGCAGACGGTTGGATTGGTACGGTCCGCCGTGACAGTATCCGTGGCGACACGCTACCTGTCGCCGCGGGTTACAGGGGTGCAGGTGGCACTCTGATTGGATGGCGGTACAGAGGGTTGTTTGGCGAGCTCAGCTTCCCGCCCTAATCCGAGCCGGCGGATCTCCGCAGCGTGGGGATATCGCCACTGGCACTCGATCCATCTTGCGTGATTGATTTATTGATTTAATTTGTCAACTGTCACCTCCCTGCGATAACACCCCTGTGTTTTTGTGTGTGTTTGTGTGTGTGTGTGTGCGCAATAGTTTGTGTTTGTTTGTTTGTGTGTGAAACAGAGCGAGGAGGTGTGAATGTGAGAGAGAGAATTGGGGTGTTTGTGTTGATAAATGTGTGTGGTGTGTTTTAGTTATTGTGTGTGTTGAAGCATGTGTTTGTGTACGCGCGTTAGTGTGTGTGGGTATGTGTTTGTTTGTGTGTTAGTTTGGTTGGCTTTGTGTGTTTGCGTTTGTGTTGGTGAGGTTGTGTTTGTGTGAGTGCGTGCGCATATGTGTGCGTGCATGTGTTGATGAAGTAACTCAACAGAATGCGGAGTGACAGCCAGACAGTTTGCAGTCTGGAGACACCAACTGGTTGGGAGAGGCTCTGGAAGTTCTGATAAAATCTGTCGTACAACGCTTGCACTGCCAATACTGAGATGGTCTCTGGTACTCACACACCGAATACTTTGCATCAGACTCTGATTGAGGCCATTCCATCATAATGATTAAAATATAATCTATTTTTTGCTCAGCAGGGAGATCTGAAATGCTATTCTGTGTCAAATTCAGAATGTCTTTTATTTATTTATTTGTGAGTCAATGTTTCTTTCTGTGGCTCTTTTGTAACGAGGTTAACCTGGGCTATTGCAGAGTGTATTTTAGAGAGTTAGGTGAGGCGAGTTTTGTATTGCGGTTTTGTTGGAACACTAGAAGTAGTGAAGAGGGCATTTTTCCCATTTTAGTGAGGCTAGCCTCAAGTGTTTTTTGAGTCTGAACTAAAGTGTATTTTAACCAGGTGTTTGGTCTAGAGACTAAAGTGTATTTTAACCAGGTGTTTGACTCTAGACTAAAGTGTATTCTAACCAGGTGTTGGGTCTAGACTAAAGTGTATTCTAACCAGGTGTTTGGTCTAGACTAAAGTGTCTTCCAACCAGTGTGTTTTAATCCACAATAAAGTGAATTTCAGCCAGGTGTTTGAGTCTAGACTAAAGTGTATTTTAACCAGGTGTTTTCTCTAGACTAAAGTTTGGTCCAAGCAGGTGTATTTGCCATGATAGTAGATCGATATCTGGCCTTCACCTGTCCCTGCCGGGCTCACGTTGACATTCATATCAGATCGCCCCCCCACCTTCTGCCCTGCGCCCCTGCCCCAGGTCGGCGCTTTAAAGGGACGATGGAAGCAATTACAGGCCATTGGTGCTACGGCGGGAAGGAACAAAATGGCATGCTATACACAGACTGCTGCAGCGCCGGCGTGGGAATCAGTCCCCTGCATTGACCCCGGCAGCGCAGGCTTTGTGGGTGTGAACACAAACGACAGCTCTCCGTATTATGCTAAAGCGTGCCATTTCCCCTCGCTTTTGCCGCCAGGTAATTATGTCACAGAGACAATTGGCCCTGGCTCGGACGTGTTAGAAGGATATGGCATTTAGCGGGACTGCGTTCCACGGCCGGTCGCTTAACTCTGAATGGAAAGCCTGAGAAAGGTGCCGAGTGAGGGTGAGGAAGGATAAAAGGGCTGCCGTTAATAACCAGGAAGGTTTAAAGCGAGTGACGGCACCAAGCACAACACCGGCGGGCCGTTGTGAAACCAGTTAGCTCGGCTACTCCGGCCTACGCTAATAAGCATCACTTTAAATGTCGACCGACCTCGTGTTCATCCTTATTCACGCGGTCACATAACCAAGTATAGGTTGTCTTATGGTCTTTTTTTTTTGTCTTTTGGCGCGGGAAAGAGAAATCGACCGGATAATCATAGATCTCCGTCAGCCTATCAAATGAAAGCCTGACGGTCATCCCTCCCTATCCCCGTGCCAGCTTCATGGCCCGACTTTACCATCGTCCGAGGCTCATATCCAAAGGGCCATCCATCTTGAAATTACCTCAGCTCAAAATGAGGTCAGGTCACATTAGAGAAATGTCCCGAGCAATTTGCCATTTCCCCCTCCCCTCGGTGCTCCTGGTGGCTGGCTAGTAGCTTCCAGAGCAGAATTCAGGTCATTCGGATGTTTTTGCTGATCGCTACCTGTGGCGAATGCGTAGCAGACTTTGTGGGGCCTGTACAAGGTTTTCGTAAAGGGCCCTCCAAATTAGCTGTCTAAGTTCCGAATTAGGTTACACGATATAGACCAAAACAATTCAATGTAAGTCTTTGATATATCTGCACCCATAAATGTATTGGTGCTTACTTATGCTATAAGACTGTATTAAATAGTAATAGCACATGCCTGCATTTTCTCACTAGTATTTCTTCCAGTTACATTGCTCTGTTGTCAACTTCACCTCAGCACGGTGATTGACGGCTAGCTTTGGTTTTTGACGGATTCAAACATTAAGGCAAAGCTCTAGCCTGTGCAACGACCGTCCCACCTTTTAAAACCTTGACCCTCTCCAACCACCGGTTTTATGCAGACGCTTCACGAAAGATGTTCCAAAAATGCCATCTGAATTCGGTTGGATAAGGCCTTTAAGTTTAGCTTGTTGGCCTGCTAACTCACACAATCTAGCATTACAATCTATTACATTTTATTTGCAGAATCTTCATCTAAATGAAATGATCTAAATTTATGTTTGTGTAGCTATTAAAGATTTAGTTACATTGCGATTAACAGTTTACTAAATCGAATTAGCTAAATCGAATTCTCTACATCTTACTACACCAAATCGTACAACCTCTGACTCTATAGTTAGTTGGTTAGGTTGTTTGTAACTTGGTTTGTTTGGTCGCAACTACTGGTTTACATTCATCAATGTGTTCCATATTCCAGCTATTTTTACAGGCAAAGTGTCAACACCCACACGATTCAAGGGAACATACCACACACACATTAAGTACCAAGGCTGCTGTGTGTTCTCCATGAATACCTGTACGGAGAGCTAATTCCCACCGAGAACACCATCACCCTGAATTAATGCACCTCCCTTCCACTCCGGATCTCTAATTGCATCCAGCCAGCGCTCCTCTAACGGATCTACAGGAGTATTGAACACTAAAATCGACTGCATTTATATTGCCCACTTACAGCCGCAAGAGCCACAACCACAAGCACAAGTCTGACAGTAAATGCCTCCCTTTCACTCATCCACACATCCACACATTAATGCGCACGTCCCTTTGAATACCAACGGCAGTGGTTGGGGCAGCTGAGGATAACAGAGATCACGGCCAGCCGGGAAGAGATGAGAATCAAACCGGTAACCCTTCGTGAAGAGGTTGTTTCGATGGATTTTCTCTATTGACTTGTAGTTTTGAGTCAATCCCATTTTGTATGCGTTTCTATATTTTAAGTACAGTGCTGCACTTTTTCAGGTTATTATCCCATACAGGATTTTATCTTTATTAATACTATCTGGGATTAATAAATACTATCATATCTTATTTTATCCAGTGTTAACAGCCTGTGCTGAGCGGAGACAGGGGGGAGGGTCTTGTCTCACGTGCATGCTTGTTTCCCGTGCAATGGAGTCACAGTGCTTCATGATGCACTGGGCTCAGGGTTTCCACACAGATGCAGGAGTATATATAAAACATTTATTGTGTTTGATTTTCCTGCTCGCACCTCTTGAATCTTTGTTTGACTAAAGTTGTTTCGCTAATTCAGTACATGACGTCCCTCCAGCACTTGAACATAAACTAATTATTAACTAACTTTACTAACAACCTGCAGGATGTACGCGGGATTCTTCGACAGCTCCAATTCTTTGTGGGTAATTTTCCTACAAGTATTTTGGCTTTCTAAAGTAAGCCCGCCAGCAGTTTGAGCCACGACGAAGCACTCGAAGAATATATGTTTTATTAGTTCTTTTGAAGTTAATTTAAAGGGGGAGGCATAGACCTTTTTTATATTTTCTTTTGTGATTGAGGAGAAAAGAGCGAGAGTTTGCGGCAGTGTTAATATCAGATTCTACAGGAGAGAGCTTCAAATTACCTTCATAATGTAGCTTAAGGATAACAGACGCCACCATGGCAGCGTGAAATGTCGCGTTAACCGATTGCTCGACTGGGGATACCGCAACGGTACCGCAACGTGTTCGCCTTAACCCAACCAAGGAGCTTTACTTCAAAGGTACTGTGAAATGTCACTTAAACCGATTGCTAGCCTGCAGATACCGCGGCGCTAGCATGACATGTAGCATTTAGCCAGACAGCATGTACTTCAAAGGTACCGTGAAAGTATGACAGACAGACATTGCGTATACTAAAGGCTGAATGTGGGAGAAACCGAATAGGCCTACTTTATAGATAGGGCTGTGTTGTATTTTTACTCGGATTAACATGTTTCTGTGTTATTGTAAGTATTTTCCCTGATGGCAGGTAACTGCCAACACCCGAGGAAATCTCACATGATCCGCACGATTATGGGGGGGGGGGGGGATTTATAGATTAAAATAAGATTACCTTGAATTGAATGAATCCCCTCAAAGGGAATTACAATTCGGCATCATCTGAGATTTAAATGGGGCACCTGATAAAAGCGCTAACTAGCTCAATCGTATGATTTACATTTACAGATCACAATATGATGATACACTATTAGACAAATAATTGCGCTAAACTCAATTATATCACAATATGATAACACACTGTTAGACAAATAATAGTGATAACTAGCCAAATTGTATCCCATATGATAATAATGAGTCAGTTAATAATAATGCTAACTACCTCAATCATATCACAATAGTAATCGGTTTGGTAATAATACAGCTAACTACCTCAATCATATCACAATATGATAATAATCGGTTTTGTAATAATACAGCTAACTACCTCAATCATATCACAATATGATGATAATCGGTTAGTTAATAATACAGCTAACTACCTCAATCATATCACAATATGATAATAATCGGTTAGTTAATAATACAGCTAACTACCTCAATCATATCCCATTTCTTACATCGACAGTTGCAACAATTGTTTGCGTACTAGTCTTTTGTCATTTCCTGGAATGTTCTCGGCCCCATTGAGTCCGCTTTGGGATGAAAGCGTCGACCGAACATGTCCGGCGTGTAGGTCGTGTAAATCTCCCCCACAGGGCTGTAACGGGGCACCGCAACCGCCCTCTGCTAATTACGCTGAGCACACCGTTTCTCTGCGGAACCGGGGATTAAGCCTAGGCCCGGGTCTGAGGAACGGAGACGGCTAAAGTTTTGTAACTTGAGGAGTGAACGTAAACGGGCGGCGGGGAACGAACCATGCATAGTGCTCTAATTAAATTCCTTCGATGTGGTGAATTGAATTTCCCTGGGCCCGGCATGCACTTGGTCATTCAGTGTACGGGGAGGGGCGAGTGGCTTTGTGTCGCTGGAAGCAGATTCCCATTAGCCGGGGGAGGGTTGTCGACACGCCGGTCCGTCATAGTTGAAGGCTGTACTTAAAGCCTGATGACGGCGGAGGGGCTGCCATCGATCCAGCTCCATTCTGCTCTCACCCTTGTGTGGAACAATAGAGAGTAAAAGAGCTATTGATTTCTTCCCCCCCCCCCCTATCCCCATTGAGTAGCGAGTGCCTATTCCTTTGGAAACCTGCTCCCGGTAGCCCGTGCGCGGCTGAACTCTCCCAGGGACTGTTGTTATTGATGGGTCGATTGATCGGGAATATTGATAATGCTTACGTGCCTCTCTGTTCTTGGCTAATGGTGGCGACACCTGATTAACGTTAGCATGCATGGCTAAAGCAGTATTGGATAAGAATGGGCTGATTAGCGCGTTAACTTGTTTGCTCATTTTTCAGGCCAGTTTCTTTTGACACCCAGTCAGTGGGTGACTCCCAGTGGAAAGGTACTGGGTTCCAACGTACGCAGTCTACTTGTAGGGATCAGAGAGATGCCATGACCCCCCCACCTTCTCCTTAATGACATGAACCTGGATTCACTGGTTCATGTGAACCTGGATGTCATCCAAAAGTGATCATGGTCAAATCATCAGCTAAATGACTCGGTAGGTTGAATCCGAACGACTTGGTTTATAATCAGGCCAGTCCTCTTAAGAACAAACGTTATCGCTGAATCAACATCAATACATGGCGCTCCTATCTTCAGTCCTCCTCTTGTTGGGTCTTGTAATACACGGAAGTACGCCTTAATAAAAGCATGTCTGCTCAACGTAAAGGGAAATAAGATATTATGCCCTTTATAAATCCCAGATAGGAAATCTGGGTGGCAATTGCAGGCCTGTTCGAAACAGAACAAAGTACTTATAGAGTAGGAAGAAAGAATAAATGCAAAACGGTATAGATTTTACACAATAGGGAGAAGTAATTTAATGTCAACACCGAATGTACGCACAAATCTTATTTGACAAAATGTCAAATGTTATTGTGAATACTTGGAGGGAATGAGGAGCAGGGGACGCGTGTCTCCGTGGTGCAGCGAGTTGTTCTCGCAGGCCGGTCGGGACCCAGCGATGTCCCGTCTGATCGTAGCTCCTCGCGCTCTTCCCGCCGTGCTAATCTCAGCATCGCCACGGATACCGTGTACAGACCCTAGCAACGGACGCTAAGCCGAGTTGAGCCCTGAGACCACGGTGACCGCCTGTTGACCTCATGGAGGGCGCAGTAAATATACATAAAAAAAAAAAAAAAAGAATCTGGATAACATGCCGGAAGGATCTGGGCTCGAACCCCAAGCACAACGGTGTACCTGAAGGCCCCTCTGAGCAAGAAGCACCCTACCCCTACCTGCTCCTTAATGACATGGATCTGGATTCACTGTCTAACCCCTACCTGCTCCTTAATGATATGGATCTGGGTTCACTGTCTAACCCCTACCTGCTCCTTAATGACATGGATCTGTACTGTCTAACCCCTACCTGCTCCTTAATGACATGGATCTGTACTGTCTAACCCCTACCTGCTCCTTAATGACATGGATCTGTACTGTCTAACCCCTACCTGCTCCTTAATGACATGGATCTGTACTGTCTAACCCCTACCTGTTCCTTAATGACATGGATCTGTACTGTCTAACCCCTACCTGCTCCTTAAAGACATGGATCTGTACTGTCTAACCCCTACCTGCTCCTTAATGACATGGATGTGGATTCACTGTCTAAACTTACCTGCTCCTTAATGACATGGATCTGTACTGTCTAACCCCTTCCTGCTTCTAAATGACATGGATCTCTTCTGTCTAACCCCTACCTGCTCCTTAATGACATGGATCTGTACTGTCTAACCCCTACCTGCTCCTTAAAGACATGGATCTGTACTGTCTAACCCCTTCCTGCTTCTTAATGACATGGATCTCTTCTGTCTAACCCCTACCTGCTCCTTAATGACATGGATCTCTTCTGTCTAACCCCTACCTGCTCCTTAATGACATGGATATGGATTCACAAGCATTTTCTACCATTGCAAAATAAAAAAAAGGCATGTGGGCAGAATGTATTTGTGTTGGATTGATATACCTAGGCTGTATCTTAATTAGAATGATTATATCATCCATCACCAACATTGGTCTCACTAGTCTTTCAGGTTCCAATTGAAGTGCAACCAATAACCTTCATGCTTAAATGCAAACCAACCAATCAGTAGCCAGCTTGACATTGGGGTTAATTGTTTTGTTGAAACTTTTCACTGATCTTTTTCTCTTTCTTTTTACCTTCACTTTATTTATTTATTTATTTTAAACCACAGCCAGCCACCTGCATGAACACACACACACACACACACACACACACACACACACACGTAGTCACACACATAGTCACACACACACACAAACATTTCTACTAACACATACAGTCACAAACACACACTCACATTCAATCCTACTGCCTCACTCATATTTGTACTCAAACAGTAGACACACACACATTTTCTCTCACACACACACACACGTCGTGCACACGCACACACACTCGGGCACACACACACATACACACACACAGTCACAGTCACACACATAGTCACACACACACACGCACACGCACACGCACACACGTATTCAATCCTACTCACTCACATTTCTACTCACACTAGACACATTTTCTCTCTCACAAACACACACACACACACACACACTCACTTACATACACACACACACACACACACACACACACACACACATACACTTACACACACACCCATTCTCAGAACACACAGAGTCGGCCCCTGGCGACGGGGGCTGCTTTCTTCAAATGGAATTACTGGGGCCCGCTGAGGGTGGGGGGGAAAGCGGCGGATCTGCCCCCACCCCCCACCCTCATTTATTTGCTGGTTTTTCCCGCTCCTTTGACACGCCCGTCCATGTGGAACAGTGAATATAGGATTTAGAGCCCCTTCGCCCCAGCGACGCCACGACAGAACGCAGACAGACAGACGGCCACCCAGAGACAGAACGCAGACAGACAGGCAACCACCCCGGGACACCACGACAGAACGCAGACAGACAGGCAACCACCAAGCGACGCCACGACAGAATGCAGGCAGACAGACAGCCACCCCGGGACACCACGACAGAACGCAGGCAGACAGACAGCCACCCAGAGACACCGCGACAGAACGCAGGCAGACAGACAGCCACCCCGAGACACCGCGACAGAACGCAGGCAGACAGACAGCCACCCAGAGACACCGCGACAGAACGCAGGCAGACAGACAGCCACCCAGAGACACTGCGACAGAACGCATGCAGACAGACAGCCACCCCGGGACACCACGACAGAACACAGGCAGACAGACAGCCACCCAGAGACACCGCGACAGAACGCAGACAGACAGACAGCCACCCAGAGACACCGCGACAGAACGCAGGCAGACAGACAGCCACCCAGAGACACTGCGACAGAACGCAGGCAGACAGACAGCCACCCAGAGACACCGCGACAGAACGCAGGCAGACAGACAGCCACCCAGAGACACCGCAACAGAACGCAGGCAGACAGACAGCCACCCAGAGACACCGCGACAGAACGCAGGCAGACAGACAGCCACCCAGAGACACTGCGACAGAACGCAGGCAGACAGACAGCCACCCCGGGACACCACGACAGAACGCAGGCAGGCAGACAGACAGACAGACCCAGAGACAGAACGGTAGAACACAGACAGACAGACAGACAGACCCAGAGACACGACGGCGGAACGCAGACAGACAGACAGCGACCCAGAGACACGACGGCGGAATGCAGACAGACAGACAGCGACCCAGAGACACCTCGGCAGAACGCAGACAGACAGGGACAGAAGGCAGAACGCAGACAGACAGCCACCAAGAGACACCACGGCAGAACGCAGACAGTCAGACAGACAGACAGACAGACAGACGACCCAGAGACAGAACGCAGACAGACAGACAGCGACCCAGAGACACCTCAGCCGAACGCAGACAGTCAGACAGTCAGACAGACAATCAGACAGACAGACAGGCGACCCAGAGACAGAACACAGACAGACAGACAGACAGACCCAGAGACACCACGACAGAACGCCGACAGTCAGGCAGACTACCGAGAGATGGCCGGGATAGAGATAAGAAAAGGAGAGATGGAGACGGTGAAACCCACAGAGAGAGAGTGAGAGAGAGTGGGAGAGAGGAGGGGAGGGAGGGAGAGGGAGGGAGGGAGGGAGAGGCAGGGAGAGAGGAGGGGAGGGAGGGAGGGAGGGGAGAGGGGAGGGAGGGAGAGAGAGGGAGGGAGGATACACGTCTCTGTCTGCTATCCGCTGGGCAGCCGTACGTCTTGTGGAGCTGCATCTTGAAGTTTAATTGGCTGCTTTTAACTCAGAGCCTATCTTCTCCTCCTCATCTCCTCTTGAGGCCAACCCACCGCCCTCCTCCCACCTCCTGCCTCCTCCTCCGTTATCTTAGCCTTCACATCTCCTCCTCATCCCTGTCATCTCCATGATCGTCATGGTTGCATCCTCCTCATCCTCATCCCCGTCATCTCCATGATCGTCATGGTTGCATCCTCCCCACGCACCGCTACCTTCCCTCCCTTGATGTACGGCGGTCCCGCCGCGCTGGCCTTCATCGCCGGCCAGTGGCTGGAGACCAAAGGGCTGGGTGGGGGGCAGGGCCGGGCGCCGGCCCCCACAGCTGTCCTGGAACAGCTCGGGACCCCACACCCCGGGGCCTCTTTGATCTGCGGAGACGGGGCCCAACGTACGGCACCCTCATTGGGAGTCGGGGGGTTGTTGAACTGGCATTGGTGACGGACTGGAGGGACTGGGAACGCTGGTGTGGCCGTGGGTCGGCGTGGGGAGGGGTGGAGTGGATGGACTCCGACATGGGAGGAACTATACTGGGATGTCCGGTAACGTAGACCGGATACCCCCAGCCTGTCCTGCCGGCTGGACGGGCTGTTGGAGCCTATCACCGAGCTGGCTCTGGCGCGCTATTGGCTGGTTTTACTCAATGACGACAGGGAAGCGACGGTAAGCAGCTTTTTGACTATCCAATCGCGTCATTTGAACTATGCCTGTTAATCACGCCTGTTGTGCTGAAGAAAATGACAGCAGCTCCCCCAGACCAACGTGAAATCTACGATTGAGCTTGGCCTGGCGATAGCCAGGCTATCGGTAACGAGGACACAGGCTGTGTCTCTGGTCAGGGGCGGGAACCTGGCCTACCTTTACTGACTGGTGTGGGGATCCATAATCATAATTCATATAAATCACTATAATTTCAAAGAAAACAGATTCTCTGTGTTTCCCTTCATCTTTAAACAAGTGAATAAAGATTCAACTAATAATTATTATTGTTTTTAAACGAATAAGGGTAATAATAAGAAATAAAGATGAAGACATTTAACATAAATTAAGGCCGGTCTAAATATATACAAGTACAAATCTACAGATTTGAATCCAAACCTTACAGAGAGGGGTTCTGCTGCTGTCAGAGTGGAGGCAGCGCCTCGCGTGAGATGATGCCGCGGATTTAACGCTGTTCAATCCCGATGCCTCGCCCGAGGGCCACAGACCCCCCGGAGCCCAGCACACCGGCCCTTCTGATTGGAGCAGAGCCCTCATGACAGCGCCTCCATCTCGCTCATGTTTGCGTTGAGCGACAGTAGATTGTTCTCCCTGATTATACTCTTGCTTTTTCTTCCTTGTATGTTTGCAGACATTTTCTTTCCTTCCAATAAGGGTTAGAGTGTTTGCGTTCCGAATGTCAATCGTGGTATTTTTTTTTAACGTGGGGAGTTGATTATTTGCAGAACTGGAAAATTGTTCCTGGTGATGTGAATGCGTGATTGGAGCTGCGTGTGTTTGCACAATGGGGCCGTGCACGAGGAGCGCGCACGAGCCTTCTTTTCAAACGCGCTAGTGCACGTGGACTGTGTGTCAGCGCGGTGCCTTCCAGCGAGTGATGTAATGAAAGCCCTGCTCGCTGTTCCACTGAAACGAAACGCAGTCCATTATGGCACTTTAATAGCAATTTATTTTAATTGGATGACTGAAATATGCACTTCGCCAGAGTCAGGAATGATCAGTTTGTTGTATTTGCTCGTTAATATTAGACATTCAAGTCATGCATAGAGGATGAAAGCTGCTGTTGTTTACATGCCAAGACTTCTGAACATGTTATGATTTACTGATTATTTGTTAAGACACACACTGATTATTTATGACTCGGTTACTCCCCTCTTTAGAGGCTGACAAGTGAATTCATTAAGGCCGCTTTGGTTAAAAAATAGACAGTCTTCTTTTGGTTCAAAAAAAAAAAAAATTGATAGGAACATAGCCGGATCACAAAAATATCAGCAGAAGAAAAAAAGACTGATTTGCGAGTGAATCCCTTTTGGAAGCTGCACTTGTTGGGATGGTGATCTGCAATGCAGAGACTCAGGCAGGCGTGTGTGAGTGACTCAGCCACAGAACAGTCGGATGATGGTATCATTCCCTGGGAACGGTGAACTGAATGCCCTGTCACGTGGCGTGATGAACGATGCGTGCAGACTGAAAGGAGGGTCTCACCAAGGCCGCCGGAGGATTCTGAACTGCAGGAGACTTTGTCTGACTAGATGAATATTGAATACGTACAGTGGGTGTATGTGTGTGTCTGTGTGTGTGTGTGTGTCAGTGTGCTTGTGTGTGTGTGTCCTCTGTAGAGTGTGTTTGTGTGCGCATGTGTGTGTGTGTGTGTGTGCGCGCCTGTGTTCTCAGTAGAAAGTGTTTGTGTGTGTGTTCTCTGTAGAGTGTGTTTGTGTGAGTGTGTGTGCGTGTGTGTATTATCGGTAGAAAGTGTTTGTGTTTGTGTGTGTGTGTCCTCTGCAGAATGTGCGTGTCTGTGTGTGGGTGTGTGTCTGCACATGAGTGTGTGTGTGTGTCCTTGTTTTCACTCATAGACAAACACCTGTGTGTGACTCTGAAAACTCATAAATGCTTTAAAACTTTCAGTGGAATATTTTACGACGAACCAATAATATTAAAGTAAACGTGCTTCTATGCGGACCACAACCAATTAGCTGGCAGTTGCTATGCGGTTACCGATCTGCTGACACTTTACCAACAAGTTCTGCATGTCTGACTTCTTAATGTGTCCGTAATAATCCCTCAAAACCCAATCATGACAGAGTTTACCAATCCTTTGTTGTTCAGTAGGGGCTTATCTGAAGTGTCTTACATTGAATTCAGATACGTGTCTTTGGGCTAGACAGTTCGGAGACGGGTCATTAAGGAGCAGGCAGGGGTTAGACAGTACAGAGACGGGTCATTAAGGAGCAGGTAGGGGTTAGACAGTACAGAGACAGGTCATTAAGGAGCAGGCAGGGGTTAGACAGTACAGAGACGGGTCATTAAGGAGCAGGTAGGGGTTAGACAGTACAGAGACAGGTCATTTAAGGAGCAGGGAGGGGTTAGACAGTACAGTGAAAGGTCATTAAGGAGCAGGTAGAAGTTAGTCAGTGCAGAGACAGGTCATTAAGGAGCAGGTAGGGGTTAGACCAGGGGCCAATTTAGGAACCCAAAATTTGACTGAGGTCCGCCAAAGGAAAAGAAATTAGGCGGGAAACGCCGCCAGCATCCCAGTGGTGGGAAAAAAACACTGCACCACAGACCTCTGGAAGTGAGGTCAAGTGAGGTCTAAATCACGAAGCTGAGCTTCATCCTTTCAAAGTAATGTACAGTCGGATTAAAACTAACAAGTGTAACAGGATTGAAAGCTAGAGAGTCGACTTTTCTCTTTATATTTATTTATTTTTGTTGAAATTAATAATGATATAATAATATATATATTTTTTTTTTACTTACATCTGTATGTCATTGCGGGCCTCCAGGAATGTTTCTGCGGGCCGCACTTTGAGAACCAATGGGTTAGACAGTACAGAGACAGGTCATTAAGGAGCAGGTAGGGGTTAGACAGTACAGAGACAGGTCATTAAGGAGCAGGTAGGGGTTAGACAGAAGAGAGACAGGTCATTAAGGAGCAGGTAGGGGTTAGACAGAAGAGAGACAGGTCATTAAGGAGCAGGTAGGGGTTAGGCAGTACAGAGACAGGTCATTAAGGAGCAGGTAGGGGTTAGACAGTACAGAGACAGGTCATTAAGGAGCAGGTAGTGGTTAGACAGTACAGAGACAGGTCATTAAGGAGCAGGTAGGGGTTAGACAGTACAGAGACGGGTCATTAAGGAGCAGGTAGGGGTTAGACAGTACAGAGACAGGTCATTAAGGAGCAGGTAGGGGTTAGACAGAAGAGAGACAGGTCATTAAGGAGCAGGTAGGGGTTAGACAGAAGAGAGACAGGTCATTAAGGAGCAGGTAGGGGTTAGACAGTACAGAGACAGGTCATTAAGGAGCAGGTAGGGGTTAGACAGTACAGAGACAGGTCATTAAGGAGCAGGTAGGGGTTAGACAGTACAGAGACAGGTCATTAAGGAGCAGGTAGGGATAGGGGGCATCTTGCTCAGGTTCACATTCTACCCACGGACACTGGGGATCAAACCCGGAACCTTTGGGAGACCCAATGATCACCTGTCATCGCTGCCAGGTACCTGTTATCAGACACACACACACACACACACACACACACACACACACACACACACACACACACACACACACACACACACACACACACACACACACACACACACACACACACACACACACACTGCAATCCATCCATCCGTGTCCTCCCTGTTGAATCCCCCTACCCCCGACCCAGCCATGGTGGTCTGCCGGGACCTGTTAGCATGTTCAGCTACGCCCAGCTGATGAGCTCACCCATCCGTCCCTAATGCTGTGTATCCTCCCTGCACCTCCTCCTCCCCCTCCTCCTGGTCCCCCAGGAGCCCCCAGATTCAGCCGTCCCCCCTGCTCCTCCGCTTCCTCCCCATCCTCTCCCCCTCCCTCCCGTTCCTCCGTCTCCTCTTCCTCCTCACTGCTCTTCACTCCCCTTCCCTCTCCCTTCCTCCTCCTCCTCCTCCTCCCCCTCCCCTCTCTCCCCTCCCCCTTCCTCCTCCTCCTCCTCCCCCTCCCCTCTCTCTCCTCCCCCTTCCTCCTCCTCCTCCTCCCCCTCCCCTCTCTCTCTCCTCCCCCTTCCCCCTCCTCCTCCCCCTTCCTCCTCCCCCTCCTCCTCCCTCCTCTCCTCCTCCTCCTCCTCCCCCAGGTGTGTCTGTGGGGGTCTCAGGTGTGGTTGGTAGGTCCTCTCTCACATGTGGCTCCCCCCCCCCCCCCCCCACACCTGGGAGAGAGGGGGAGTAAGCACGTCAGGGTTTCACACAGCTGGCTGTCGCCCGTGACTCCTCCCTCCTCTTCCTCTCGCTGGCCTAGCTCCTCTTAGTGTCCCTCCCTCCTTCCCTAGCTCCTTCGCTGAGTCTCTTAGTCCTTCGTCTCTCCACCTCTCCTCTCTTCTGCTCTCTCTCTCTCTCTCTCTCTCTCTCTCTCTCTCT
>NC_136948.1:4053022-4083591 GCF_949987615.1 Pollachius pollachius | reverse complement strand
GGTGTGTGTGTGTTTGTGAGGGTAAACTCTGGACCCACTGTGGCTCAGAGCCCCTCCATCATCCTCAACCATCAAACGGGTGATTAGCACCTCTGCTTTCATCTGGTTTGATCTGGTTGCATCACGTAAACGCACTTACCCACGCCAGCACAACGCTAACGGCTCGCGCATGTGTGTGTGTGTATTACAGCGTGTGTGTGTGTGTGTGTGTTTGTGTGTGCGTTTGCGTTAGTGTGTGTGTTAGAGCATGTGTGTGTGTGTGTGTTAGAGCATATGTTTGTGTGTGTTTATTTGTGTGTGTGTGTGTCTGTGTGTGTATCTGTGTGTGTTTATTCAATGTTGATTATTTCTTCACACCTGTTGAAGTTGTGAGTGATTAAGTTCCCGTTCTTCATTTGATGCCCGGCTTGATGTGTGCGTGTCTGCTGTGTGCTTTGTAATGACAGATGATAGAAAACGCAGGAATACGTTATTTAGAGCACGCGTCAAGGAAACAGAATGGGAAGGTTTATCTGAGGATGTGAGGGATGAAGGGTGTTGATTTGGTGCGTGTGATCGGGCGGCGATGGGAGGGGAAGGGGTGAGGTGGGGGAGAGATTAGAGACGCTGTCAGCTAGGAACTTGTTTACGCTCCGAACCGCCTTATTTCGTCGGTTACAAAGTGCCTGTGACTCGATACGCAGGGAAGGCAACTCGTTTCCACTCTTAATTTGATTTGATGTTTCATGGACTAGAGAGGGGGAGGGAGAGATGTGGAGGGAGGGAGGGGAGGGAGAGATGTAGAGAGAGAGAGGGGGAGAGGTGATGAAAGAGGGAGGGGGAGAGAGAGAGATGTAGGGGGAGAGAGAGGGAGTGAGAGATGTAGAGGGAGGGAGGGGGCGAGAGAGAGAGAGAGATGTAGAGGGAGAGAGAGGGAGGGAGAGGGGGAGAGAGAGGGAGGGAGAGAGAGAGGGGGAGAGAGAGGGAGGGAGAGAGAGGGGGAGAGGTGAGGAAAGAGGGAGGGGGAGAGAGAGAGATGTAGAGGGAGGGAGGGGGCGAGAGACATTTAGAAGGAGATGGCAGGAAAAGGAAAGATGAAGAGAGAGAGAGGGGGAGTGGGTGAGAGGGAGAGAGAGGGAGGGGGAGAGAGATGTAGAGACAGGGAGGGAGAGGGAGGGGGAGAGAGATGGAAAGGGAGAGAGAGGGAGGGAGAGGTGGGAATGAGATGGAGAATGACAGAGGTATTGCAAGGTGTAGAGAGTAAAGAGGACGAAAGTCGAACCAGGGAGGAAAAGTAGAACAGATTAATTAATGTATCCCCCACACCACCCACTTACTCACACTCTCTGTCTCCCACGCACACACATGCGCTCACACACACACACACACACACACACACACACACACCAGACACACACACACACACACGCTGGCACGCACACCAGACGCACGCACCGCTCACACGCGCGTACGCGGAACAGTTCCTATTAGAGTTGCTGTCGGCCCCATCATGTTTCCCTGAATCCTTCATGAGGAACGTAGCCCAGTTCCACATGCCTCCAGTATGAGGAAATAGACGGCTGGTTCCACCGGGGGTCCGTAGCGGGATACTACCTGCTTGTAGGGTGCTGCTGCTGTAAAGGATGTGGGAGAACAGAGAGAGAGAGCGGGGGGGGGGGGGAACGGGCGTGGATGCGGGTGTTGTCTCGTATCCATGGTAACCGAGGGATGCTGAGGACTCAGGTGATGGTCATGGTTCACACCGCTTGTGAGAGGGAGAGCCGGTTGGGGGGGGGGGGCAGTGGTGGGAGGAAGAAAGGGAGTTAGAGAGGGGGAGGGCAGAGATTAGAGGAGGGAGGAGGGGGAGGAGGAGAGAGAGAGACGGGAGAAGGGGGAGAGCGACGGGAACAAGACCAAAATACGGAGAGAGTGATGGGGTGAAATATAATGGGACACAGAGGGAGGAATAGAGACGGCAGGGAGCGAGAGGGAGGGAGAACAATAGAGGAAGAGGAGGAGGAGAAAGTACAATGAGAGGGTGCAGCGCGAGGAGACGGATGATGCGGAGAGAGGAGAAAGTGGGCCAGGGAGGGAGGGGAGGAGAACAGCGCTAGACACTGAGCTGGAGGCCGAACGAGTGGGAGGCCGGGAGAGGAGCAGAGAGAGAGAGAGAAGAACAAAGCCGGTGTGAAGGGAGAGTGAGACGGGGAGGAGGAGGAGGAGGAGGAGGAGGAGGAGGAGGAGGGTGTCAGGAAGCTGAGGGGCTGCATACCAACACTCGTTTGATAGTAGGGCTGCTCGATTATGGGAAAAATCATAATCACCCCGATTATTTTGGTCAATATTGAAATCACGATTATTGAAACAATTATTTTTGAGTTTGAAAACATGATGTATTTATTGAGCATGTCTCTCCCAAAAAACATTTGTAACTGAGAACTTTAAAAAAAATACACAAAATGGTCAAAAAGAAAATGTTCCAATCTAAAATGATTTACAGATATGTACCCAGCTGTTCTGCCCTCTCTATAAAACATTTATAAAAAAAAATAATAATAATAATTGAAATACTCGATTTTGTTAATTTTGTGATCGTTTGACGCTAAAATCGAAATCGTGATCAAAATTCGATTAATCGCCCAGCCCTATTTGATACTATATCCGCCCGCCTTCACCTCCTAAATCTCCAGATGATTCCCGCTCCTGCCGTTATACCCACTGTTCCCATAACAGTCAGCAGGAGCCGTAGCTCAGCGCGGCCGACTCGACCCGACCCAGCTGTCTGGGCGATTCGTTAGACGAGCACCCGTAGAGCCGGTCGGAAGGTTGCAATTGGTCCAGATCCTCAAGCGCCTGAGTCACCTTTAATGATCTGAAGCAGCTCAGCTGTCTCACATCCACAGTGGTCCGCTCCTCCCTGCCTGCTCCTTCTCCACTTACTGCTCCTCTCCTCCCTGCCAGCTCAGCTTAGCTTACCTCTCCCCTCTCCTCACCTCAGCTCCCCTCCCCTCTCCTCTCCTCAACCCGTTTCCTCACCTCCTCTCAACTGTCCTCTCCTCTCTTCTCAACTCTCCTCTCCATCCTCACCTCACCTTCTCTCCTCTCCTCTCCTCTCCATCCTCTCCTCACCTCACATTTTCTCCTCTCCTCTGCTCTCCTCTCCTCTCCTCTCCTCTCCATCCTCTCCTCACCTCACCTTCTCTCCTCTCCTCTCCTCTCCATCCTCTCCTCATCTCACCTTCTCTCCTCTCCTCTCCTCTCCTCTCCTCTCCTCTCCTCCCCTCTACTCTCCTCTCCTCCCCTCTCCATCCTCTCCTCACCTTCTCTCCTCTACTCTCCTCTCCTCACCTCGTCTCCTCTCCTCTCCTCACCTCTATTCCTCCCCTCTCTTCATCTCTTCTCTAAACAGATCATTTTACGGTGTTTCTTGTTTAAAGAGAGGACTCTTTTTGTTATCACAGAAAGGGGAACATTATGTGTTTTATGAAGGCGACCGGATCGCAACTTGGATACAGCATATTGTTTTTTTTTTCAGAGGTGTGGTGGACGCACCTTGAGAGTCTCATTACGGTATTCCCGGTGCTCCTGGTCCGTGTTTCACGCTCCCTTCATCTTCACCGCGGGGGGGGGGGGGGGGCACGGAGGAGAGGCCTGGCCGGGTGCCCAGAGCCTGGGGCCAGTGACTGGGGGCCGGGGGGCCAGTGCTCTCTGTTCTTCAATCTGCATACGACTTCAGTCGCTCCGTCCTCATCCGCGCGACGCTCCGCACCCGGAGACCTCGGGCGACTGGGATGACTCGGAATCCTTTCATACCCGGATCAACTATGCATGAGGACGACTCGGCAAATAGACTTCCTCAATTTTCTCTCCGCAAATGTTTTCTGAAGCATCTAATGTGTTTTTTTTTTTTTTTCGTGGTGGGGACTTTGGGAGGAACTTCGCGGAGGAACCGACCACGGTTTTACTTCCTGTTTCGGGAAAAGTTCTGTCCAATCAGTGTGCTGGTTGACAGTTTGCGAGGGTAGAATGATCCCTACTTTACCGGCCGGTGTATGGTTGATTGCGAGGCATTTCAGAATCAATCCACTTGTGACATCACAAATGGGAGTGTAATGGTATAACGATCGACTCCCCAGTCGCGGCTCCATGGCGGATCATCACCATACATCTGGGGGGACTTATTTTCAAACGGGCTCGTAATGACAACAACTAGGGGCCCCTTAAGTCAATTTCAGCAAGCTAGTGTAATCGTTTATCGTGTTCCCGATTAGAACAAGGGTCTGGAGCTGTTTTATGTTAAGGCCCGACTTCAAGCAAGTGTATTCCTTTACATCTACATTTAGGGCATTTAGCAGACGCTTTTATCCAAAGCGACTTACAACGGTTCATACACACATTCAAACAACGACGGCGGAGTCCACCACGCAGGGCGCCAGCCAGCTCGTCGGGAGCAGTCAGGGTGAGGGCGTCTCGCTCAGGGACACATCGACACTCTAGCTAGGAGGAGCCAGGGATCGTACTAGCAACTTTCCGGGTACAAGTGAACCCGCTCTGCGTCCTGAGCGAAGCCCACCCCCTATACTGTGGTCCACCCTGTATGTGTGACCTTTGTGTTCGGAGTCTCTCCGCCGTGACCAGCCTTCAGCCGTCGCTCTCCTGTGGTCCGTCCCAGTGAACCCCCGCTTCAAGAGGCGCTCTCCCTCAGCAGGAATATCAATAACTGTTTAGCCTTCCATTTGCTTCTCCTCCCTTTATCAATCGTGTCTTCCTGCTTGACAAGCTGTCGTGGCTCAAAGCGCTTCGACTTCCACCCACCCGGCCCGCCCGTCATATCGGCGTCGGCTCCGCCCGTCATATCGGCGTTCCACCGTGCGCTTTCTGCTCCTCCCTCCCTCCCTCCCTCCCCCTCTCCCCCGCCTCCCCTCCCGTTCCCTCTCTCCCCTTATCTCTTATCCTTCGGTATCGGAGTCTCGCCTGCTCTCGTCCTTATCTCCGCTCCCTCTCTCTGATGGGCGCTCGCTGCGTCTCCGCGGAGATGAGTCCACTCAGGGCGTGATCCCTCCACGACAAAGCCTCTTCCCGCGGAGCGGGTGGGGGGCTCCGCGGAGTACGGCGTTGCGCACGGGCGACCTAGCGCTTAGCGCGGTGATGCGCGTGTGGATCGCGCTTGATCTCTCGCACCCACGCACGCGCACACACACGCACGCACACGCACACGCACACGCGTACACCCACACACACATGAACGTACATCCACTTGATGCACGCCAGGATACAGATTCCTTTACACACCGAACACACACACACACACACACACACAAATGCACGTACACCCACTAGATACACACCAGGATACAGATTCAAACACGCACGCACGCACACACACACAAACATGCGTGCACCAACTACATACACACCAGGATACAGATTCCTACACACACATTCACACACACACACACACACACACACATGAATGTAAACCCACAAGATACACTCCAGAAAACAGATTCTCACACACACGCACACGCAGAGAGGGACAGACAACCAAGCGCCACCTCTGTAGGCTCTTGGGATAGTTAGCACAAAGCGCTAATTTCGCTAGATTGATTCCCCGCTCGATCTCGGCCGGCCGGGGCCGGCGGGGGTCCTCAGCGCGGCGCTGTGGTCAGGTGGTGCCCCCCTCCCCCCTCCCCCCCCCCCCCCCCCCCCCCCCGGTAGCCCACTACCCCTCCTCTCCCAGCAGGACCACACCCAGACACTGATCCCCTGATCCTCTGATCCGGGAGGGGGGGACCCTGAGCCCCCCTGCTGGGGTTCCAGTCCCGGGGGGGGGGCTGATGGGAAGGGAGCTGGGATCTGAACCAGAAACCTCTGGGGTTCGAATCCCAGGAGTGAGGGAGGGGAAGGAGAAGGAGGGGGGAGAGGGGGTGAGGGAGGGGTGAGGATGCAGATGACTAATGGCGGGGGCGAGCACCAGCCGGCTCACGCCCTCTAAACACTGTAATTAACCCAGAAACGGTGCACTGAGACAGGGCCGCGTTGGGAGGGGAGAGCCGTGCCGGGCCCAGATGTTCATCTGGCGGGCGGGGGTCCAGATATCCGCTCTGTCTGGGGGAGACGGGGGGGGGGGGGTCCAGATATCTGCTGCCAGGCGAGGGCGGGGGGTGTATGGCTTTTGTTTTGTATTCTAAAGTCATACACTGTATGACTTGCATTGTTATAGTATTATAGCTAGGATGGTCTTTATAAAGTCTCACTCTCTCTTTATCGCCCTCTCCCTCTCTCCCTCTCTCCCTCTCTTTCCCTCTCTCTCTCTCCCTCTCTGTAACACTTTCTCTTTACCTCTCTACCATATATCCCTCTCTGTGTCTCTCTCACTCCCTCTCTTTACCATTCTACATCTCTCTCTTTCTCTCTCTCTCTCTCTCTCTCTCTCTCTCTCTCTCTCTCTATCATATCCCCCTGTCTCTGTGTCTCGTCATATCGCTCTCCATACATGTGAATATTAATAACTAGTTTGACTGCAGGGCTGCCTTTCTCTACCACCGCTAGTCTGTCTATGTGCAGGGACCGAGTTAAAGGGATACGCAGACGCGGAGTCATCTGTCAGCCGCTGACGGCCTGTCCTGCCCAGAGTCAGGCGAGTCGTGATGCGGTCTTTGTGTGAATATAAAGGCTCAGTTATGGTTCCACGTTGACGTAACACAATGACCACGCAGACGCTTCGGCGCACTCGTGAACCTGTTTCGGTTCTGCGTCGGGTTTTAGTGAGCGGACCAATCAAGACGCAAGGTTCCAATTTTTGGGAGGCGCGTCAGGCCCTTGCGGTGGACGCAAGGAGGGTCCGCAAGGACGTAATGGGTCCGTAAACCGCCTTGCGTTGTGTCAACGTGAAACCATAATAAGCCTTAAGGCTGCGATGCGCCGCTGTCAGATATCCCTCCGCCTAGACTGGCGGCCAGAAGCACTGATTAAAAACAGCCACGAAAAAATAGGTTTGAAACAGCTATGCTTGTAGACAACGTCTTGTTGTGTTTTATCTGCTCGTAAAATGAGGATCGGGGATGAGACGACGATTCTGAATCCACCAGACAATCGCAATTTACAGATCTAATTTGTTAACACAGATTCTCTGTTGCTGTACTTCGTGTGTGTGTGCATATATTTCTGTACTGCTGTGTGTGTATTTTTTCCCGTGAGGCTGTGCTGTGTGTATTTCTGTATTGCTGTGTGTGCGTTGTATTTCTGTATTGCTGTGTGTGTGTTTCTGTATTGCGCATTGTATTGTATTGTCTGTGTGTGTGTGTGTGTGTGTGTGTGTGTGAGAGTGCATGTGTGTGCGTGCATGCGTGCGTAAAAGGCTGAACTGTGTGTGTGGGTGTGTGTGTAAGAATGTGTACTGTGTGTGTGTGTGCTTGTGTAAAATGCTGACCTGTGTGTGTGTGTGTGTGTGTGTGTGTGTGTGTGTTCTCATCATATATTGAAGGTAAAACAATGGTTTCCTTGTACCGCTCCAAGGTTGTATGAGCTGATCCAGGGGTGGGCTGGGGGGAGGAGGAGGCTTTGGGGGGGAGGGGGTGAGGGGGTGATGACACACACTCAGAATCTCGGAACTGGCAGGCGAACACACGAATGCTGCACACGTACCCACACACGGTGCAGAGAACCTCTGGTCCACTCCCACACACACACACACACACTTCAACACGCATACACACGCCTCAGAAACACACACACACACACACACACACACACACACACACACACACACACACACACACACACACACACACACATACACAGAAACAGCATCGAACACACACACATAAGCGTTCAAAGAGGAAATCCATAATCTAGGCACATTCTCATAGAAGGAAGCACAGAACCTTGGAAAATAAAGTACATTCTCACACAAACACCCAAACAAAACACACAACCCTCATTGACAATTTGACACAAACGCACACACAAATCAAACAGAAATGCTTACACACACACACACACATAGACACACACTCAAAGGCACGTATACTCACAAATGATACGCAAATGTGGACTAAAATCCAAGCGCATGCACACACACACACACTCACTCAATCACTCACTCACTCACTCACACACACAGCAGAGGAGGGCAGGCCCAGAAGAACTCACGTGCACACTCTTAAGGGGAGCTGCCAGGAAGAGAAATGGAGTCACGCTTGCAAAGAAATGGCGTTTCAGTCAAATCTTACTGGGGGGCGTGCACGGTGGAGGCGTGCACGGTGGGAGCGTGCACTGTTGGTTCAGGATGTCAACGTCTACTACTACACACACACACACACACACACACACACACACACACACACACACACACACACACACACACACACACACACTGCTTCACCAGTCACATCCTTCAAACACACATTCATATAAAAGCATTCCCCGATAGATTCATCCATGCATGGACACCGTCTGCGCCGGTGTCCTTCACCGAGTCACACAGATACAAACCCAGAGACCCCTGCTCACTCACCTACACACACACATACTCCCAACGCCGCCGGGGGGGGGGGGGAATCGAGCCTGACGGCAAAAAAACGACACGTGTTTCGAGTACGACACGTATTTGACGGCGACGAGCCGTCGCTGCGCAGGTGGCGATGCGCCGTGACGTTCCTCTGATTCTCACCTTACATTCACACTACACGCGTCCGTCGACGGCTCTCCTTGACCTTTGCATGGGGTGCTCTCGAAATGCATTGTGGGTCCATCCGTTCGGTCGGCTCGGTGGCCTGTGTGAAAAGTTCAGAAGTGTTCAACTCTTCGGGCAGCGACGGATCCGTCGGCCGATCAGATCGCGGTTATGAAATAAAGGCTTCTGTGATGCTACTTGGACTCTGTCCAATGAAATCGCCTTTGAGATACACCCCGGGAAAACACGTGGATATGTCAAAAAGTTGGCCGGCAGCGGGGGATGTAAAAATGGAGGAGAAAGTTATCATTGCTTTGGGCAATCGCCCAATTCTGTTTGACTAGTCAACATCCACTACGGGATCCATTTTGTAATAACAGCAATAAGCAGAAAGAAGCAGGAAAAAGCCGGCTTTAAGTGGGGAGCGATTTGATTGGCTGCAGGGCGGGCTGCGTCTACAAAGACCACTCCCCCATATGTCAGACGCGCCCTCGGCCATCCGTCGACGGACGCGTGTTAGCGGGAATGTTACGTCGACATGTGTTCCGCCGCGTTGTGTGAACGCTCTCGCTGTGATTCTCAACATGTGTTAACACCGTATGCGGTTTTAAGGAACGGTGTCGTCGTCCCCCCCCCCCCCATCGTGAATCCCCGATCTGATCCTTCATCTGTGTGGCTAACACGGCGCCAGCTCAGAGCCCGCTCTGTTCACGCTGAGCCCGCAGATAACCAACAACTCTGTTTGTAATCTCGGGTTTAATTCACAATCCCCCTGCTGCCTACGCTCTCCCCCAGGCGTCCTATTGTTCTCTCTGACTCTCTCTCTCTTTCTCTCTCTCTCTCTCTCTCTCTGTATCCCTTTTTGGTCCTCTATTGTACCTCCTACATGTGGCTCTGAGATAATTCACAACACTTTATGTGATATTAAACACCCCCCCCCCCCCCCTTTATTACACAAAACAGTTTAAAAATAAAACAAACACGTCGGTTCTTTATCCCTCTTCCTCCCTCCCCCTCCCCTCTCTCTCTCTCTCTCTCCCTCCCCCCTCTCTCTCTCTCTCCCCTCTCAATCTCTCTCTCGCTCTCTCTCGCTCTCTTTTGCTCTCTCTCTCCCCTCAATCTCTCTCTCTCTCTCTCTCTGTCTCTCTCTCTTTCCTCCCTCTCTCTCCCCCCCCCTCCCCCCCTCTCTCTGTGTTTATGGCTGTGTGTAATTGCCTTGCTCGTCCCCACTGTGTCCACCAGGGGGTTCCTGAGGGCCCTTCGGGGGCCTGCAGGGACTCCATCCATCAATGGCCTGTCTTCTTCTTAAAGGTCCCTTTGCTTACCTCCAGCTATGAGCTTGATTATCCTTTAGAAGTCTTCCAAAAATAGACCCCCCCATTCCCCCCTGTAATGACATCACTAGTGGGTGTGTCCACCCGGATGTATGATATAGAATATCTACCCTGATGTGACATCACAAGTAGGAGTGTCCGCCCAGGTGTCTGATATCGATAACTGCCCTGTTGTGACATCACAAGTGGGAGTTTCCACCCAAATTCACGATTTACATAATTACCCTGTTGTGACATCACAAGTGGGTGTGTCCAGCCAGGTGTTCGATATAGTTGTGACATCAAAAGTGGGAGTGTCTACCCTGGTGTTTGATGTAGCAGTCAGCTGCCATGTTGTGACATCACTAGTGGGAGTGTCCACCCAGGTCTATGATATAGAGGGAGGAAGGAGGGAGGGGGGGAGGTTCAGACCACGCCCCTACACTCTTTCTCCCCACCATCCGGTTCCTAAATCCTGTTCAGCGGCATGTTAACACTCAAGGTCCCGACACTCTGTAGCAGTGCAGAGGATGCGTCTCTCTCTCTCTCTCTCTCTCTCTCTCTCTCTCTCTCTCTCTCTCTCTCTCAGTGATACCTTATGATTATGCACGTTTTCAGATCCTGTCTAATCACTTAAGACATGTCTCCTCTCTCTCTCTGGGATACCTTATGGTTATGCACGTTTTCAGATACGTCTCATCTCTCTCTCTCTCTCTCTCTCTCTCTCTCTCGCCCGGCTAATCGCCCGCCCTTTGGAAGCTGCCGTGCTAAGCGCTGACCAGCCCCACAGAACCGTTCTCTAACCGGTCTCCTAGCGTCAGCGGCGCTCACCGTCTCTCCCCCTGTAACGGTGATCTACGGCGCCTGGCTCAGGGCCCTGGCGGGGATAAATGATTAGTAGAAGTGTGTTTTTATCCCGCAGTCGTAACGTGTCGCCCAAGGAGGACCGGAGGAGATGTTTACTAGAGCGGGGAAATGAAATGTGCGGGCCAGTCGAAATAATTATGTGCTAAAACGAAAGAGAAAAAAAGACGTCTTCTCTCTTGAATTTGTTTGGCTTTCATTAAGCCTATCTAATTTCCTGTCTCTCTTTCTCTGTATCTTTCTCTCGATCTACATACCTGTCTCTATGTGTGTGTGTCTCTCTCCACATGTCTCTCGAATCCCTGTCCACATGTCTCTCTGTCTCAGCAAAACTGCATCTACCTACCTGTCTATCTACCTGTCTCCCTCTCTCTCACCGTTCCCTTCTATTTCTCTCTCTCTCGCCATATGCCTCCCTCGCTCTCCCTCTCTCTCTCTTACGCCATCCTCCTCTGTGGTTATGCACGTTTTCAGATCCTGTCTAATCACTTCAGATATGTCTCCTCTCCCTCTCTGGGATACCTTATGGTAATGCACGTTGTCAGATACATCTCATCTCTCTCTCTCTCTCTCTCTCTCTCTCTCTCTCTCGCCATACTTCTCCCTCGCTTTCCCTCTCTCTCGCTTCATCTAACACCATTCCCCCCCCTCTCTCTCTCTCTCTCTCACATACCCCTCCCTCGCTTTCCCTCTCTCTCGCTTCATCTAACGCCATTCCCCCCTCTCTCTCTCTCTCTCTCTCTCTCTCGCTCGCGCTCTCGCTCTCTCTACCGCTACCTCTCTCTCTCTCAACCTCTATCTACCAATCAGTGTTATTTACTGCACAGTGAACTTGTGTCATTGACCCGACGGGAATGATAAGGCTCAGGAGACACACACACACGCACACACACACGCACACGCACACGCACACACGCACACACGGTGTATATACATGGTGTGAGGAGAGAGGAGGGCTGTGTTATTAAACCCTCGTTCCTTCCTCTCTCATCACTCCCTTCTCCCTCTCTTATCTGACCTGCTCCTTTTTCTCTCCCTTCTGCCCCTCTCATCACTCTTCCTTCCATCGCTCCTCCCTCTCTCCTCCCTCCCTCCTCCCTCTCTCCTCTCTCTGCTCCCTCCCGCCTCTCCCATCACTTTCTCATCTTCCTCCTCTCTCTCTCTCTCTCTCTCTCTGACCTTCCTCATCATCCTCCCTGACTCACCCAGCCTTTCAGTCCGCAATCAATACTCTCTCCCCCCTCTTCTCCCTCCCTCCTCTCTCCTTCCCCTCCTCTCCTTGTAGTAGTAGTAGTTATAGTAGTAGTAGTTGTAGTAATAGTAGTAGTAGTAGTAGTAGTAGTAGTAGTAGTAGTAGTCGTCAAGGGGGGGACGGAGGGGACGTGTCCCCTCCAATATTAGAGACAGGCGCATTTGTCCCACCTAAAAATTATACCGGGGAGAAAAATATTTTATTTTATTTTGAAAGCGCAACACAGCGTCTTGTCACAGCTTCTTATTCTAAAAAACTGGATGATTGAGCGTGCAATTAAAGAATTGATTTGATGTTTATCAGTTCATTACTGGCATTCAAAATGGTTTTTTTTTACAAATGTATCTTTTTAGTAGAATAAAATATATTTGTGATTTTTTTCAGTGTAGTTAATTTATGACATATTTCTGTTCAAACCATTAACGGATCTGTCAGGTTTCCGATATGTCCCCCCCAATTGTTAAACTCATTCATACGCCCCTGGTAGTAGTAGTAGTAGTAGTAGTAGTAGTAGTAGTAGTAGTAGCAGTGGTAGTGGTAGTATAGTAGGAGTAATAGAAGTAGCAGTAAATAAATGGGAGTAAGAGTACTTAATGGTAGTTGTGTTATTATGACTTTATTAGCAGTAAATGAATACTAGTAGTGATAGAACCAGTAGCTGACCCTGAGCTGTTCTTCAGCCAGAGGGCACCTGGGGAGCTGAAGCTACGCTAGGCTAGCCGCTACGCTAGGCTAGCTGCGGCGCGCTTCGCTACAGAGGAGTCAGCAGGAACAGGATATGAGTCAGGAGAGGAAGAGAGGAAATGGAGGGAAATTGATCCTGGAAAGCTATCACGGCCTCACTTGGGTTCCTGCTTTCATTCTTTCTTACTTTGAGTGAAAGAGACGTCGATTCACAATTTACTTTCATAAGATGAGCCACTGCAAAAGGAAAATAGTTTTTCTTGATCAAGCTTTTGATTTCTTTCGTAGTTTCTTCGTTCTTTCTACGAAGAGAAACGTATTCCTAAAAGTAAAAAAAAATAACTAATTATACAGCAGTTTTTTCTCTTTCTTGGCGTTCTTCTTTTCGATCCCTTCCTTTCTCGTGTTCCTTCTCGTCTTCCACCCCTTCCTCCTCGCTAGGCCTCTGAGCACGGCGGGTTGGATCTCAACCGCGGTGACATTTAAGAATGGCAAAGGAGCAAACGCCGTTAATAATTAATATCGAATAAAATCTGTAGTCAGAATACCACGGCGCGGCGGTCCTCGACGAGCACCGCTCGCTCGGCGAAGGAACGCGGTGATTGTGGTGATCAGCAGACGGACGTCCGGATGATGTCTCCATACCGCGGGTCTGGTGGGGGTCACGGGAAGAGACGAGAGGCTGCCGTGACGATGAGGGAGGGGGTCTTTTGTGCTGGAGACTTGATGTCGAGGCTATTTTAGTCTTTCAACTTTATTTATTTTCGTTTCAGTTTAAATTTACAGAGGGTTTGCAAGTTAAGTTGATACGTCTATTTTTATTTCTTTTGTTATCTCGTCTGGGCTTCCAAAAAGGATCATCATTATCGTCAACATCCTCACAGTGTAAACATAATATTCACCAGACAGATACCAGACAGATTGACAAAGAGCGAAACTAAAGATCCTTTTCTCTATCATTTTGGTCTATTTCAGTAAACAAAGCATACTGTTTCAGTTAGTTATTTATTTTTCATCAAGCCCCGGTTTTATATTTTTCTCCTTTCCCCGGATGGGATCATCCTAGCATTAGTTCATCTCACACTAACGACTTGTTTCACTGACAAATACAAATCATCATGCATAAAAGAATACACGCTGAATGCAATTCACCTTGCTCGCTGCGAACAGGCTGAACAGTTCGTCAAGATCGGATTAAGGCGGAGAATATGAGAAAAACGCATTGTGTGAAATATACAAGCGATGAGTTGTGATAAAGTTTTCACAGATATTCTTCTATTAAAAGGAGATCCCTCGGGGGGTTTTAGTAGTGGAAGAACTGCACTTTACATTTTGCAGTTTAGAGTGAACCTGGAATCCTGAACACTTTTGATTGTTGAACCTTTCTGAATTGTATGAGCAGGCTGACACCCTGGTGAGGGTGAACAGTCACATTCATCCTCCTAGGTCCAAACCGCTCCACTTGTGACATCACAAGTGGGCACATCCGACCACCCGGGTCAGGCAGCGAGGAACACAAGGATTGACCCCGGTATATCGTCAGTGTCACGAATACTCTTGGAAACATGGAGGATTGATTTATTCTGTGTTCAGATAATCACTTAAACATGCGGGAGGACTTGGCTGCGAGTACCGTCGGTCCAAACCTTCCCGCTTCCGCGTGTAGTTGGAGGAGGCGGTTGGCGTGGCGACGAAGATGTGCTGCAACCGGCGTGGGCCTGGGGGGACGGCTCATTAGCATATGTCCCGTGCTCAATCCTGACTGACTCATTCTCTCGCCGCATCTCGCGCTGCCACGACGCCCACGCGGACACGCACGCATCTAGACCCTGTGCGCACCTGTCAGACCCACGCAGAGTCCTTGGTTCGTGGTTCGCACGCCCATGCACACAGACACGCACACGTGCACGCCTGAACACACACTCACACGCAAACACAAACACACAAACCCTGATGCAGTAAACATGTATTTCCCTTCCGCTCTTCCTGTTTCTCTTTCAATCTTGCTCAGCCCCCCCTCCCTCCTTGTTTCTCGTTCTCTCTCTTTCGCTCTCTCTCTCTTATCCCCTCGCCTCTCTGCCCTCTCTCTCCCTCCCCTCTCCCTTTCTCCTCCTTTTCTCCTTCCCCTTCTCTCCCTCCCTCCCTCCCACTTCTCCATCTGTCTTTCCCTCCAACCCCTCTCTCTGGCTTCTCCCTCCCCTCCCTCCCCCCCTCCCTCCCTGCCTCCCCCCCTCGCTCTGTCTGTGGCGTTTGATAAGTCCTTTCTTTAAGTCGGTTATCCATGGAACTCTCCGGTGGCGGCTGGTAGAAAAATACAAGTCTTTGAAGTCTGTCGACGTTGTGCTGTTCATTCTTCTGACAGCACAAACCCTGAAGAAGGTTTTTCGGAACGTCTCCCCACCGCAACGCTAAACACTTAAATCACTGCGAATCACGCAAACACACACCGTTCACGATAAACACACCAGGGCACGGGCTGCAATCCCCCTCACCTTGTGAATCACTCGGGGGAAATTGTTGCAGTGTTTTTTTGGGGGGGTTTTGTGTTTTTCAAAACCACATACCTGCACAAACCGAAAAGCACGACCCAGTTCACAGCGATAACCCCCTGCTGTCCGATTGGAACGGAAACGCAGGAAAACAGGATGCACTGTCAAAAACACGTATTAATATTCAAACAAATGTAAATTTAATGTAAACACTAACCCGATGGGAGCATGCATATACATAATCCATGGTTCTAGCGGGTGACCTGAATCTGAAATGATCTGCAGACACCAGAAGCCTCCAGATTGAGGTCTCGCCCCTCATCCTTCTGCTCAGTTCTCAGCTCTCAGCTCTCAGTTCTCAGCTCTCAGCTCTCAGTCCTCAGTCCTCAGTCCTCAGTCCTCAGTCCTCAGGTCTCAGCTCTCAGCTCTCAGCTCTCAGCTCTCAGTCGTCAGTCCTCAGTCCTCAGGTCTCAGCTCTCAGTTTAGTGGAACTGAGCAGAAACTGGGCCGGCTCTTTTTAGAACTGGTTCATTCTAACAGAAAGCGGATTGGTTCCGTTGGATGGGAACAGTGTGTTCTGAGCGGGATCCGTCTAGACGACTTTGAGAGGCTTTCTGTTCCGTTTGGTCGTGTCATCGTTTTTGTTTGTTGTTGTTTCTTTACCAAACTCTGGCCGGTCCGAAGAGTCATGTGATTACTTTGTCGTATCACAATCAAGAAATTTGTGATATAACAAGCGGAAGAGTCCGCCCAGATGTATGATGAACTGTTTATAATAACTAGTACTCTGAGAGGATAAGAACTAGTACTGTGAGATGAACAGAATGCAAATACGTTATTAACCTTATTGTGTTATCCTCATTGATTATGTTCATGCATGTGTTTCATCTTGTTAAATCATGTTAAATCATGTCATCATGTTAAAAATATCAAATGAGCTTAACTAAAAAACAGCCTACCCAGTGGACTGTACCGGATGATAAGTCGCTTTAGATAAAAGTGTCTGCTAAATGCCCTGAATGTAAATGTCAACGTCCCGTCATGCATCTGGCTTGGCCACTTCCACTTGTGATGTCACCAAGGGGGTTGATCTGGAACGAGTTGGCTAATGGCCGTCCCATCTAGTGGGAGAACAGGGGCCCTTTAAGCCCTCACTGATATATTCTCTATTATCCACACTGAGCATGGCCCGATGAGCCAGCTACAGGGCGGGTTACGTAAAGACCGTGAATAATGTACGCAAGAGAGAGAGAGAGAGAGAGAGAGAGAGAGAGAGAGAGAGAGAGAGAGAGAGAGAGAGGGAGAGGGAGAGGGAGAGGGAGAGAGAGGGAAGGAGGGGGGGAGAGAGAGAGAGAGTGCGCTGTGGTTGGAGGTCTATCTTCCCTCCCTGCTCTCAGCACCAGGCAGGAGCTTCCTAGAGTGTTTAATGGGACCTGACGGGTGCTGGCTGTGGCATGAACACACACACACACACACACACACACACACACACACACACACACACACACACACACACACATGAACGCACACACACACAGCAGGATGATGAAAGGCCCCCACATATCCACACATAGTGGTGCATGTGCTGCCACACACAAACACGCACACGCACACGCACACACACACACACACACACACACACACACACACCAAGTGGATACCTCAACAAATACTCGAACACACACACAGATGCATGCGCAGTTGCTCACACCTCCTGAGACGGAACCACACACACACACACACACACACACACACACACACACACACACACACACACACACACACACACACACACACACACACACACACGCACACACACCGAGAGGCTGCGTGCGCACGGGTGACAAAAGAGTGCTGGGATCGGGAGTGAATTCAAAGTTGATCCGGTCTCCGTGGCGACCTCTGCCGATAAATGACGGGGGGCGGGGCCACCGTGAGGTCATACCGATGAGCACACGGTGGTTGTCTTTCTAATTGAACTGAAGACGCGTTCCGGTTGGCTGCGCGCGGTACGGCCGTCTCGCTAAACGGACAGCGTGCCAGCTGTCCCTTCTCTGACGTCTCCCACCTTCTTGCTGCTAGGTTCTCAGAGGTTCTTAAAGGATCCGCAGCATACTGCAACCGTCTGGAACCTCCTCCCACCTCCTCCCTCCTATTCCCCTCTGCTCCCTCATCCTCCCTTCATCTTCCACCTCCAACCACCTCCTCCCCCTTCCTCCCTTCTCCTCCCGCCTCCTCCCACCTCCTCCCTTACACTCCTTTCTCCTCCCTTCTCCTCCCTTCTCCTCCCTCCTCCTCCCTTCTTCTCCCTCCTCCTCCCTTCTCCTCCCACCTCCTCCCACCTCCTCCCTTATACTCCTTTCCCCTCCCTTCTCCTCCCTTCTCCTCCCTCCTCCTCCCTTCTCCTCCCACCTCCTCCCACCTCCTCCCTTACACTCCTTTCTCCTCCCTTCTCCTCCCTCATCCTCCCTTCTCCTCCCACCTCCTCCCACCTCCTCCCTTATACTCCTTTCCCCTCCCTTCTCCTCCCTCCTCCTCCCTTCTCCTCCCACCTCCTCCCACCTCCTCCCTTACACTCCCTTCTCCTCCCTTCTTCTCCCTCCTCCTCCCTTCTCCTCCCACCTCCTCCCACCTCCTCCCTTATACTCCTTTCCCCTCCCTTCTCCTCCCTTCTTCTCCCTCATCCTCCCTTCTCCTCCCACCTCCTCCCACCTCCTCCCTTATACTCCTTTCCCCTCCCTTCTCCCCCCTTCTCCTCCCTCATCCTCCCTTCTTCTCCCTCCTCCTCCCTTCTCCTCCCACCTCCTCCCTTATACTCCTTTCCCCTCCCTTCTCCTCCCTTCTCCTCCCTCCTTCTCCCTTCTCCTCCCACCTCCTCCCTTATACTCCTTTCCCCTCCCTTCTCCTCCCTTCTCCTCCCTCATCCTCCCTTCTTCTCCCTCCTCCTCCCTTCTCCTCCCACCTCCTCCCACCTCCTCCCTTATACTCCTTTCCCCTCCCTTCTCCTCCCTTCTCCTCCCTCATCCTCCCTTCTTCTCCCTCCTCCTCCCTTCTCCTCCCACCTCCTCCCTTATACTCCTTTCTCCTCCCTTCTCCTCCCTTCTTCTCCCTCCTCCTCCCTTCTTCTCCCTCCTCCTCCCTTCTCCTCCCACCTCCTCCCTTATACTCCTTTCCCCTCCCTTCTCCTCCCTCATCCTCCCTTCTTCTCCCTCCTCCTCCCTTCTCCTCCCACCTCCTCCCACCTCATCCCTTATACTCCTTTCCCCTCCCTTCTCCTCCCTTCTCCTCCCTCATCCTCCCTTCTTCTCCCTTCTTCTCCCTCATCCTCCTTTCTCCTCCCTTCTCCTCTCACCTCCTCCCACCTCCTCTTATGTGTGTTGTCCAACTGAGGCTGAAGAAGGGAAGAGAAAACCGATGGAGGAACATTAAAATGGAGTCTGTCTTGAGAGGGATGGGCGGCCGTGTTCCAGGGGTTTGAAGGAATACAACAGTGTTGTTTTGAACTGCTGCTATAAAGTGATCCACCTTAACTCACCTTTAGAGGATCCCACAGGACGGATGGGTTTTAAGTAGCAGCTCTCTATTCGACAGGGGGCTGCCTCACTTGTTGAGCGGATTTGAATTTGTGAATTTCCGGTCGTGTTGTTTTTGCCGTAATCAGTGTTTAGAAAAGCCAACAGAAAGAGGCGTTTGTTTACCGTAGCCACAGCAGGCGGCCGACGGACGCTCTAATTACCGACAGCAGTGGAGGGCTTTTCTCCCTCAGTAAATTATATCTGGAGAAAAAAATGATACTAAATTCTGCATAAAATCAACATAAAGCCTACTGTTTTATGAATCACGCCAACTGGTTTTCATCTGGCTTAATTGAAATAGCTGCACAAGCAGCGGCAGAAAACATTGTAATTAAGAGACCTCGTAAATCCTGAGGCGGCTTTGTGATTCGCTGCGAGTTCACAAAGCGAAGGCGGACTTTAATCTCTTTGCCTTCGTCCCCGCTGGCTCCTGATTGGCTGCTCGTACCGTGACACCCTTTTCCGACCCAACTTTCCGTTTGAAAGTCTGCAAAGTTGCGCTGTGATCTCAAGACGAGAGGCGTCTGAGGTAGACGAGGAGGAGGAAGATGAAGATGAACGACGTGGAGATGAGGACACTGACAGCTTGCAGACAACAGAGCCTAGTCTATTCATTACAAGAACACACACAGGTAACACACACACGCACACACACATACACACACACACACACACACACACACGCCCATACAGGGAAATACACACACACGCACCCGCACACACACATACATGAGAATACACAGAACCGCGAATTAGCACGCACACACACACACCAGAGAACGTATTTACTTTCGACACAACCTCTCTCTCCCAGTCTCTCGTTCGTCTCTCCTTCACACACGGGGAACAAATGCAAGAGATATGTCGAGGCAGAGTTACATCAGCGCTTGTAATTGCCCCCGGGGCTCAGAGGCAGACGTAGCGGGGTGTAAACCCGCTGGCGCCCCGTACGCACCCCGCACGGGTAATTGGATTTCCCCGCTGAAGGGCGGGAGACCGTGGACGTTCGACCGCAGGCTCCTGGGGCCAAGGTCAGGAGGGTACAGAGAGGGGGACGGGGACGGGGAGGGAGAGGAGAGAGACGGAGAGGGAGACAGAAAGAGAGAGGGGGACAGAGACAGACAGAGAGGGAGGACGGACGGAGAGGGAGACAGAAAGAGAGAGGGGGACAGAGAGAGACAGAGAGAGGGGGACAGAGAGGGAGACGGAGAGGGGGACAGAGAGAGAGAGAGAGGGGGACAGAGACAGACAGAGAGAGGGGGACAGAGAGAGTCAGAGAGAGGGGGACAGAGACAGACAGAGAGAGGGGGACAGAGACAGACAGATAGAGGGGGACAGACAGACAGAGAGAGGGGGACAGAGAGTCAGAGAGAGGGGGACAGAGACAGACAGAGAGAGGGGGACAGAGACAGACAGAGAGAGGGGGACAGAGACAGACAGAGAGAGGGGGACAGAGACAGACAGATAGAGGGGGACAGACAGACAGAGAGAGGGGGACAGAGAGTCAGAGAGAGGGGGACAGAGACAGACAGAGAGAGGGGGACAGAGACAGACAGAGAGAGGGGGACAGACAGACAGAGAGAGGGGGACAGAGAGAGACAGAGAGAGGGGGACAGAGAGAGACAGAGAGAGGGAGACGGAGAGGGGGACAGAGAGAGAGAGAGGGGGACAGAGAGAGAGAGAGGGGGACAGACAGACAGAGAGAGGGGGACAGAGAGAGAGACAGAGAGGGGGACAGACAGACAGAGAGAGGGGGACAGAGAGGGGGACAGACAGACAGAGAGAGAGACAGAGAGGGGGACAGACAGACAGAGAGAGGGGGACAGAGAGAGAGACAGACAGACAGAGAGAGGGGGACAGAGAGAGAGAGAGGGGGACAGACAGACAGAGAGAGGGGGACAGAGAGAGAGACAGAGAGGGGGACAGACAGACAGAGAGAGGGGGACAGAGAGAGAGACAGAGAGGGGGACAGAGAGAGAGACAGAGAGGGGGACAGACAGACAGAGAGAGGGGGACAGAGAGAGAGACAGAGAGGGGGACAGACAGACAGAGAGAGGGGGACAGAGCGAGGAGACGGAGCGAGAGATGGTTACGGCAGTGGAGTGGGACGGGGACAGGGACGGAGACGGAGAGGGGGACAGAGAGAGAGACAGAGAGAGGGGGACAGGGACGGAGACGGAGAGGGGGACAGAGAGAGAGACAGAGAGAGGGGGACAGGGACGGAGACGGGGACAGAGAGCGCTTCAGACATCAGAGCGAGGCCCCAAAGATGTGGGTGTTTTTTTAAATTTATTTTTGCAATTTGATGCTTTATTATAGAGTTCAGTTAAAGGGGTATTTCGGAGTTTTGGACATAAGGCCTGATTCCCAAGTTTACCTTGGGGTTCTTTATCATTGGAGACAGTTTTCAACACATTTCATTCAGTCCTTCTAGTTGCAGAGTTCGCCGGTGCTAGGCTAGCACACGGCAACGGGCAATGCTAGCCTGCTAATAAAACAGTCTTACCCACTCCACAGTACACCCGAGGCAGGCAATGTCTGTGTCGATAGAATAATGTTAGAAATAAAACTAACCTTGCGTCGCATGAATCGTCGCATTTTGAGGGACTACTTTCTCAGCAGCAGCGGAATTTAACCTAGGTATCAGTCCGCCGCTGTCATAGCCTGCTACCAGGAATATAACACTGCTGCTGAGACACAGCAAGTCCCTCAAAATGCAATGCATTGCAAGGTTGGTTTTATTTCTAACATTATTCTATCGACACTGACATTTACATCGACAGTCTGGCGTCATAGTTGATTTGCCTCGGGTGTACTGTGGAGTGGGTAAGACCGTTTTATTAGCAGGCTATTGCCCGTTGCCGTGCGCTAGCCTATCCCGAGCAAACTGCAAAGGACTGAATGAAATGTGTTGAAAACTGTCTCCAACGATAAAGAATACCAAGGCGAACTTGGGAATCAGGCCCTATGTCCAAAATTCCTAACTACCCATTTGAGTTATCCTTTATTTGTCCCTTTTTGTGGGCAATTCTTTCTCTGCTTCAGTCCCATCCGGGAGCCGGTGAACACACCCGGGGCAGTGGGCAGGAGCAGGTGGGGGGTTTCAGGTGCCTTGCTCAAGGGCACCTCATCCGTGGATGAGCATGTAGGAGAGTGCTGCACAGCTACTCCCCCCCGTCCATGTTTTTTGCCTACTGGTCAGGATTCGAACCGGCCACCCTCCGGGTACCAGTCCAAATCCTCAACCAGTAGGCCACGGCTGCGAGGTAGAGAGGAAGTCATGGGAGAAAGAGGGGCGGACATGAACATGAACCCAGGGCGCTGGGTTCATGTTACGGTCTCTACCCGGTGAGCCACCGGGGGGGCCCCCAGAGCTGGTGTTCTGGAGAAGGGTAACCGTCGCACTTGGCTGGGTTCTGATGCCAGAGAGAGCGCTGGCTTGTTCCCGCGCCGGCCGTGAAACAATCTCGCCCGTCTGCGATATCGACTCAGCTTCCACGGACGGAGCGCGGAGGAGTTTGGCAGTGTGCGGGGTTCTTTGGAACCGAGCGACGGAGAGCGGTGCTCCTTGACGGCATTGATCCAATGTTACCACGGAAACAGAGTTGAGGTCGCAGGTCATGTTTGTCCCCCGACACACGTGTAGAGCAGCACTCTTCCGTGAGTCCACCTTGAGAGGCGTCCGCGTCACCAAGCCGTCACACACTTTAGGTCGCCTTGAAGTGAAAGTGCCGCATTTTTTATCTGTCAATCTCATCGCTTCAGTGTGTGCGTGTTTGTGTTGGTGTGTGTGTGTGTGTGTGTGTGTGTTTGCATGGTGCGTGTGTGTGTGTGTGCGTGGTGCGTGTGTGTGTGGCTTATCACTGGTCCGTGTTCTTGAAGCACCTTTGAAACGATTCTCCCGTCATGTTGCTCCATCAGCATCAGGCTGACCTACTGCTAGGTCAAGTCCTCACCCCCACCTTAAGACCCCCACACACACACACACACACACACACACACACACACACCGGCTGGGGAGAGAGAGAGAGAGAGAGAGAGAGAGAGAGAGACCCCTCATTCAGCTGGTCCTGAGGCTCTGTCCACAGACACAAACCTACCTCACCCATTGGAACACTAAAACACACACACACACACCAGAATGCAGTGTTATCTGGCCCTAAATAGCCAGTACACTGTGGCCCCCTATCTGACCACAGTGACTGATGTTAGACACAGAGTGATGTCAACAAAGTACACACTGAGCGCTCACAGCCTGGCCATAGAAACAGGCCGACATAAGAAATCATGTCTGCCCAAAGAGGAGCGGCTGTGCCAGCAGTGTGAAGAAGCTGCTGTAGAGACCAGCAGCGCTTCCTCCTCCACTGACCCAAATTCAAAAATTTGTCCGCAAAGTGTATTTTAGCAATTTCGGCCAAGAACACCCACATTTTATAAACTCCCATGTAGACCAACTAAAAATATTAATGGGAGGGAGAAAAGAGAGCGCCGTCCTCGCAGGACAGTTTATTTCAGCTCGCCACAGCATGAGAGGATGACATTCTACACCGGGCCTCACTGTTTGATTTTGTTTTATTTTAATGATTATTCTAACCTATAATGTGTTTTTATGTAGCTTCTCTTTACATTCATTTAATTTTATTATAATATTACTATTATTTCTATATGTGCATATGTACATCTGTATGTTATGTTATATTGTTATAGGTTGTTTTAGTACATGTTGTTCTGACTTCTCTTTTGTTATTTTACATAATATTTGTTACACTGTAATGCTTTGGCAACACTGTTTAGTTTACCACAATAGTCATCTCGAGAGAGAGAGAGAGAGGGAGAGAGAGAGAGAGAGAGAGAGAGAGAGGGAGAGAGAGAGGGAGAGAGAGAGAGAGAGAGAGAGAGAGAGAGAGGCTGGATTAACGTGTCGATTGAATTGACTTGATTGAAGTACACTGAATCTTTAATTAGTTCAACAAATTAATATCATTATTCGGTCAATGAGCGGTTATAATGGTGATGGAGGTGGAGAGAGGGGGGGTTCATCTGGCGGTGTAGGTGGTGTAGGTGATGTAGGTGGTGTAGGCGAGAGAGAGAGAGAGAGAGAGAGAGAGAGAGAGAGAGAGAGAGAGAGAGATCATATCAGTTTCAATGGGCGGGGCTCACTGTCCCATCGCCAGGGTGAAGGGGTGAGAGGATGAGCCACGGTGAAGGGCAACATCTCTCCCCCCGAATTAACTCTGGACCACCCCCCCCTCCCCTGCCTCACCTCGCCCCCCTCAGAGAATAAAAGATGAGGAAGATGAACCGGCCTGCTCCTCAGCTCTCCAACCAACCCACAGTGCAGATACAGACCCCCCTTTAAACTTTAATGATCTCTCTCTGACCTCTTTCTCGTTCTCTCCCTCCCTCGCTCCTCCCTCGGTGGGTGCCTCACCCCGGGGTGGTGTGGGGTGGGTGCTGCTCCTTAGGACGACGCCAACAGAGAAGAGGCATGGGCGAGCCGCGGATGTGGCGGACAGAGGGAGAGAGAGAGAGACACACAGGCGTCCAGAGAGGTATAGACAGACGGACATATACAGATAGACAGAAAGGCCGACAGACAGGCAGACAGATAGTGAAACAGACAGGCGGGCAGACAGGCAGACAGATAGAGAGGCAGACAGACAGACCGACCGACCGACAGACAGGTGGAAAGAAATAGGCAGATAGAGACAGACAGACAGGCAGACAGACAGACAGGTGGAGACAGACACACAGACAGGTGGACAAACAGGCAGACGGGCAGAGAACGCCATAATTCTGTGGGCCGCCGTCAGGGATTTTCTCTCCTGATCCCAGAAAGCCGTCCGACAAACTTACAAACAAAACAAAGTCACAGTGTCACCAAGGCGACCAAAGTAATCCCATAATACCCAGACTATTGTGTGAGGAGGACAATAATAACTAGGGCTTTAACTTCGAGTGTCTTTCTTTGGATTCGAGGCGCTTCAGTGATTTTTGCGCCGCAAGGCTATTGCTAGGTTGAAAATTAGTGTGCTAGGCTAGGATCTGTGCTAGTAGCTTGGCTAGGAGCTAGGCTGTGAGCTGGGCTAGGAGCTAGGCTAGGAGCTATGCAAGGAGCAAGAGGGCTAGAAGAATGTGTATACACCCACACTTCCAAACAGACAACCAAGCAGCAACGCACACACAACACACCCAAACAGCAACACACACAACAAACCCAAACAGTAACACACACAACACACAACACACACAACACACCCAAACAGCAACACACACAACACACCCAAACAGCAACGCACACACAACACACCCAAACAGCAATACACACACAGCACACCCAAACACCAACACACATAAAACACATCCAAACAGGAACACACACACACAAAACACAGCCGATAGCGAATCATCAGCCAGCTGACGGGCTAACGGGCTAACGGGCTAACGGCAGAAGGCAGGAAGTAGATAGGAAACTGGATACTGGGTTCAGCCGCACAGCAGGTGGAACGTTTCTCATGTCGAACCCTGCTGTGAAGAGGAGGAGGAGGTGGAGGAGAAGGAGGAGGGTGGTGGAGGTGATGGTGATGGTGGTGGTGGTGGTGGTGGTGGTGGTGGTGGTGGTGTTGGTGATGAGGTTCTGGCCAGCACCTGGTCACCAGACTGCCACAGCGTGGGGAGTTTCATCACCGAGGGCTACTTCCTGTCGACCGGCCCTCAGACAGGAAGTGTGTAGCGCAGGAGGTGTGTGTGCGGGGGGAACATCAGGATCAGCGCTCAGGTAGTGGCGCGGTTCCGCCGCTCTTCCAGAGGAGAACACTCATACTATTTATAGACATGGGGCTGAGAAAGTTCATCGTTCAACACAGAGCCGCATATCTTTGGCTGTCAAATGTTGTTCTGCCGGTGTGAAATCGTTTCTCTCTCTTCTTCTCTTCTTATCTCTTACCTGTCTCTCTCTCCCCTTCCCTTGTCTTTTACTTGTCTCTTTCTCTCCTTCCCTTCCTGTATCTCACCTGTCTCTCTCTCTCTCCTAACCTTCTCGTCTCTTACCTGTCTCTCTCTCCTCTTCCCTTCTCGTCTCTTACCTGTCTCTTGCTCTCTCTCCCTCTCCTCTGGTCTCTTATCTGTCTCTCCCTCTCCTCTTCTGGTCTCTTCTCTGTCTGTCTCTCTGTCTCTCCCTCTCTTCTGGTCTCTTATAAGTCTCTTCCTCTCTTCTTGTCTCTCTCTGTCTCTCCCTATCTTCTGGTATCTCTCTGTCTCTCCCTCTCCTCTTCTGGTCTCTCTCTCTGTGTGCAGAGAACAACCAAGATCTATTTTAGAGGGCTGCTCTGTTGCAGAATCTTTTGTAAAATCTTCTCCTTCATCCTGTCACGATATAATGGATGGGGTTGAATAATGTTGGGCTTGAATAATGTTGGGCTTGATAATGTTTGGAACCCCCAAAATAGTTCGGGTTGTGTCGTCGGCCATCTTGTGAGTGCAGGAGGATTTCACGACGCATATCCGACAATCAGCCCGATAAAACCAACCGACAAAACCAACCGACGAAACCAACCGACGAAACCAATGAACAACACAAACCGACTAAAGACGCCGGAAAAACCTGAAAGCTTCCGAGAGTCTGTAGCTGAGAGTGCGTTGAGGGTGTCGGGACGTTGCGGCGGTCTTCAGAGTGTTGGGGTAGCGCCATCTCCCCCACCCTCTCCTTGGTACCTTTTATTCACTTTTATTCCCCCATTCTGTCTGTTCCGCCGGCTCCAATGTGCCGTCACTCGCTCCTCCCTCTCCCCCTGCTCTCCTTCTGCTCCTCCTGCCTCATCTTCCTCTCAGAGTCTCCACGCCGCTCGGCAGATATTTGTAAGCTCCCGGTCGCGGCGGCGGTGAGTCCGTGGGGTGGCGGTGTCAGCGCCGTCGTCCCGGCGGGGGTACGCAGCCAGGAGGATGCGGGTATCTTATGTAATTGAGGTCACGGCGGCGCTGGAACACTGCGGCGCCGTCGCCTCGTCGCTCCTCTGAAATCCCGATCTGATTAATGCGGAGGTTGGCGATTTCATTTCCTGTTTCTGGAGATAAACTAGGATGCTTGACCCGAACCGTCGGGCTCACCGGAGCTCATCTGTAGTGTGTCCCCTCCTTCTCCTCCTCCGCCTCCTCCCTCTCTCCCTCCTCCACCTCCTCCCTCGCTCTCTCCCCCATCCCCCTCCTCTCCCTCCTCCTCCTCCTCCTTCATTTTCTTCTCTCGGGCTCTTCTGGGCTGTGGTTGGCTGGCAGTGGTTGGTCCTCCAGGGCTGTGGTTGGCTGGCAGGGGCTGTGGCGGTCAGCCAAATCCGACCAATTAGGAGGGCTCATCAGGCCGCCGTGGGGCCCCGGAGCTGGCTGAAGATCTCCAAAACCCTCACATCCTTCTGTTCTCCTGGCATCCCTCCGCTCCTCTCCTCTCCTCCCCTCCCCTCCTTCCCTCCTTCCCCCTATACTCCTCTCCCCTTCCCCCATCTCCTCGCCCCCCAGACCCTTCCTCCCCCTCCCTCCTCAGTCTCAAATGCTTGGTTTCTTTAATCAAGGGGTCTCTCTTCTCCTCCCCTTCTCTCCTCAACTATCTCCTCTCCCCCCCCCTCCTCTCCCCCTCCCCTCTCCTCCTCTCTCCTCTACCCACTTTTCTTCCCTTCCTCTCTCCTCCTCTCTCCTCTCCTCACCTAACTCCCCTCCTCCTCCTCAGTCCCTAACCCTTCCCAGGGTCTCTCTAATCCAGGGATCTGTCCTCCCTCCTCTCTCCCCTCCACCTCCTCCCTCCTCCCCCATCACCCTACCTCCCCGGGGCCCCTCCAGACTGTCTGCACTTCCTGTCGAATTAGGCCAGCTCTGCGTCGTCGTCGTCCCCCCCTCGACCCTCTGTCCGGCCCAGGGCGTGGGGTTCTGGGCGGAGAGCGGCCGAGCTCCCCGTTCTGGCGCTCGCTGTCTGAATTATCCATCATCCTGTCAGGCCGTTTAATCCATGGCCGTGCGGCCGGCGTCGTCTCAGGGAGCCTGACCCAAATACGGTGATGTTTGTTTCCTTTTTCCGCGGCGAAGGTCAGTGTGTTTTGCTAATGATGCGTCCGGGGATGTCACCGGCGCTCCGGCTGACGGGCTCGTAGCGGGGAGGCGGGTGGGGTGGTGTCAGTCAGGTGCGTTCCGTACACCTCGGGGGGGGGGGGGGGGCAGGAGGAGGAGGAGGTGAAGCCAGGAGGAGGAGGTTAGACTCAGATACTCACTCTGAAGGTAAATAATGACTCAGAGATATGGCAAAGAGCAACTCTGCAGGGGTACAGAGTAAAGGGTGTTCTGTAGCTACAGAGTTAAGGGTCGTTCTGTAGCTACAGAGTTAAGGGTAGTTCTGTAGGTAAAGAGTTAAGGGTAGTTCTGTAGGTAAAGGGTTAATGTGCATGAGTACAGAGTTAAGGGTGTTCTGTAGCTACAGAGTTAAGGCTAGTTCTGTAGGTAAAGGGTTAATGTGCATGGGTACAGAGTTAAGGGTAGCTATGGAGTTAAGGGTAGTTCTGTCGGTAGAGGATTACTGTGCATGGGTACAGAGTTGTTAAATGTAGTTCACAGAGTTACTAAGGAATCACTCTTAAGTTAAAGAGTTACTCTGGTGTTACTTGGAGAGTAAGTAACTCTGGAGTTAAGAGTTACTCTATTGTTCAAGAGTTACTTGCAGAGTTACTCTAGATTTTAATAGTAACTCTGGAGTTAAAGAGTAACACTAGTGTAACTCTGCAGTTAGGGTAAGGGTAGATGGGGGCGTCGCTGTAGTCCTTCTCGTCTGATGGATTTAAAAGCTGCAGAGAATCAATAATGTAATCACAACAAAGGAGGCTTCGCTTAGTCCCAGGCGTTGAGCTGGAGATGAGATTACAACAGAACGGAAGACACAGAGTGTGTGTGTGTGTGCGTGTGTGTGTGTGTGTGTGTGTGCGTGTGTGTGTGTGTGTGTGTGTGTGTTTTTGTAGGTAAGTATGTGTGTGGGCATTCACATGAATATATATGTGGGTACGCGTGTGTGCTGGTGTTTAAGAGTCAAAGTCTGACTATGTTAATGTTATTTTTGCATTTTCATGAATTTGTAAAACGGACTATGTTGTGCGTGTCCGTGCGCATGTGTGTGTGTGTGCGTGTGCGTGTGTGTTTGTCTGTGTGTTTGTGTGCCAGCAGGCATGTTTAATGGAAAGCGGTGCATGCTCTCAGCGAGGCTAGTGCACATGGTTCTGTATTTGTCTTCATGAATATTTCATCTGCTTTCTTCTTTCTGCTTGAGTCAGTAAAAACGCAGCATTTAGATTCCCTCTCATGTAATCAGAGAAGAGGTTACGGGGTGTGGGGGGGTACAGTAGAGCGGCTAAGACCTCATGCTAACAAGACAGCGGCCCAATGAAGACATGAAGCACAGTTAATAATCATAACCAGAATCGGGGGACTCAAAGCACTGATACCCAGACTGCTGGCTACTAGCATGACCCACCCACTTGCGAAGTGATTGGTTGAAACAAATATGAAGCGCCACAAAGGGACACACCCCAGTCAGCCGGATGTGAGCCCATCTGTCTTCAGCCCTTAGAGAGGAAGCTAAAGTGTGTTTTTGAGGCCAGTAGAGTCCTACCGGTGGGGCTAGACGTTTTTGAGATGTTCATGAAAGATTCATGATTTTGTAGAAAAATGATTCCTCTCTTAAAGGACCTCACATTTAATCCACTGTCCAGCTCCCAGATGATGCCGAGGAGCCTCCAGTGCATCCATTCCTCTCTCTCTAAAGCAGAAAACAACAGCAGGGCTTTTCCCTGGACGGCCAGCCTTGTGTTTATCTAACAGGAAGTGCAACAAGTCGGCGGGGAGAACGCTGAATTTCATTTTGCACTTTTAATCCCGGTGTTGTCGGAGCGCTATGGTAATGCGGTGCCCGGATCGATGCGGTCTGTCAGCCTCACTGGGGGGACGGGGTCTGACCGTGGCCGCCCCCCCCCCCCCCCCGCTTCGATTATGTTCTCCACAATCGCATCACGCCGGCTCGGGGCTCCGACGGAGCGTGGCGACGGGCCGAGCGTCCATGCAGTCGCCGGCGCTGTGTCCCCGGGGACAGCTGCGTTTTGTCAGAAGACGTTTGGTCAACAAACGTCAGTCGTCGTCGTCTCCGTACCCCCACCGTCCCCCGGCGAGTCCAGCCCAGGCCGTCCCCTGAGAATGATGATTACTCCCCCCCCCCCCCCACCAGCGGTGGAGGTAGTGATTATTGTGGCTGTCGTTAAATCGCTCAGTGTACGATGTAGCGCCCGAGGTCAGACTGTCTGTCTGTCCGTCAGCGACCGCAGGCCAGAGGTGGAATAGTCGTGTGCGCAGTGCGCTCGCTCTGTTGGTTTGACGTGCAGCCAGGAAAACTTAACTTCATGATGTTCAGTCACGGGAAAGGGGGGTGGGGTTGTGATGCCGTAGCAGAAACCGTTTGGTATTTATTACGTGGAATGATGATTCATCTGTTATCAATACCGCATAAAAAAGATTTTTTTTGTCTGGGGATCAATTCAGCGACTAATTGTTCCAGTGCTATTACCCACGCTCCGTCCATCTCTAGGAACAAAGTCATGCAGTTTATCACTCTGTCCCCCCTCCCTCCCCCTCTGACCCCCAAAACCCCACCTCTCCTCCCTCCACTGTTGGAGGTAATAGCCTTTTATTTCAGTCTTTCTCCACGCCAAGATCGGCCAG
>NC_136948.1:3970522-4050522 GCF_949987615.1 Pollachius pollachius | reverse complement strand
CGGCCGTGACTGATGGGGTGGGACAAAGGCAGTGATGTCTGACGCCTGCGGATCTATCTTATCAGCCCCAGCGCGGCCGCCCGCCCACGGGGACGGGGATTAGCATGCAGTGATGGGCGTCGGCGTTTGGGGCGCAGCACCCAGTGTCCGGGAGGAGTTCGATTTGCAGCCGGGTCGCCGGAGGACAGGGCCGTGCGTGCGGAGCCGCCGTCGCTGATGGCGGGGTCCCTTTACGTAGCGAGGGGTTGTTTCAGGGGGTACTCATTAATACTTGGTACTTAATGGTACTTAATGTTCCCTAGGAGTTATCAACCATCAATAATAACAACGAGGTGAGGAATGATGATGATAATACAAGCAGGTGAGCATAGTGGCCAGGGTCTTCCACAGTGGTGGCGGTGATGAAGATGATTGTGGCGATGATGGTGGTGGTGGTAATGACGATGGTGGTGGTGGTGGTGGTGATGATGATGATGATCTTGGAATGAGTGATGATGATAATACAGGCAGGGTAGTGTAGGGGCCAGGGTCTTCCGTAAAAGGTTGTGGGTTTGATCCCAAATGTATGTAGTCAACCTGCAGACATCCTACAGCCTAAGAGGACTAGGCCTACCTTTAGAACCGGTGTAGTCAGACCTGGGACCTAGTCCAAGAAGTCTAGGCCTACCTTTAGTACCGCCATTATCAGATGCGTGACCTAAATTAAGAAGACTAGGCCTACCTTCAGTACCGGTGCAGTCAGAAGTAGGACGTGTGACCGTCTGTTTGAGAAGAAGTTCATTAATTGATTTTATTGTACAACTCTGTTGAACAGTTGTGTATTATGGGATGGTAAGTGAGCAAACTAAGAAGAAAGGAAACGCTCCAATTGATTTTGTTAAAGTGACTCTGAGGTCTTTCACTCTGTGGGTCTTCTAGGTTCTGGCTGACGGTTGAATGGAACAACGTCTCCTCTGGTCCCTCACTCATTAATGTCCACACACACACATAGATACACACACGCACACACACATATATATATACACATATGCACACATATGAATACACACACATAAATACAAAACACACACGTACATAAACACATGAATACACATGCGCACACCCACACATAAATGCACCCACGCGCACACATAAATACACACAATAAACACACACAATACACCACAGCTGCACAAAAAATCACACACACACACACACACACACATATAAATACATACATGTACACTTACACATAAATCCACACGCGCACACACACAAGCAGGCACATAAATCCACACATGCACACATTAATACAAACAAGAATGCACACACACAACCCCCCCCACACACACACAAACACACACACACACACATAAACACAAAGCCATAAAGCAATGGATCGTCCATCCTCACAGTTAACAGAGGAAACATTGTTTTAAAGAGGAGCAAGCTATTTCTTTCTGTTTATTCATCGGAATCACAAAGCTTATCGCGTATCTCTCTCTCAGCTTGGGCCAATGAAAGTGATGTGCTGCAGAGTTCTGCAGTCCAAGTTCTGCTGCACAGGGAGCTGTGTGATGTCATTCGTGTTGTTTACAAGATGTCTGCCTCAAACACAGAGCTGTGGACTGTCGACCTCCCCCCCCACCCCCGCCTAGAGCTTCATCATCGTCATCATCACCGCTGCTGTGGTGGGGTGTGTGTGTGTGTGTGTGTGAATAGTTGTGTGTACGTTTGTATGTGTCTGATTGTGTGTGTATGTGTGTCTGCAGTGGTTGGTATGTGTGGGTGTGTGTGTCTGATTGTTTGGGGCGATGTGTGTGTCTGTGCGTGTGTGTGTATGTGTGTGTGTGTGTGTGTGTGATGGTGTGTGTGTGTAGTCAGAGTGAAACATGCCTGAGGGCATTTCTAACTCCTCATCATTCCTAGTGATGGGTTCAGGGGTCAAAGACAGCACTGACAAAAACTCCTTGCCAGGCGCATGCACGTGGCACGCACGCCCGTGACTACACACAGACATCGACGTTCGCACGTTCAAGCAAACATGCACGTGCATACACACATACATACTCTCACTCAATCAAAAAGTGAAAGCAGGAATTTGATGAAAGATACGCTAACCCGAATAAAGGCGTGCACATTTCATGGAGTCCATCGACAGCTCTTTGATGAAAGATTCCCACGTGCACGCGCCCGCACACGTGTGTGTATCGCTGGCTGCCGCTGGCTGGGGGTCGCGGTGTGAGGAGGTCATCATGACAGCAGTGACAGGACGTGAGTCGTCATGACGATGACAGCTCTGGTTCTCCGAGTGATGGAATAAAGTCCCGTATCAGCACCGACTCCAGACATCAGTGAGGCATCCCTTCCCCAGCCCCAATCTTCACTACCAGATCACTAACGCCCCCACCATCATCATCATCATCATCATCAACATCATCATCACCACCACCACCACCACCATGATCGTGGTAGTGAGGATGATGATGATGATGATGATGATGATGATGATGATGATGGTGGTGGTGGTGGTAGTGATGATGATGATGATGATGATGATGATGGTGGTGGTGGTAGTGATGATGATGATGATGATGATGACGATGCTTGGCCAAAGTGGCGCTGATAAAGGCCGCTCAAACACAAAACGACCAAAGGAATTCAAAACAGAATGGAAACAGATCAAAAGAACAAGGCAGCTAGCACCAGAGCCCAGGACAGGCTGTTGACAGCAGAGATTGTCTCTCCGGCCGAGTGGAGTCCACCCACGCTGAGCCCTGAACCGTCTGGCCCCTGCACTGACCGGCCCCAGAGAGAGCTGCTCTCAGGCCAAGGGCCCCTTTGGCGAGGGCCCGGATGAGTGAGTGAGCTTTGGATGTTCTGATTCAGGAGCTGGACGCGAACAACAACTCAATCGGAGGCCGGGCCCCTTCCTGTCAGAGAGAGACGGCTGCCTCCTCTAAGACACGCTGGAACCGCTCCACACAAGTGGAAACACTTTTCAACAAGATGGACACACACTGTCTAGTGTCTTGTCTGTCCAGCCGTTCTGTCTCAGAGACAGTCTGCCGGCCCTCACTCTCTCCCCCCCCCCCCCCCCCCCTCCATCTGACCGTGACGACCAGTATCCAATACTCTTCTGTGTTCCCCGAGTGAACCCAGTCACTTTGTAAGTAAGTAAGTTACATTTATTTACAGAGCACATTTAAAACACAGCTCGCACTGCCCAGAGTGCTGTACATAGCACATAGGCTAAAAATATATAAATAAACTAAAATAAATACACTTACAAATCGGTGATTTAAATCAAAACGTCATCAAGGGACAAACACTTAATCACCGACATTACAGGGTGATGCAATTAAGACCCAGGGAAGGCCAGTGTAAGAAAGAATGTTTTGAGCTGCTTGTGCTTGGGTTTGTTCAGAGCGACGTACCGAGAGAACCGACCGGTAGCTCGGCGGTTCAGACGACCTGAACGGGGGGGGGGGGGGGGGGGGGGGCAGACATGTTGTACAAACACTCCGTCGACCCGCATTCGATATGGGAACCTTTCCTCCGTGTGGTGACAGAGGAAGTCAGCGACGCCGGTGGGGAGCCATCTTATTTTAATTACAGGTCTCAGGGCTGTAATTAAGGCGACCGGCGGCGGGAGAGGTGACTTGCGTTGCGGGTCTCCGGATCTCTCCTGCCGCGTTTCCACGGTGAAGGACAACACCACTCCTACGCAGGGAGCAGTGTGACGAGCGAGTGCGTGGGTTTGGTTCCCTGCGCCGCGTCGGCCCGACGCGTTCTGCTCTCATTTCCTCGCTGCTTTAGTGCTTCCTACGAGAACCGGCGTTGTGTTGTTTCTCTGAGTTTTTACTAACCTGCTCGGGCGGACCCCAAAGTCGGCCGTAAACACTCTCCTAATCCAATTTCACGCTATTTGTCACCGGTGTACCCCAGAGGCCCCCCCAGCCAAGAGAACCCATTGACCAGCCACTTCATATGCTAAACCCTGTTGACGAGTACAAGGAAGCATTGATTACGGTGCGTCTCTGTGTCTAATCCCCCAGGGGGCCGCGGGGCGGTAATGCGTGATTCTGAATCGATACCTAACTTAATCGTTCACGTTGGCCCCTAATTTGTTTGTCACAATCGATCGGGGGCCTCCCTGCGCCTCGCGCTGTCCGCTCCGCTCTGTGTCAATTAGCGAGTGACGCGCCGCCTCTGGCCCTCGTTAAGGGCCTTAATTGGTCTGCGGCTTAACGAGCCGCACCAGTTTGCGTGATGGTTGGCGGGGGCGGGGTGATGGGTGCTAATACGCAGCATAAGGGCCAAGCGGGGACAGTTCATGGATTAATACGCTGACTTAGGAGCGTGAGTAGGGCTCTGTGTACCGGGCCTGAGCTCGCCGAGCTGACCTGACGCTTTAGAAAGGAGTTCCAGAAGCTCATTCGTTCACTGGCCTGACATGACATGCGTGGAAATGATCTGTAGACGAAATAATGAACGATTCATCGTTTTTTTACAGTGTTTACTACAAATGATTATTAATTAGTAATTAGTATTATTACATTTACTAGTATTACCCACACGATTGCTTCTCATGTTGAAGGTAGGGTAGCTTTAAATTGTTGAATTTCTTTACATCCTGAGAGCAATCTAAAAATCGAATGTAGTGACCAAAAAGGGAAAGAATCTGCTATCTGAGGCTCAGGATTGGAGTCAATGAAAACGTCTGTAGAAGCAATCCTCCCTGAACGGGTTCTACCTACCCGTGGCGTACTGACCCTTCAGCGGGGGGATGACCGCCTCGTGGTTTTAGCTCTGGGAGCCATTTGGGGATTTTTAGCGGGTAACCAACGGTTTCCTCAGGTACTTTCCGCTCCGGGCTTCGTATTTCTAACGGCCGAGCGGACCCGACCCACAGCAGCAGGATCAATACGGCCGGGGGGGAGAGGTTAAATGTCCGCAGCTGGACTGGAGGAAATAAAAAGAAACTCTGAACTCCTCCGATTTTCCTGCTATCAGCAAATATGTCTCTCTCTCTCTCTCTCTCTCTCTCTCTCTCTAACTCTCTCTCTCTCTCTCTCTCTAACTCTCTCTCTCTCTAACTCTCTCTCTCTCTGACTCTCTCTCTCTCTCCCTCCCACGCGCCCCTCCCCCCCCCCCTCATCGCCAAGAAGCCCTTCCTCAGCAGAACGCAGGCAGCAATTACGTTTCCCATAATGCCTTGCGGCGTGAGATCCTCTCACGAGGCGGTGAAGTGCTCTCCTTCCAGGACACTTCAGTGCGGTCAAGGCGTTCTTAAACCCTTGCTGGGTTCGTTACGGAACTCTTCTCAGGGATAACCCTCCCCCCACCCCTTCACTCAAACCGAAACCGACGTCTTCTGAACCATGGCTCGCGTTGGTTGGGGACCGACTAATCGTTTATCGAGTTAACTTGCAGATTTGACACCTCACCTCGCCCACCCACCCACCCTGGGTGGAGGGAGTTTGGGGAGCTGGAGTTATCTGGGCGAGGTTGTGCCGTAGCTGAACGGAAATACGTTGACATGTCCTAGAGCAGGACCACTGAAATGAACTGAAAGACACATCCGACAGTTCAGAGAGTTCTCTCTCTGAACTGAAATACTTTGACACACCCTACAGTAGGCACACCTGCAGGGTGTGCCTACTGAAGGAAGTGTCTCTCTCTCTTTTACAGTTCAGGGAAAGAGTGAGAGATAGAAAGAGGGCAAGAGGGCGAGAGTGTGAGAAAGGGAGAGAGAGAGGGCAAGAGGGCGAGAGTGTGAGAACGAGAGAACGAGAAAGAAACGAGAGAAACGAGAAAGAGATAGAGCGAGAGTATTTCATTCAAGTTGTCTCTGTCCGACCCTATGAGACAATCCATCAGGGATGGGAGGTCACCTTTGTGATCTTTCTTGACTTATGCCATACGTTAACTCGAGGGGGCATGTTGGCTCATGTCGGGTGCAATTTGATCAAATGGTTGGGGAAAAGACCGTATTGTCGATGTTGTGTGACAGAGCTGATCTGCGGATCTGTCATGCAGGACATCGCGTGAGACGTTCAATGACTCCCGTGGAAAACTATCTCTCGCTCTGAACACACTGACGTTAACTATTCATTTTATGATGTTCCCTCTCGTCCCGACTTCAAGGGCAATGGTTTCTATTTTTGGGGGCGGAAACGGCGGGAGCCCCCGTTACTCTCTGATCCTGTAGTCTGCTCTTTCCATTTGACCATCAGTTGTTGTTGTTGGCGGCGAAGGTTCCGGGTTCGATCCCCAGTGTCCTCAGTATACCTGTAAGCATCCTAGAGAAAGATGCCCCTTACCCCTACCTGCTCATTAATGACATGGATCTGTACTGTCTAACCCCTACCTGCTCCTTAATGACATGGATCTGTACTGTCTAACCCCTACCTGCTCCTTAATGACGTGGATCTGTACTGTCTAACACCTACCTGCTCCTTAATGACCTGTCTCTGTACTGTCTAACCCCTACCTGCTCCTTAATGACATGGATCTGAATTCACTGTCTAACCCCTACCTGCTCCTTAATGACATGGATCTGTACTGTCTAACCTCTACCTGCTTCTTAATGATGTAAATCTGACATATTTTTGGCTAAAAGGCTCTGATAAATCACCAAAAAGTCATCTTTTCCTAGAAACTCCGGTTTTCGCAGCAGCTCCATTCCCGGCTCCGTGCTCTGATCGTGTCCCCCGAGCCGTGAATCGCCTCGGATAAGAAACATCCCGGCCTCCTTTGAACTCCCAGCTTCTTCTCCCATGTTCTACATGATCATTACATGATGACTCAGTGTATGTGTGTGTGTGTGTGTGTGTGTGGGGGGGGGGGGGGGGGGGGGGGGGGGGGAGGTTCAGCGGTTGGCAGGGCAACCAGGGATGATCACTTAGCGGCGAACGGTTCAAAGGGACGGACTTCCAGCAGGAGAAGCACTTTGAAAGGAGAAGCTTTCATCTGCGGGGCGTCAGAAGGCACCAGGGCTAAACTCAGCAGCGGGTTTGTGATTACAGGTCCACCTTATTAACGGTTCTTTGCGGGGGGGGGGGGGGGGGGGGGGGGGGGGGGGGGGGGGGCGGGCCGCTGTCTGCTGTCATGTGTTGACAGCTAGCATGCGCCGCTAGCCTCGGGTAGCCCGATGCCGTGCTGTGTTACGACAGTATGTGTGTTGTGAGTGCGTTTTCACTCGGAGTGGAAGAAGTTGGTACACAAGTTGTATGTCATTGCGTGAAAGGATATGGAATGAAAAATGTGCTCCTATACCTGACACTCAGAGTAAGTAATTGCTGCTTTCATCTCCACCTCTCCCTCCACCTTCTGAAGGCGCAGCTTTGATCAGCTGGAGAGTTAGATAACTATAAATGACCCTAACTACCGGGTAAAGGTCAGTTTAAATAACCAAACCCTAACTACCAGGTAGAGATCAGTTTAAATAACCAAACCCTAACTACCAGGTAAAGGTCAGTTTAAATAACCAAACCCTAACTACCAGGTAGAGGTCAGTTTAAATAACCAAACCCTAACTACCAGTTAGAGATCAGTTTAAATAACCTAACCCTAGCTACCAGGTAGAGATCAGTTGAACTAACCCAACCCAAACTAACAGGCGAATGGTGAGTTGACCTCACTGACCCTAACTAGCAGGCTAACAATCAGTTGAACTAAACTAACCCCAACCAGCGGCTCACAGCGCTGGCCCGCGTGTCTCTGTGTGTGTTGCTTCGTTTGCGTCGTTGAGTTGTGCTCAAGTGCTATAGTTAGCGCGTTCAGCTTCTTTGGGACGCATTGATGATGCGACTGGTGTGTGTGTGTGTCAGTGTTACTGTCTGTCTGTCTGTCTGTCTGAATGTCTGTGTGTGTGTGTGTGTGTGTGTGTGTGTGTGTGTGGGTGTGTGTTTGCTAGACTATCCATATGCATGTATGTGTTCCTGTGTATGTGGATCTGTATGTGTATCCATGTGTTTGTGTGTGCGTGTGTGCGTGAGTGCGTGTGCGTGTGTGTGTGTGTGTGTGTATGTGTATGAGTGTGTGTGTGTATATCAGTGTGAGTGTGATGGTGTTTGTGTGTGTGTGTGTGTGTGTGCGTGCATGTGTGTGTGTGTGTGTGTGTGTATCAGTGTGAGTGTGATGGTTTGTGTGCGTGTGGAAGCGTGGGTTGTGTTTGTTTGGGGATTACTGTGGATTAGGGCTCTAATGCTCTTCCCTCGTGTGCATAATTGAAAATGTGTCTGCAGTGGAGGGAGAGAGAGAGAGAGAGAGAGAGAGAGAGAGAGAGAGAGGTGAGCACGCTACCTGTGGAGGGGTGACACGCTCAGATGGAGACAGTGTGTGTGTCTCTGTTCCGCTTGGCTTTTGGTGTGAGTGGCTTAATTTGTGAAAGCTTGTGTGTGTGTGTGTGTGTGTGTGTGTGTGTGTGTGTGTGTGTTTATGCATGTATTTGCACATGTATTTGTGAGTATGTATGTGCACATGTAGTTGAGTGAGTGAGTGAGTGAGTCAGTGAGTGAGTGATGAAGAGAAACTTATTTTGAGGATACGCCGGCCAGCGAAATATTTGATTTAATATTAGAGCATGATCATGGGAAAGTACAGGCAGCAAAGTTACCAAGAATACATTCAGTGAGACAATGGGTGATCAAGATTCTTTAGGGAAACGTTTGCATTGTGGGTAGGGAATACACAGGTAAGTGGGAGTGACCATAGTGGAGAGTTTAGGATTGGCGGGAGAGACCAATTTAACTGCAATACACTATGGGGAAGTGGACATGTCTGCAAGTCTGCAAGCATGGCTGCAAGAAGGTTAAAGGAAAGAAGTCAGTCGATTGGCCTGGCCTTAGTATCAGACATAGTGGCTCCAGTGGGAATGCAAATGTGAACTTTCTTAACCTCTCTCGGTTAGAGAGAGGAAGGGATGTATCTTAATGAAGAAATCCGGTGTAAAATGGATTTGGGATATGTTGGTGGTATGATAACGAGTTGGAATGTTCGTTTTGGAGCAAAAAAGCGCTTATAGACGCATTCTTAAGTTGGCTGTTTTTAGCCGATTCTATCAAAACGCTATAAACTTGGAACGATAGGGGCATGTGTTATGGTAAAAACTAAATCGCTATTTTAAACCACTTAAAAGGCTAGAAGTAGCCCGACACCTCTTTGGTAGTATAATAAGGGTTTTAACATATAAAACGAGGCATTGATAACTTTGTAAGTGTACAGATTGTTTATTAAAAAGGACATTTTATACACACAATACCAACCGTCAACGCATCTTGTTTTTAAGACTCGATAAGTAGATTGGCGAACACAGAGCTTGCGTGTGGTGGACGGATGGCACAATCTCTGTGTTCGTCAATCTACTTATCGAGTCTTGACTACTGATGGTATTGTGTTTATAAAATGTCCTTTTTAATAAACAATCTGTACACTTACAAAGTTATCAATGACTCGTTTTATATCTTAAGACCCTGATTATACTACCAAAGAAGTGTCGGGCTACTTCTAGCCTTTTAAGTGGTTTAAAATAGCGATTTCGTTTTTACCATAACACATGCCCCCTTCGTTCCAAGTTTATAGCGTTTTGATAGAATCGGCAAAAAACAGCCAACTGAAGAATGCGTCTATAAGCGTTTTTTTGCTCCAAAACGAACATTCCAACTCGTTATCATACCAAACATATCCCAAATCCATTTTACACCGGATTTCTCCTTTATGATACAGGGAGAATGTACACAATTCCTTTTAATGTGAATAGTAATTATATAAACAAGGTTAACATAACTTGTTTATGACTGTATATTATAATTATGATTGATATTTCCACGACAGTGAGAGTGTGAGTGAATGAGTGTGTGTGTGTTTGTGTGTGTTGGCATCATCCCCCAGTTCTCTCCTGTAGTCTCCACAGTAGGAGAGCGATCTCCTCTCTCCAGAACCTCCCCTGGCCAGGCAGATAGCCTGTCAGCCTCCGCCTTTATGGACTTTCTCCCTTATTGCTCTCTCTCTTGTTCTTACCCACAACTCTGTGGGGCCCACAGGCCCGCCGCTCTCTACGCCTACCTCCCCCCGCTCTCCCCCTCTCTACCCCCTCTCTCTCCCACTCTCTCCCCCATCTCTTCTCTTCTCATCCCCTCTCTCCCTCTATCTCCCCTCTCTCCTCTCTCCCACTCTCCCTCCCTCTCTTCCCCTATCTCTCTCCCACTCTCTCCCTCTATCTCCCCCTCTCCCCTTCTCTCCTCTCTCCCACTCTCCCTCCCTCTCTTCGCCTATCTCTCTCCCACTCTCTCCCTCTATCTCCCCCTGTCCCCCTCTCTCCTCTCACCCACTCTCCCTCCCTCTCTTCCCCTATCTCTCCCTCTCTCCCCCTCTCACCTCCCTCCCCCTATCTCCCCCTCTCTCCCCGCGCATGGCGCTGCCGTGCCATGCGCGTGCCGTGTCTAGATTGCCTGTTGTAGTTCCCAGTGTTCCATACATCACCCCCCCCCCCCCCCCATAATTGTATCTGCAGCGCCGGGGCCCACAGACCCCCGTCCTCTGGTGTCGGTGGGAGGTGGGCCCGGTATCCCTGGTAATTATGTTTTTATATCGCCGTGTCAGGGGCGCTGAGTGATGACATCACAGACGAGCGTTCCTCTAAGGCCGGGGGTTATCTGTCAGTCTGTCATCGGACTCCCCCCCCCATCCCTCCTCTGGGGGGCAGGTGATCGGTCTGGGGCCGGGCCCCTCCCCCTCCCCTCCTTCTCGTGGGGGGGGGGGGGGTCATGGGTCCACCTCGTGGGGCGGGTCCACCCCAGGTCCGATGAATCGTACGCTTGTTCCCGCGTGTCGGCGCCTACGAGTCGATCGCGGCTACGCTCGCTGTGTGTTTATCTGCTAGCTTAGTCTGCCGTAATCGCAGAGGAACTGTGGCTGTGTGTGTGTGTGTGTGTATATCTCTGTGTGCGTGTGTGTGTAGGCGTGTGTATATCTGTATGCCTGTGTGTGTGTTTGAGTGTGTGTGTGTGTACGTGTGTGTGCGTTTGTGCGTGTTTGTATATCTGTATGCCTCTGTGCGTTTGTGTGTATATCTGTGTCTGAGTTTGTGTGTGTGTGTGTGTGTGCGCGCTTTGTGCGTCCGTATGTGCACACACGCGTACTTGTGTGTGTCTGTGTACGCGCGTCCTTGCGTATTGACTCTTCATGAATATCTCCTCCATGGATCTGCGGGGTGATGAATAGGGGCTTGCGAGACTCAATCTTTGTGTCAATCGCCGTTTTTCTTTCAATTATTCGGTGACAGCCGTGTTCTCTCAGCACAGAGAGCCTCGATGAGAATGCAGACACACAGAGTCTCCCCCATCGCCTGTGATGTACTTCCTGTCAAACAGGACGTCAGGGCAGGACAGAAATCGAACGTGATTGGAGGAGAGTTGATTTTGAAACGGAAGGTCCTAGAGAAGGTCGTTGTGATCAATCAACGTGATCAGATTGTGATCTCGGACCCCATAAAACTGTGTTTCTTTGTTGAGCAGATGCCCGATAAGGAAGCGAACACGTTAAACACAAAAGCTAATTTTGCTTTCCCTGTGTGTGTTCCTTACGTCCGTTGGAGGCGGGGATAGGAACAACCCCTTCTGAGGTTGAACTCGCAGCCTTTATCAGCACCATTGATCACGATGAGCCATTAGCGAGAGGCTGTGTCTCTCCATGCGGGCGGTCATAGCTCCCGCAGTGAGGAAGGTCACTAAGTGCTTTAATTGGAAAAAATCTGAAGGCGCCCCCCCCCAGCTAGTCTCCCTACCAGCTAGCTCCAGCCCCTTCCGCCAGCTAGCCCCTCCCCCCAGCTAGCCCAAGCCCCTCCCCCCAGCTAGCCCCCAGCCCCGCCGCCGATCTTTAATTCAACGACTGTAGTGAGAGTTAAGCTGTGAGACAAGACATCCGTTCCGTTGCAGGTCTAATTCATTAATTAAGCGCGTTACGCTAATTCATTCTCGGTGCCCATCAAGCCGCTGAGGTTTAATTGAAACGTTGACGGAGGAGGCGGGGCTTGTGGGGAGAGCTGGCGCCCAAAGTGCCTTTTTGTGCGTTTGAGAGATTGGCGATAAGGGGGCGAGCGAGAGAGAGAGAGAGAGAGAGAGAGAGCGAGAGACGAAGTGTTTCATTAAATCCCCCGAACCCGCTCCCTCCGCCGGTCGGAGCGATTAAATGTGACCAACGTTGCAATTACCGGATGAATGAGTCGGCGGCCATTCCTCCGCCGAGCGGCGGGGAAGGAGGGCGATTAGCGTCCGGCTGCGAGGGAGGCCGGATCATCGGGGCTTTTAATGTGATGGGATCTCCGATCTGCGTTTGGTGCGGCGCCAGCTCGCACGCCACCTGAACGTGATGTCTTCTGGCCACTGTAGAAAATGGGGTTGGGTGGGGTTTGGGAGTGGAACTGGGGGGCTGGGCGGTGGGGGGGGTACAATCCGACGCTCGTTGGACATTAGCATTTCCATGACGACCATTCCATCTGTTAACAATTATAATAACCGTTATTACCGACCGTTAAACTTCAGGGCGATCCGTCGCCGGGCTGCTGGTCTTTGTCGTGGAACGAGGAGGAAGGATGGCCTCCGCCCAGCCGCGGAGAAATGAGCTTTCACACGGGAACTCTCGCAGCGAATGAAAAGCTATTAGAGCGGGCTTTCTGTCGTTCGCTCACGACCACCTTGGGAGCCCTGTTTTGGTCATCGCTAATATATATTTTTTCCGGTGTTTTTCTCCGCAGCCTTGAGACGGTGTGGGGGTGATAGCATCAGGTTAAAAAAATAGAAAATGGCTCCCCCGGAGAAGCCAAGGTTTCAATCAGCCGTTCGGAAGTTTGGAGTGTTTTTTTCACCCCGAAGCCGAACTTTATTCATACGGCAAAGTGTTTTTATGAGGAGCATGTGAAGGCATATGGGGTTGGTCATGAGACCATAAAGAACAGAGAAAAAAAACAAACTGCTCTGCGTGACAGACTCGAGTGCATAGTGGATTCTGACGGGCGCGAGTCGGAAGTGAATGCCGATATGCGTTTACATCAACCTCACCCCCGCCCCGAAAACGTCCGGTGTATTGCAGGTTTTACTTTAAACCGGTCAAATCACGGTTCATACGCTGTGACAGGCGGGCTTTTGATTGGCCAAGGTAATGAGGAGCAAGCTGACTATGTCAGTGAATAGCTTCCCTCTGTCCTAATAAGGGCATAAACAGCACAGGAAGGTCAGGTGATACTAAGGTCACCTGACCTTGTCGTTCCGTTCTATGTTAATTTGCCTATTAAGTCCCCTGTTACTTCACTGTTTTGATGGTGATATATCGTTCTGTCAGCGCAGCGATGGCCTTTCACCAGCTTGCTTCTCTGACGTTCAGCGCTGACCTGCCAAAGCAGTACGCGTAACGACATGAATCTAAAATCAAAGGGGTTATGATCGGTCAAACCGCAACTAGCAGCAGGAGTCGGTCACTCCTGCTGCTATAGTTGTGCTGCTGTTAAATAACAACGACGCTTTTATCCACGGCGAATGATCATCTCCTACACGCTCAAATCGAGTGTGTACCAAAGGGGTTACCACGCTGCACAACCCAGTGACAGAAGGGCTCTGGAGCCTGGAGTCCGAGTCAATCCCTTTGGTTCATTAGCATTGGGGAGAACATGTATCGGGTCAGTAATGGCCCTTCCTCAGAGAACGGAATAATAGTGTAAACAGAGTCCGGGGGGGAAGTGGCTTAAGAGTGTTTCCCTGTCGGGGGGGTGGGTGGGGGGGGGGGGATTAGGAGCGGCCATTTTAACTCCTTCCCTGTGACTCAGCACATAACCGAACGAGGGAAGGTAGCCACGGCGATGAGGCATCAGTTAAGCCTCGGGAGGTTCCGACGGGGGCTTAAGCGATGCCTCATCGCAGCCCCTCCTCCCCCAGCCGCGCCGCCCCCCGCCAACATGTAGCTGCGTGGCGTCTCTCCGCGCCGTCTCCGCGGCAACCCGTTCCCCGCCGCAGACTAACGGGAGCGTGTCTTAAAATGAGTTCCACTTCTCAGAGGATTAGCAAGGAGTCATCTGAGCAACGGCTTTCCCTGCCAGGGAATTAGATGAGTGTGTTGTGTTTGGCTTCTCAATAAATAAATATATATATCTATTATTTCTATTTATTATTTAGTGAATCATAAGATATTAAAGGCAATTACACCAGCGAGATAAACACAATTACCACAGCAGGATTGTCCCGCGGCTGTCGTTCCCCTCGCGTTCAAACCACCCACCGCTTATTAACCCGCTGCGCTTTAACGGTTGGTTGGCCCGTTCGCGGCCAACGCGGCGGCGGCGGTAGCGGAGGTCTGTTCCCGCATCGCTAGGCTAACGCGCTACACAAAGCGTGTACGCACCTGAACAGCGGCCGCTCCCAGGCTAGTGCCGCGTTAACGCGTGATCATGGCGCTGCCCCGGGCCACGGCCCCGCCCTCCCCATGCCCCCGTCTCCCCCGTCCCCGTCTCCCCCGTCCCCGTCTCCCCCCCGCGCGGTGATGTTTGTTTAGCCTCGTGCGCTCGAGGAAGTCTGAGGTGCTCTCGCTCCGCGGCGCCGGGGCTAACTCGCGCCGCGGTGGCGCTGAGCTCGCTCCTGGCCCGCCGCTGTCTCAGAGCGGGGGGGGGGGGGGGGGGGGGGGGGTACTTTGAGCTTGCTCATTGGCCCGTGCCCCGCTGTCTTGAAGCGGGGCGCTGGGGCGGGAACGACTCTGAGCTGGTTCCTTGGCCCTCCGCTGTCTCAGAGCGGGAGCTGTTAGGGGGGGCGGGGGAGGGGTGGTTGGTGGTACGTGTGCTGCTGTACTCTGACTCCCGGAGGCCTGTTCCGCTGACAGTCGCCGTGGTTTGGACATGAACGCCTGCCACCGCTTCCTCCCGGCAGAACAAAACAAAAGTCACAACACCGTGGAAGGGAACAGAGAGAAGCCGTTGTGTCCCGCGGCTAGGCACCGAGAGAGACAGCATGAGGAGAGAGAGAGACAGCATGGGGAGAGAGAGAGACAGCATGGTGGCATGACACTACACAGAGAGGGACAGCAGGGGGGCATGAAACTACACAGAGAGAGAGACAGCATCTTACATGTTAGAGAAAGATAGCATGGTGGCATGAAACAACAGAGAGAGAGACAGCATGTTGGAGTGAAACAACTCAGAGAGAGAGACAGCAAGTTAGAGAGATACAGCATGGTGGAACGAAACAACTCAGAGAGAGAGAGACAGCATGTTCGAACGATACAACTCAGAGAGAGAGACAGCATGTTTAGAGAGAGAGACAGCATGTTGGAATGAAACAACACAGAGAGAGAGACAGCATGTTTAGGGAGAGAGACAGCATGTTAGAATGAAACACCAGAGCGAGAGAGACAGCGTGTTGAGAGAGAGAGACAGCATGTTGGAGTGAAACGACAGAGAGAGAGAGAGACAGCATGCTGAGAGAGAGAGACAGTATGTTGGAGTGAAACAACAGAGAGAGAGAGAGACAGCATGTTGAGAGAGAGAGACAGCATGCTGAGAGAGAGAGACCGTATGTTGGAGTGAAACAACAGAGAGAGAGAGAGAGACAGCAAGTTGAGAGAGAGACAGTATGTTGGAGTGAAACAACAGAGAGAGAGAGACAGCATGCTGAGAGAGAGAGACAGCATGTTGGAGTGAAACAACAGAGAGAAAGACAGACAGCATGCTGAGAGAGAGAGACCGTATGTTGGAGTGAAGCAACAGAGAGAGAGACAGCATGTTGAGAGAGAGAGACAGCATGCTGAGAGAGAGAGACCGTATGTTGGAGTGAAACAACAGAGCGAGAGAGAGACAGCATGTTGAGAGAGAGACAGCATGCTGAGAGAGAGAGACAGCATGTTGAGAGAGAGAGACAGCATGCTGAGAGAGAGAGACAGCATGTTGGAGTGAAACAACAGAGAGAGCGACGTGTTGGCGTGGTGGAAGTGCAGCTGGAGAGCAGCAGTATTTTTAATGTCTCTGTAATGGTGGCCTCAGAACCAGAGTGCTGCCTCACCGTCCAGTCGTCGTGGGGTTTGCTGGTTTGAACCCCCTGCCGTCGGGCGAGAGTCGAGTGTCTGAGAGTCGGGTGCCACGTGGGTGCCCTGACCTGCGTGGGTGCCGTGGGGAGTAGGGTGCAGGCGGTGTAACAGGGTGTCAGGTGTCACCCGGGGTAAACCTCAGTAGACCCAGGCCCTGGAGGAGGGAGCCTCATCCCCGCCAACATGGATTAGGCGGGCGTGCTGTCAGACGCCGCCGCTGCCTCCTGCTCACAGGCGGCGGGACCCTGTCCCAGATGGATAGGGAGCTGAAGCAGGGAGGCGTTTTGGATTGGACACCAGCCCTTCCTACACACACACACACACACACACACACACATTGACACCGCCAGTCGGCTCTGGGTCGTGGCTTTGCATGTACTTGAAGGTGGGAGTGAAAGCGAGGAGCTGCCAGTGAATTTCAAATCTCTAGAAATGTGTGATATGTAACTGATGGCCGAACAGATGGAACAGGAATAGAGTGACCTGTGTGAAAGTGGATGCAGAGTTTAGAGTATGGAGGTAGAACAGAATAACCAAGGACCAGATTACCATGACAACCGGTCACCATAGGAACAGGATACCAAGGACCAGATTACCATGAGAACCGGTTACCATAGGAGCAGGATACCAAGGACCAGATTACCATGAGGACAGGTTACCACAGGAACAGGTTACCAAGGACCAGATTACCACGAGGACAGGTTACCATAGGAACAGGTTACCATTGCAACAATTACCAAGGGACAGATTACCATGATTAAAGGTTACCATAGGAACAGGATACCAAGGACCAGATTACCATGAGAACCGGTTACCACAGGAACAAGATAGCATGGTAACAGGTTACCATGAAAACATGGTACTATAGGACAAGGCCACAATAGGAACAGGTTACCACGATAACAGGTTGCCATAGGAACAGGGAACCATAATACCAGGTAACCATGAGACCAGGTTACCATAGCACCAGTCCACCATAGAAACTGGTTACCGTGAGAACAGGTTACGAGAGCAACGGGGTTGTCTAAAAAACAGGTTGCCAGAGGAAACAGTCAATAGGTGGTAGGAGCTGGACAGTGTCACTCTATGACGGTGGAGCTGAGAGGAGGGACGGGCGAAGGTGTAGGGCGGAGAACGGACCCCTTGGCGGTGTCACAGCAGGACCGGGTGATACTGAGACAGTGGGATGGATGGACTGAAAGTTTGAGGGAGGGAGAGAGAGAGAGAGAGAGAGCGAGTGATAAAGATGTGCGAGGTCATCACGGGTACAAGTCGACCATAGAGTATTTTCTTCACTGATATTGAATTTTCACAAGCATCTTCTTTACGAGCTTCCCGAAGCATAACAATCACCCTGACCTTCTGGCGTTCTGAACAGCCCGGCAGAACGTAGCACCCCCAAGCCTCCGTGCGCTGCCTTAAACCCTGCCGTCTCCCTAAAGCTAGCTTACACCCGGCCTCCGCCGCCAGATGTCTCGCCATGGCCTCGCTCCTGAATGATCCGCGCTCACGTCCTCCACCACAAGCATCCCCCTAAACCCCTCGTAACTCTCCCCTGGGTTCGCCCATGCAACGCAGGCACTCCCGGTAATGTAAGACACTCTGGATAAAAGCCTCGACCAAGTGGGCTATAATAACGGTCCTTAGACAGTAGGTAATAACGCAGCCATCCCCGAGAGAGGCTGTCTTCTCGGTGCCGCGTCAACGCATGCCGGAGACCGCCGTTGTCCTGATTGTCATGCCAGATCGCTCCCATTCTTCTGCGACATAATAGCTCCTTTGCTTTCAGTGACGAATCGTCTCGTGAGTGTTTGGGGATGCTGCCTTCCTGGCCCGTGGTTGCAAGTTCGAAGCCCAATGTCAACAAGTTCACCTGTAGCTACGCCTCCATACCCACACGGAGAGCGAAGACGTCGGAGTGATTAAATAGTACATAGTTTCACTGTGAGAACTTTTCTCAGATGCAGTGGGGGGATAATCCAGAGGGATTCAAACATGGCGCCCGGATTAGCCTCCTAGTTTATCTCCGCGCCGCAGGTGAACTGTGGGAGCTCAGACGCACTGGGAGCCTATTTCAGGTTCCCCGGGTGTAGCGTTACAGAAGCCAATCAGATCTAATGCAGCCGACGCAGCAGATGGGAACCCGTAATGAAATGGCCTTCGTTAGGAATTCTCTTTCTTCTGCTATTCATCCATTACCGCTGCCTTTTACATTTAAAGACGTCTTTCGGTGGGAGCGGAGAGCATCGATTTAGAGCAGGCTAATTCACGTCCCCGGCAGAGAAAACGAGAGAGAGAAATGGGGGGCAGAGGGAGAGTCAGGAGAGAGAGAGGGCGAGAGAGGGAGAAGGCGAGCAGGGTAGTGAATGAGAGGAAGAGAGGACGGGACAGAGAGACCGGTTAGGGATGAAAACGAGAGAAAGGACGAGAGAGAAGGACAGAGTGATGGTAAGAGAGAGAGAGAGAGAGAGAGAGAGAGTGATGGTTAGACCGGTTGACAGAGGGGCGGTATGTCCCAGTGACAGACAGAGGGAGAGAGGACGAGTGACAGAGAGAGGGCGAGAGAAAGAGACAGGGACAGAGGGAGAGAGGACGAGTGAGAGAGACAGGGCGAGCGAGAGAGAGAGAGAGTGATGGTTAGACTGGTTGACAGAGGGGCAGTATGTCCGAATGAAAGACAAAGGGAAAGAGGACGACTGACAGAGAGAGGGAGGGAGAGTGAGAGGTCTAGTGAGAGAGACAGGGAGAGAGAGAAAGAGAGAGAGAAAGTGACGGATGGACAGCTTGACAGAGGGACAGTATATCCAACTGACAGGGAGAGAGAGAGAGAGAGACAGAGAGAGGGGACGATTGACCTGAGGAGCTGTGTTTCCGGGGCCACAAGGGGCCCCTGACTAAACATCGCCGCCGTCAGGACGCGCGCCGGCGTGATTAATGAGGGTCCTGTACCCCGGTCTCGGCCGGGGCGTCTCCCAGGGACCACAACAGATCGATACGGTGAAGTTCACCTCAGACGCGTGCCGCTGCCTGCTCAACCACCGTCCTCCGAGGAGGTGTTGTCTAGAACATTCTGAACGATGCGGCGCACAGAGTTTTCCGTGGACTTTGAGAACGAAGGCGGCCTTGCAGAGGAGGAGGAAGAGGAGGAGGAGGAGGAGGAGCTGGCCCCATGACCCAGAGATAAAAAGGGGCCCGGGGTCAAGGGGACCGCTCCTCTGTGCTGTGAATGGTCGGTTTGATGCCTTCCGTCGGTTGATGCCTTCCTCTCTCGACACGAGTGTCCGAGGCGTTCCCAAGCCGGCCGGCGGCAGGGAGCGTACCATCGGACCCGGAGCACTCAGCAGGACATGGAAGCACTCCCGGGCAGCCCATTGGAGGTTGGAGGACGGGGGGGGGCGGGGGCGCTGAAAGGGAAGTCGTGTTGAGGCCGGCGGCGGCGAAGGAGCGCTTCAGAGCTTCAGAGGGGAAATGAAGGCTTGGAGACGTTCACTTTGAGGTCGGAGCTAAAGCAAGAGCAGTCGATGGGTTTCAGTACACAACATGTAAGGGATGGTGACACTACAAAGGCTGACACAACCCCGCACAACGCAACCCAACATACTGTATCATCAGGCGGAACAGCGCCTCACAACACGTTACACAACACTGCGTAAAACTACACAACTGAAGATATCTCGATTTAACATGATGCTGTACATAGCTACACAACACACTACACAATACTACACGATTCAACACTACGCAACACATTATGACATGCTGTACATCGCTAAACAACACTACACGACACTTCACTACACACAACACAAAACAACCCAAAACAACGAAATTCAAAAGCACACGACCAAATATATATCATGCTGTACATAGCTACAACACACGGCGCACAACACTACACAGAAAAACACAACACAATGAAACACTGTGATGTACATCGCTACCCAACACCCAACCCAACACAGCAAACGTCCCGGCGTGTGTGCGTGGCCGTGTGCGGCCCCGTGTGTCCTTGTTCTTTACCTGGCGTGGCATTAAACCCAGGAATGGGTTTCAGCTGGGTTGAGGTCCCGGGGACCGTGAGCCATTCCTCTGTCTGAGATAAACCCTTACAGTCCTGGCTGGGGGCTGGAGCCCTGGGGTCCCGCTCGGTCCGGGAGGGAGGTCAATAGCCGCCGGTCGATAACGCTTTGTATCGCCCAGGAGAAGGAGGAGGAGGAGGAGGAGGAGGAGGAGGAGGAGAAAAAACGCTCTCTCCTCTGCCTTTGTGTCAGAGAGGGGTTTGAACTCTGCGGCGATGGCTGGACTTCTTGGCGGTGAATCTTGAAGAGGGTTATTTGGTTCTCATAACTTTGAGCGTGTAAACTTTGGGGTGGTGTTGGGGGGAGAGCGTGAAGTGAGGAGAGCGAGAGAGTGAGAGAGGGAGGGGGGGGGGAGACAGAGAGGGGGTGGGCAGGGTAAATGTCCCTGAGGTTTTGCCGTTGCTCTTCAAAGCGGTGTGTAGTACAATAGGCTTCTCCGCTGATGATGAAAACAGGAAGAAATGGCAGAGAAATGAAACGGCGCTTCAGTTTCAGAACAAGCGCGCGTCGCGTCTGAACGAGCTTTAAAACAGATTACCTTTGAAGCCGCTGCGGTTGACAATTCCTCTTAATTCTCTTTTTAAAACTCTCACCCTCTGAACTGCTCTGTGAGTCTGTTTGCGCATCCGTCTGTCTGTCCGGTCCGTTCATTTGAATGTTCAGTTGTTTATTACGTAAGCACAATGTACTTTTATGGCCTGTTTGGAAATACTGAAGCATACAGGCCATTCTGAGCCGCGGCTAGCCACAAAGGATTATGGGTATAATCCTTGACGCCCACAGACTAGCTGACCGCTAACCCCTAACTGTTCCTTAACAACCTCTCTATGAACTATCTAACCCCTACCTGCTCGTAATTGACCCGTCTCTGTACTGTCTAACCCCTACCTTCTCCTTAATGACCTGCCTCTGTACTGTCTAACCCCTACCTGCTCCTTAATGACCTGTCTCTGTACTGTCTAACCCCTACCTGCTCCTTAATGACCTGCCTCTGTACTGTCTAACCCCTACCTGCTCCTTAATGACCTGTCTCTGTACTGTCTAACCCCTACCTGCTCCTTAATGACCTGTCTATGTACAATCTAACCCCTACATTCTCCTCAACAACCTGTCTCTATACTGTCTAACCCCTACCCACACACACACACACACAACGCACCCTCCTTTCAGACGTCACTCTCTCCTCTCGTGTTCCGAGTCGTTGGCTTTGGCGTTGGATTCGGGCCAACAGCAGGGTCACTACTCTGGAGGATCCCCAGCACAGAAGAAGAACAGAGAGATTGTTCCGGAGAGTTCTTTAGGGTCCGTCCCGTCGGACGCCCCTCTGACCTGAGATTCGGAGGGTCTTGCATGGCTACCTTTGTGTTTGCCGTTCCCTTCAGCTCGGTAGGCAGGGGGCTGGCAGGGAGGGGATTATGTCTGAGTACAGTCCTGCTGTGCTCTATCCTCTCTGCTGCGGGTTCTCTCTCTCTCTCTCTCTCTCTCAGTGGAGGGGAGTTTGCTCGACCCTGAGAACTGTGTGTGGGTGCGTTTTTCTGTTCGCTAAATGGAATCGCACGACACAATCACATCGGGAAACGCGGTAGCTCTTTTGAAAGTGTAGCAATTATGCGCATTAGCCCGGCGAGCATTTAAACAAGCTTCTAAAACAAACCTTGGAACTTTGGTCTTCATGAAATCTGGTTCCTTTCTTGCTGCACTTAAATGAGCATTGAGAGACAAGCTTCTGTGTCTCTACTGTATCTCCGAGCAGAACACTGTGCTGTACCATCCCCCATGCCTACCTTTATCTGAATCACTGTCCGACCCCTACCTGCTCATTGATGACCTGTGTCTAAAACCCTGTCCAACCCCTACCTGCTCCTTCATGACCTTTATCTGAATCACTCTCTAACCCCTACCTGCATTTTGATAACCTGTCTAAATCACTAACCCATAGACTGTATAGTTCATTGTCCAACCCACAGACTCTATAGTTCACTGTCCAACCCTTAGACTCTATAGTTCACTAACCCATAGACTCTATAGTTCACTGTCTCACCCACATACTCTATAGTTCACTGACTCACCCTCATACTCTATAGTTCACTGTCTCACCCACAGACTATAGTTCACTGTCTGACCCATGGACTCTATATTTCATTGTCTAGCCCATAGACTCTATAGTTCACTGTCTAACCCATAGACTCTATATTTCATTGTCTAACCCATAGACTGTATATTTCATTGTCTAGCCCATAGACTCTATATTTCATTGTCTAGCCCATAGACTCTATAGTTCACTGTCTAGCCCATAGACTCTATAGTTACTGTCTAACCCATAGATTCTATAGTTCACTGTCTAACCCATAGACTCTATATTTCATTGTCTAGCCCATAGATTCTATAGTTCACTGTCTAACCCATAGACTTTGTGGTTCACTTTCTAACTCACAGACTCTGTGGTTCATTGCATGAGTATTTGAATTTGGGTCCTCTCTCTGCTAACTGATGAAATAATTGAATTGTGTGTTATCTTTAAATGCAGAGAAACACCGGGGGTTTTAACGAGCTTTCTGTGAGAAGATAAGATCAAAGTCCCAATGGTAGTGAAGCATCGTGTTCTGACACCCAGCCCTCCGGAAACTCCCGTTCCTGGTGTGCTGTGACACTCAACAATGTTGAAATAACATAGAATATACTTTCAACCGTCTATAATATTTACATTTTACCTTTTACATTTCTTCTACTTTCTTGCATTTGGTTTAAAGATTTTCTGTAGGAGGTTTGTATTTTTAGAACTTTTTGAATTCCTATTACTTTCCTTTACACTCTTCTGTCGAAAAATGAATTCCCTCCTGGGTTCGTCACCTTACCTTAAGTTATGTCATCTTGCCTCAAGTTATGTCACCTTACCTCAAGTTAGGGTCACCTTACCTCAAGTTATGTCAACTTACCTCAAGGTACTTTGCCTTATATTAAGTTATGTCCCCTTACCTCATGTTATGTCACCTTACCTCAGGTTAAGTCACCTTACTTCAAGTTATTTCACCTTACCTCAGGTTACATATCTTACCTTAAGATATGTCCCCTTACCTCAAGTTATGTCCCCTTACCTCAAGTTAAGTCCCCTTATCTCAAGCTACATCACCTTACCTCAAGTTACATCCTATATCACAAGTTATGCCACCATACCTCAAGTTACGACACCTTACCTCAAGTTATATCCCCTTATCTCAAGTTATGTGACCTTACCTCGAGTTGCGTCACCTTACCTCAAGTTACGTCTCTTACCTTAAGTTATGTCCCCTTACCTCAAGTTCTGAGGTAAGGGGATCTGTATTTGTTAGGACTCTGAGTGACTCCGTGACATCACTTCCTCTCTCGCCGACCTCATGCCAGGTCAGACCTTGCGGTGCGTTGTGGTGCATTATGGGTCACACACAGCTCCCAGTGAAGTGTGAGTGAAGCCCCCCTCACAAGTGCACTGTGTGTGTGTGTGTGTGTGTGTGTGTGTGTGTGTGTGTGTGTGTGTGAGGTCACATTTGGGACACCTTCCTAGTGAGAACCACAGTACTTACTGGGGAGGACTTTATTAAGTGTGTGAACACGCAGGGCTGGGAGGCCGCTGGGGGGCCGACAGAGCGGACCGCCCCGCGCAGCTTGTGTTTTCACACGCCGTGTATTCAGTGTTTCACCAAACGCATCCGAGCGCATTGTTTGACCGCTGCTAATGGCTCCACACACTGTGTCCTCTCTCCGTCTCTCACACACGCGCTCAGAGGCACGCACGCACTCACACACACACACACACAGGCACACACACACACACAGTACCACAAACACACACACACACACACACACACACACACACGCGCGCGCGCTCAGAGGCACACACACACACACACACACAGGCACGCACACACACACAGTAGCACAAACACACACACACACACACACAAAGGCACGCATACACACAGTAACACAAACACACACACACACACACAGCAACACGCACACACGTTCGCACTGGAACGCACGCACACAGACACTAACACACAATAACACACACTACCACAGAAACTCCCACAAACACACACACACACACACAAAGACACACACACACACGCACACACACAAACAAAGCCACGTGGGACTGACCGGGTGATGCACCGCTCACCTCACCTCTCAGTCAGAGATGTTCCACCTGCGTCAACTAACAGCAGATAGCAATCACTGGATTACCAGGAATGAGGGCGCTGACCTGAACACACAGGGAGTGTGGCGAGTGGATCGATGAGACACACACACACACACACACACACACACACACACACACACACACACACATACACACACACGGGAACGCACACACACAAATACACACTTACACACACACATGAACACACACACACATGAACACACACACACACACACAGGCAAACAGATGGACAGGCCTCACACATCACACTAGTAATGAACAGCCAGTGATGTCAACAGGAAGCCTTTAGTCGGGCTCTCTCTGCGCTGTGAAGCTATGCCTCCTGCCGACCGGGCGGCTGGCCTGCTACGTGTCTAAAGAAGAGGCTAATTGGTCTGTTTGTAAACACAGACGGTCGGCCATCTTTGGAGCCCAGGTGTGTCTTGTTCTAAAGGCAGTGTGGACAGCTCCCCCGCCGTTTCATTTAACTCCACATATAAGGGATTTCTTTTTTCTCCTCGCTATTTTTGTTTTCTTTTATTGGTTGTATCAAAGCGCGGTGATGTCACAGCGAGGGAGCGAGCTGATTAACGGCAACTAGTGGCAGTTGAGTTACCGCAAATAAGGCCAATCAGGGGGAAAATCAATGGCTGTGATTACTGTGTAACGATCTCACGGGGATGTCAGCAGGCTGGTCAAATGAACAACCTGACACCGGTTATAGGTGTCTCCCTCTTTCCCTCTCTCTCCCTCCCTCTCTCTCTGCAAACTTCTCTGTTGCCATGGTTACACCCCCCCCACTCTGCGTCAGGCGAGGGCATCACTTCCGGCAGCGGGTCCCGCCTCCTTGCCCCACTTTAGAGTTAAAGAAAAGTGATCACCTTCCCGTGGAACGAGGTCACGCCTCACCCTGGCCCCCCCGCTGGCGTACCACCTGCTGGGAGGTTGATTGAACCATCACAACAAGCCGTTTCTAAATCGACCCGCTTGTGACGTCACAAGTGGGAGTGTCTGTACCCTCGTGTTCGATTGGTTAGGTCTGGTTGGACACGGTTGGACACTTGTGATGTCACCGCAGGGCGGGGTGCGTTTTGAAACGGCCCGCCACGACATCGGCAACGAGCCCCCGCTCGTGACATCACAAGTCGGAGCGTACGATGAAGAGGTCGTCGAGTGGACACGCCCACGTGTGATGTCACGGCAGGGTGCGTTTTTTTAAGCGGCTGGTGATGGCCTGTCGGTATCACAGTCGGTGGTGGATTAGGGGGGCTCGCGTCTGCGGCGGGGGAAATCTTAAAATCGAACGATGTATTTATCACAAATGATAAGCCTGAAGTTCGAGGTGGCTAGAACGACGCGCGGTTTCCCTTCCGCAGAACCAGAAACAGCCCTAGTGGTTTGTCTAAATGAAGCAAAGTGTAATCGGGACCATAAAAATGTAATGTAATTAGAATGGACTTCCGCTTGGAACAACAGGTAACAGCACACAACTGTATTTAACGTTAACTGCCTCTTAGTCACTACTCATTTAATCAAAGCAGCGCACGAGTTTACACAAGCGACTACTCCATCACGATAATAGGATAGAGTTGCTCCACCGCTACCTAACGTTTCAGCGCACACACACATTACAGGTGTGTGTGTGTGTGTGTGTGTGTGTGTGTGTGTGTGTGTGTGCGTGCAAGCACACACACACCTGTAATGTGTCTAATCCATCTTGTTGGAACAGATGAGTCCACCTGCTACGGCTTGGCCTGGAATGAGCTGGAATAAAGTAGAATGAACTGGAATAAAGCAGAATGAACTGGAATAAACTGTTTGGAACCATGGTCCGGAATGACTCGGTATACTGGGATGAACTTGAATCCACTCGCTTGAGCTGGAATGAAGTTAGATCAGATGGAATGAGTTGGAATAAGATGTTAACTAGTTTGAATAACTATACCGACCTAAAGCAAAGCGGAATGAACTGGAATGAGCGAGTGAAGAAAACAAATTAATGTTTGAAGTGAATGAATGAGTGAATACGTTTTGAGGCAGCGTGTTCAGAGTTTGGTGATTCTGGTCCGGAGTGGGGCTGGTGTCTCTGTGTCTCCGCTGGTGTCTCTTTATCTCTTCTGGTGTCTCTGTATCTCTGTTGTCTCTGTATCTCTGGGGCTGGTGTCTGTATGAGTTTGGTTTGTTTCTCTTTATCTCTCCGCTGGTGTCTCTGTGTCGCGGTGTCTCTGTGTCTCTGAACCATAGTGGGACTGGTGTCGCTGTATCTCTGTACTGGTGTCTCTGTATCTCTGTACTGGTGTCTCTGTATCTCTGTACTGGTGTCTCTGTATCTCCGCTGGTGTCTCTGTACTGGTGTCTCTCTATCTTGTGTCTCTGTATCTCTACGCTGGTATCTCTATCTCTGGTATCTCTGTATCTCTCCGCTGGTGTCTCTGTACTGGTATCTCTGTGTCTCTGGTAACTCTGTATCTCTCCGCTGGTGTCTCTGTACTGGTGTCTCTGTACTGGTGTCTCTGTATCTCTCCGCTGGTATCTCTGTATCTCTGGTATCTCTGTATCTCTCCGCTGGGGTCTCTGTATCTCTCCGCTGGTGTCTCTGTACTGGTGTCTCTGTACTGGTGTCTCTGTATCTGGTGTCCCTCCAGCAGCCGGTTCCGGGTCAGGATGATCCCAGGTCTAACGGGGGCCCGGGCGGATCCATTACGGGCTCTTCCAGAGGAGGGTTTAGTGCTGTGAGGCCCGGGGCCAGACGGGCGTGAAGGGGGGTAAGCTCGCGGCTCCTCCCTAAGCGCTGAGAGGGGCCAGGGCTGGAGCTCAGTGGGGGGGGGGGGGAGGTTCCAGTGGGAAGCTTAGGATCATGTGTGTAGCCTCATACCTGTGTGTGTGTGTGTGTGTGTGTGTGTGTGTGTCTGTGTGTGTGTGTCTGTGTGTGTGTGTAAGTTTAAGTGTATGTAAAGCCAATGTTTGTGTGTGTGTGTGTGCGTGTGTTTGTGTGTGTGTGTGTGTGTGGTGAGGGTCATCCTGACCCTGGCCCGGGGGTCCTCATTAAAACCGGCCCTCTGGTTCTGAGGTTGCGGACCGCCAGACGAGAGAGGACCTGATCAAAGTGACAGGTTACGCCAACCACCGCTGGCATCACTGTTAGCAATGCTAGCCTGTGGTTGCTGCATTGTGTAGCACGCATCGTAGCATTAGCATCACTACCCCCAAGGCCGTTTGTGCCATCGGGCCCGCCGGCGCCACTAGGATAGCTACTGTAGCACGACACCGGTACGCTAGCAGTTAGCAGTTAGCATCCCTCAGCCAGAAACAGAGAGGTTAACAACCACAGCCGTAGCACCGAACACTGCTCAGCACTCACCCCTGAACACGCACACGCACATGTGCACACGCTACCAAACACACACACACAGACATACACACACACACACACACCTACACACACACACATACACACATGTGTGCGCGCGCACACACACCTACACAAACACACACACAAACGTGCACGCACGCGCGCACTCACCACGCACATGTGCACATGCACACGTACGCAGACACACACACACAAGCAATGAAAAACACACACACACACACGCACACACACACACACACACACACACACACGCACACACACACACACACTCACACACACACACACACACACACACAGGAGGTGACATGCGGTAAACGTTAATAATGAATTGAGTGACAGGTCTGTCAGGCAACAGGTGCGGGAGCGTGAATCTATTGTTTATTCACTGTTTACGAAAGCAGAAGCTCCCGCCGTGGTTTATTATGGATGTTCTTCTTCTGCAGCAGAAACGTGCGCGGCACCACTCAGTGGCTGGAGCTCCGGTGACTGTCCAGATTTTGGGTTTTTGGCTCCGCAGTGTGTAATTGTATGTATTTGTGTGAATGTGTGTGTTTGTGTGTATGTATTTATGTGAACGTGTGTGTATATATTACTGTGAATGTGTCTTTATGCGTGTGCGTGTGTATGTTTTGTGTTTGTATGTGTGTGTGTGTGTGTGTGTGTGTGTGTACTTATTTGTGTGAGTTTGTGTGTGTGTGTGTGTGTATGTATTAGTATGAATGTGTCTTTATGCGTGTGTGTGTATGTTTTGTGTTTGCTTGTGTGTGTGTGGGAGTGTGTAGTTATTTGTGTGAGTGTATGTGTGTGTGTGTGTGTGTGTATGTATTAGTGTGAATCTGTCTTTATGTGTGTGTTTGTATGTTTTGTACGTCTTGTATGTGTGTGTGTGTGTGTGTGTGTGAGTGTAGTTCTTTGTGTCTTTATGCGTGTGTGTGTGTCAGTGTCTGCAGCTCAGACGACCGTCCAGACGTTCAGGTTCTTCGCTCCGGGCTCACGCTGCTCTTGGTTCTCTGGATGCGCCCTCACATATCTTAAAGGAGACCTCTTTCTCCCCCTCCTCCTCCTCCTCCTCCTCCTCCTCCTCCTCCACACCTCCTCACCCCCTCCTCCTCAAGAGGAGACAGAGAAGGAGAGAGATGATACTGAATTATATTGGGAGGGCGAGAGAGAGATAAAAGGAATAGCGACATGAGAGAGAGACATACACAGGGAGAGAGAGGGTGAGAGGTTAAAAGAACAGAGCATATAGAGAGAGGTAAGAACAGAACTCAAAGAGAGAGAAGTGAGAACAGAACACAGAAAAAGAGAGAGAGAAGTAAGAACTGAGCACAAAGAGAGACAGAGAGAGAGAGAGAGAGAGAGACTGAGAGAGAGAGAGAGGGAGAGGGTTAAGAACAGAGCAGAGAGAGAGAGAGAGAGAGAGAGACTGAGAGAGAGAGAGAGAGAGAGAGAGAGGGTTAAGAGCAGAGCAGAGAGAGAGAGTATAGAGTGAGAGCATGAACATGCTATCAGCTCGTCAGCCTCCAACAGAGGAGATGAGGAGGAGAACGATGCTGTCTGAGCTCCCATAAGGAGGCGTTCAGGACCACTGCAGCACCTCCCTATTATACCACCTCCTCCCCCCCACACCCCTTTCGCCCCCCCCTGTCCTATGAACAGAGAGAGGCCGTGTGTCTGTGGGAGGATGGATCCACCCATGCAGTGGTCATCTGCCTGTGTTGTGTCTGTGTGCTTTTGCGCATGTGCCTGTGTGTGTGTGTGTGTGCTTGTGTTTTTGTGTGTGTGTGTGTTGGGGTGTGAGAGTGTGAACCAGGGGTTGGTGGTGAACAGGGGGGGAGAGTCGGCGGACAGGGCAGAACAAAGCCACCCTGAATCTGTGTGTGTGTGTTTCTGTGTAGATATATTTGTGTGAATGCGTATGCATTTCTGTCAATGTGTGTGTGGGTGTGTGTGTTTGTATGCGTGTGTGTATGTGTGTGTGTTTGTTTGTGTGTGTCTTTGTGCATGAGTGTGTGTGCGCATTTGTCTGTATGCATGTGTGTCTGTATGTATTTGTGTGAATGTGCCTTTATGCGTTTGTGTATGTGTGTGTCTGTGTATATGCGTGTGTGTGTATGCCTGTGTGTGTATGTGTGTGTGTGTGTGTCTGTATGTTTTGCGTGAATGTGTCTTTATGCGTGTGCGTGTATGCGTATGTTTATGACCTCAGCTCTGTGTGTCCAGTGTCCAGTACTCAGAACAAACCAACACTCTCTTTTATTTTTACCTCTATTCAATTTCTTGAATTTGTATTCAATACCCATTAAATTGTTTCAATAGTTATTCTATTTCCATTCTATATCTATCTCCTTCTTCCCCTCGGTCAGAAGCCATCGGTAGCGTGCCCTACTGAAAGCACTCCAGTGATGTTGTGTTAATGAAGCAGGGCTGGTTGTGTTGTGTGTAGTTGTGAGGTTGTGCGTTGTTGTGTAGGAGTATCTGCAGTCTCCCTTGTTCATTCAGAGACGAGGCTGTTCAGCCTTTAATTAGCTGTCTCCGCTGGCAGGAAAACACGCAAACATTTACACACATACGAACGCAGTGCAATACATACATACAGTTTTACAATATTTACAATACACTTATATGCATACATGCATATGAAGACATGGACACACACAAGTACGCACGTGTAACAGACTTAAACAAGCAGTTTTGCTGACCGCACACACACAAACACTTACGAACATGTGTACACATACACGCACATGCATAAGTAAACGCATGTGCACTACACACAAATCAAAACCTTTGAACACAGATATACACACAAATAGAGATAGAGAGACACAGAGCAAGAACGACACTGTCAGGGAGAGATAGAGAGACATGGAGAGAGAACAAAAGAGAGTGAGAGATATAAAGAGATAGAGAGACAATGAGAGAGAACAGAGAAAGAGATATAGAGAGATAGCAATACATGGAGGAATAACAACAGAGAAAGAGAGAGATATAGAGAGATAGCGAGACATGGAGAGAGACCAACAGAGAGGGAAAGAGAGAGACAGAAATGGAGAGAGATATAAAGAGAGAACAACAGAGAGATAGAGACATGGAGAGAGAACAGAGAGAGAGAGATAGAGAGAGATAGGGAGACATGGAGAGAGAACAACAGAGAGAGAGATAGTGAGATAGAGAGACAAAGAGTGAGAACAACCGAGAGACAAACAGCGAGAGAGAGCCAGAGAGCGAGATTGTGTCAGAGGGAACGCGAGAAGGACAAATAGAGAGAGGCATCGAGGGAGGGAGAGACATAGCGACGGAGAGAGCGACAAAGATGGGGTCTTTCTGACAGATGGTACTCCTCTATCCTGGTCTCAAAGCGCTGTGTCTCCAGAGAGAGATGAAGGATTTAGCAGCATAATACCGTTACAGTAGAACATCTCTGTTCCGGCTGATGGTTACCTCCTAACACAGACCCAGAGAACCTCCTCACTCAGAACCAGAGAACCTCCTCAAACAGACCCAGAGAACCTCCTCACACAGAACCAGAGAACCTCCTCAAACAGACCCAGAGAACCTCCTCACACAGAACCAGAGAACCTCCTCACAAAGAACCAGAGAACCTCCTCACACAGAACCAGAGAACCTCCTCACACAGACCTAGAGAACCTCCTCAAACAGACCCAGAGAACCTCCTCACTCAGAGCCAGAAAACCTCCTCACACAGAACCAGAGAACCTCCTAAAATAGACCCAGAGAACCTCCTCAAACAGACACAGAGAACCTCCTCACATAGAACCTTGAAAGCCTCCTCACACAGAACCAGAGAACCTCCTCACACAGAACCTTGAAAGCCTCCTCACACAGAACCAGAAAACCTCCTAATACAGACCAAGAGAACCTCCTCACACAGAACCAGAGAACCTCCTCACACAGACCTAGAGAACCTCCTCAAACAGACCCAGAGAACCTCCTCACACAGAACCAGAAAAGCTCCTCACACAGAACCAGAGAACCTCCTCACACAGAACCAGAGAACCTCCTCACACAGACCCAGAGAACCTCCTCACTCAGAACCAGAGAACCTCCTCACACAGAACCAGAGAACCTCCTCACACAGAACGAGAGAACCTCCTCACACAGAACCAGTATAACCAAGAGAACCTCCTCTAAAGAACCAGTAGAACCAACCGAACCAGGGACAGAATAGGACACATATGGGTATCACTTACAGCATACACTGATAACCCACTCGGTCCAACCTACCCCGGTCAGATTGGAGCGGTACGCCCCGACACCGGCCCTGTTCCCTGGGTCTGAGCTGGGCCGGAGCTAAGTGACAGCCCGGTGACACACACAGCTTTAATGGAGGTCTGGGTGACAACCACTAGTTTGGTGGTCCAGATCCCTGTCATCTAGCCGCCCCACGGCCACGCCTGCTGACTTCCTGTCGCACTGCCAGCCGCTGAGGGCACCCTGGGGTGAGGCTCCGCTGGGTGCCCACAGCTCTCTGGGTCCCCGTCTCTCCCCCCTCTGATGGGAGCGGTGTCTCTGGTTCTGTCTGGAGAGTGGGTTTCGGATTTCTGGTTAAGGGTGCTTTGGCTTTTGGATCAAGAGTGTTTGTGATTTTGGGTTGAGACTAGTGTGTTGGTGATTTCTGGTTGAGGGTGTTTGGGGTTATCAGCTAAGCGTATGATTGTTTAAGTGCGTTTGTGGATTTTGGTCAAGTGTGTTTATAGCTGTTGGTTGATTGTGTCTGCCGTTGTTGGTTAAGTGTTTTTGTGGTTATTGGTTAAGTGTGCTTGGGATTTCTGGTTAAGGGTGTTTATAGCTGTTGGTTGAGTGTGTTTGTGGTTGTTGTTTAATGGTGTTTCTGATCCTCTCTAAGTGCATTCGTTTGTGTATTTAATGGGAGCAGGAACTGTCTCATAAGCGATCGGCTTTGTTTGTTATGGATTCATGATTCAAAGGGTTTGTGCCTCATTAGCGCGGTCACATTTTTGATTAGTTAATCAACACATGCAATTAACCAAAGAAACAAAAGCATTATATAATAATAATTGTAATATGACAATTTTTATTGAGCCGTGACAAACTAAATACAGGCCTTCATGTCTATCAAAATATAATTGACAATATCTTGTGCATTTCCACTGCCTTCTCAATTTGAATGCATTGTTTATACTGTGTTTTGTTGTGATGACTTTGAAACAGGAAAAATATTTTTATTTTTAAATTGTTTTGTCAAAAGTGGTTACGGTTGCAAAGTAGAGACTTTTTCATCTATTTGTTCCAATTTAAAGTGCTTACATTAGACAAACGGCATAACAATCTATTTCCACTGCTAAATTTAGGATATTAGCTCATTTTACAGGAAATGATTTGACTAAGCGTCATCTTTATTCAGGATATTATTGTCTCCTACACTTTAGCGTCTTTGTCAAAAGTTTGGTCCTTCAAACTGATTGCCTTGTGAAGTGTTTTCTTGTGTCTCAGTCAGATGCTGTAGGTAAGATTAAAGAGTTTAATTTGGTGTAATTGTTGGAAACAGCCCAGCCATCCATCAGCTTAAGTGAGTGGGACGCTCTGTGGAGAATCTGTTTGAGGTGACTGCTCCTGCCTCCTATTGGTCAATCTAGAGCTTAGACCGCTCCCGGCTCATTTCTGACCAATCAGGGCATCTCTTCCCAGATTGGTCTGGTGAATGCATCTCCCCTGTCAATCACATGCACTCGCATGTGGGAGAAACATTGCGAGGGAGGGAGCAGAGAGGGAGGGTTTTTTGGCAAATGGATAGCATTTATATAGCTCTTTTTGTAACCAGTGGCCACTCAATGCGCCTTACAATATTGCTTAACATTCACCCATTCATGCACACATTCACACACTGACGGCGGAGTCAGCCACGCAAGGCGACAGCCAGCTCGTTAAGGAGCAGTCAGGGTGAGGTGTCTTGCTCAGGGACATCACGACACTCGAACTAGCAACCTTCCGACCCGCTCTACATCCTGAGCTACTGTTCAGGAGGGGTTGTTAGTTTCCAGAATCCTACTCTCATTGTCCCTCTGACCTCCCAGCTCTCTCTCTCCTCGTACATAGAGCTGCTTTCAGTGCTTGTTTTTGTTGTGTAACGGCAGGAAGCAGACGGATCAACACTAATTACCATAAAACGCACAACGCCGGAGTCTTTCCTGATGAGAATAACCTACTTAAGAAGCAAAGTACCCAAACGATGATAAAATCAATACATTATTCCAAAATATAAACACAATTAATAATGTAAGGATAAATAATAAATACCCAACGTTAAGAGCAGCAGGGTCTGGTGAGGACGGCTTGTTTGCAAATGTTTAGACATCTTCGCAGCTGTTTTTACACAATTAGCTGAATCCTTTTCTTCATCAGGGATTTCAAAAGAAGTCTGTATTAAATGTGTCATGTGACTTTATCATCGTAATGCACTCTGTCTGTCGCCTGTAATACACAACAAGGCAGAGGTGGAATAGCCCTGATGTCCTGCCTCCTTTCCTAACCTCCTTTCCTAACCACCTTTCCTAGCCACCTACCTAACCACCTTTCCTAACTACCTTTCCTAACTACCTTTCCTACTCCCCTATCCTAATCACCTTTCCTAATCACCTTCCTAACCACCTTTCCTAACTACCTTCCCTAACCACCTTTCCTAACCCCCTATCCTAACCACCTTTCCCAACCACCTACTTAACCTCGGTGGAAAACGTCATGAGATCAAGGAAGGCTTGGAAGGGTTTATTCAGCCAGGCGTCAGTGTTTGTATACCGCCACTTTTTTCCTTTGTAGGCCGCTGTGCAATTCTCGTAAATCACATTTGTAATCACAGTTATTTCACCGCAGGTCTGTTTTTACATAAGAACTGCTCCCCGCGGCCCACGGCCCGTGATTGGTGGGACTCGCCTGTCAATCGAGACCTCTTCCTGGTGAGGAGGGGGTTCTTGACACAGTAAGCAGCAGCCTTGTCCCAGACTCTCCATTGCAGCACTCCTCTCTCTAGACATCGCCCACGCTAAAAATACCTGCTGCTAGGACGCTGTGTGTGTGTGTGTGTGTGTGTGGGGGTAAGTGTGTGTGTTTGCGTAACTGTGTGTGTGTTTGTGTGTGTGTGTGTGTGAGTTTGCATTCATGGGTTTGTGTACAAATGTGTGTTTGTGTACGCATGCACGTGTATGTATGTGTGTGTGTGTTTGTGTTTCTCCTTTTGTGTCAGCATTTGTGTGTGTATGTGGGTGCGTTTTTGTGTGTGTGTGTGAGTTCCTGCTTTTTTGTGTGCATTTGTGTAAGTGCGTATGTGCGTGTGTGTGTGTGTGTGTGTTTTGCTGCCTTTGTATATGTGCGTGTGTGTGTGACTGCAGCAGCAGTCACCAGGGAGGGAACAGAGACCGGAGTGATCCGGTTTAAGGCTCACAGCTTCTTTAATAACGCCTCCTGTTTCGCCACAGTTTCACTTTTCCCTGTGAGGGTGTAGCGGCGTTTTTTAATGAGTGTGTTCAGCCGGAGTGGAACAGTTTACGAACCTCAAGTAGTGTTTACGTGGCCTTCACCACAGCCGGGGTCCCGGGGGGCCCTGAGACCCCCACTCCACGACAGCTTGTGTATAGGAACAGGGGCCCGGCCCCCTGAACGCAGCGGGGAGGGGAGGAGCCTGGGGGGAGGTGGGAGGAGTCATTGCTACTCCCAGCGATGACTAGAAGTACTAGCCTGGTTCTACCAGACTCTCATACTTCATTTCATTTGAGAGTCTGGCCACTCTCCGTTGACAAACGTTAGCTAAGTTGAAGGCAGGTGTCTGTTGGAGTTTTAAATCGCTAACATTTGGTCGTGACAGCCACTTCCTCTGTTCGCTGATCGGACAGCCAAAAAATTGGCTTCAGAAAACCCGAGAATATACCGCAAATCCAGACGTCGTACTGAAGGGAAATGAAAAGTAGGTAGGCGGGTGGAGCCAGGCTATAGAGGTGCTATAGCTGTCTCTGAGGCGGACTCATGTTATTCCTGATTAATTAAGAGTCGAATGCGTTGAATGGAATAAACGCCAAGAATGGAGTCCTCACGTCTGGGACTGATAGAGTATATCATTGAGCTCCTCAGAGAAAGATAATGTGTGTTCCTCTGGCTCAGTGTTCAGCTCAGTGTCAGCTGACCTGCCTCAGCTTCATCCTGTCTCACTGTTGTTGTGGCAACTTCTTGAAGAGATATTGCGTCTAGGACAGATGAGACATCTAAATGCAAAAAAAGCACACAATGGTTGAAGACAATGAACCTGTTTTAATGTATGCATTCACTAGATTGCTCTCTGGCAGAGTGAGTCCAGAACACAGTTAGACAGAGCTATTTAAACAGTTTCACATCCTCCCCACAATGCAGATGACAATGATCAAATCAGGTGATGTTATGTACCCAAGACACAGAGTTGCCTGTGTGCTCATCAAGCAGAAGAGTGCATAAGGGGATGCCTTCTCCCTTGTGACCCGTTTACCCCCTGGAACAAAGTTAAACATTTAGTTAACACTAGGAAAAGGTGGGGTGGCTAGACAACACAAGAAATAGGAAACAAAGCTTTTGGTGATTTAAAGAAAACAACATATGGATATTCCCACCACACAGTGCACATCCACCGCCTTTGACAGCCACATGGGCGTGGCCTGTCAGTATAAACTGAAGAGGATCAGGGGGACATTCACAGGTTACTTTGTTTGAAGTGTTTGTTTTCACAGCATTTTCAGGCTTTCACTATCCTTTGTATTTGTTGTACCGTGCAAGCGTTGGGCTGCTGCTGTGTTTCTGTTGGATTGCGATTGACCCATCATAGATCAACGGTGTCGCTAGCTCTGGCGTCAAGCCCGGTTACTTGGTATCCATGCTAACACATGGTAAAAGCAGGGGTACTACTACAGCAAGGGTTACACAGTACTCTACGCTGAGGTAGGGTTCAAGTACTCCCTCATCGACACCGAACACATGTGTTCTCCTTTCACTTATTGTCTACCATTATTATGCGTTTAAAATGGAAGAGCCTGGGTTATACTTTCATTTATAATTGATCAGCAATGCACTTATATAATATTTAATGATATTCAACACAGATGAATATTTCCCGTTGTGTTTCGTGTCAAAGCAAAATCTAATCAAAATATTTCCGCGCTGCTACTTGACCCTGGGCCGGTCCCCTGAGGGCCCGCGGACCCCAGCTTGAGAACCGTGGTGGAGGAGGTGGTAGAATAGCTGATTGCCTCTGAGGGTCATCACCACAGGAGAAACAGAAACAGCCAATTAGCATTCAGCAGAGGTCCCCATGCATTTGTTTGCTTGTGTTTGTTGTCGACGATGTGGAAAAACACAGAACAAAAGAATGCAATCAGGGTTCTTTGGTCGACCAATCACAGTCCAGATCATGTTGCTCTGGATATAATTCTATGATGAATCGTCAAGTGTGTGTGTGTGTGTGTGTCTGTATGTGTGTGTGTGTGTGCGTCTTCAAGAAGCCGATGTACAGCGAGACACCGGGGTTATCTGTCTCGATGGTGACCGCTAATCAATTAACAACTCGCAGATAAGCAGGCAGACGGAGAGACAGACAGACAGATATGCCGAGAGACAGACAGACTGGCATACATCCAGAGACAGACAGACAGAGAGAGACTGACATGCAGAGAGACAGACAGAGAGACATGCAGAGAGATAGAGATAGACGGACAGACAGACATGCAGAAAGACAGACAGACAGACATGCATAGAGACAGACAGACAGAAATTCAGAGACAGACAGAGAGCGACAGACACGCAGGGAAACAGATAGCAAGACGTGCCGAGAGACAGACAGAAAGACAGAGAGACCGACATGCCGGGAGACAGACAGACAGGCCGACAGACATGCAGAGAGACGGACAGACAGGCAGACCACACATGGCATTCATCAACCTCAGATCCTCAATATTCACGAGTCATCATTGAACAACAAACGCGTCCACGTGATGGTTGCTCCGGCGAGGGGAGCCGAGTGCGCCGTCGGCCTCATCACGCGGCGTGCGGTGTGACCGGCCACGCCCCGTCACGCCGCTCCGCAGAGCTACAGGCGCCTTGGCTCTGGAGCTGAACCCCCCCCCGCCCGTCCACACGTCCCGGACCCCCAGACGGAGCTGATGACCAGCACCTCCAATAATGCTCTCTGAGATCCTCAACTCTAGTCTGGGCGGCGCTCTGCCGCCGTTTCCGCGGCGGTGACATGTGAGGCGCACTTCTTTGCCTCCGCCTCCCTCCCATAAACTCATCTGGGGTTCAGAGCGGGGGGAGGGGGGGCGAGGGGGTGAACTAAACGACCCGCTGACAGACTGTGAATTTAATTCTGCTGGCTGTCAGAAGCGGTCTCCACACGCTGTCAGGCAGATCGTGTCTCCGCGCTGCCGCCGCCACCGGCGGGGGTGGGGGGGGGGGGGGGGGGTGGGCCCGCTTTGTCTGCCGCGGGCATCAAGCGCCCGGCTCGGCAGCCATTGTCCCCGGGGCCCGAGGAAGAGAATTACTTCGGCAAACAATCCCCAGAATCAAAACGCCCACCGTGCTAGTCCAGAACCGCCGCTAACGCTATCGCCGCGGAGACGGGCTGGAGGGGAGGGCGGAGGGGAGGGGCAGGAAGTTAAGGGGAAATCAGGCGGGTTCCGACCTTGATATGTTAATTTGTTCAATTAAAATGTTAATTGTGGCAACAGAAGCGGGTCTTTGAAGCTCTGTTTGTCTGTCTGAGTGTGTGGGAGGAAGGGGAGGGGGGGGGGGAGAGAGAGCAAGAGGGAAGGATATAAACAGACAGAGATGGGGAGAGAGAGAGAGGTTGGGGGGAGAAAGAGGGGGGAGAGAAGGGGAGAGAAGGAGGGAGAGAAAGAGAGGGAGGAGAAGGAGGGAGAGAGAGAGAGAGGTAAGAGGGGGAGGTAAACGGAGAAAGCTAGAGGAAGGAGATTAACAGCCAGAGAGGGGGAGAAAGAGAGAGGGAGAGGGGGAGCGAGGGGGGAGAGAAGGAGGTAAACGGAGACAGACAGAGGGAATAGAGATAAAAGCAGAGAGGAGGCGTGAAGGAGGGACAGGAAGGGGATGCACAGAGGGAGGGAGCGGCAGAAGAGGAGACGGAGAGAGAGGGGGCGCAGAGAGAGAGGAGACAGGAGCCTTAGAGAGATGACAGACCAAACAGAGCTGGAACCCATTTGAATGACAAGCGGACTGATTCTCCCTAATTGCTTTTGACCGTCTTCTCTGAACTGTGCACCCCCGCACTGTTTTTCCAGGCTAACCGTTGGCCCGCCCGCTAGCCCACGTGCACTAGCAGGACACGTGCACCAGCCCGCCACTCATGGGGCGTCTGAAGGGTGCTGCAGTGTGCTTAGAACGCGACGCTTTGTCGTCGGAAGAGTTAGAAAACATCAGGCGCCTTCTCTGTGCCTCTACCTGCACACCACAACAAAAACATCAACAAACTCTTCCCCTAACACCTGCGGGTGCGTCTGTGCCTGTGTGTGCGTTTGTGGTTGTGTGTGTGTGTTTGTGTATGGGTGCGCTTGTGTATGTTTTAGCAGGTGCCCTGGTGTGTGACAGTGTGTATAGATAGATGCGTTGCATTCTAAAGCGGGTGTTTGCATTTATATTTGTCTGCGTTGTTTGCGTGGGTGTTTGTTGACGCGGAACAGAGACGAACGGGGGCAAGGTTAAGCTGAGGGCGGTGCCCCGGGTTCCACAGACCCCCCCCACGGCTCCGTTCTGCTCCGCCTGACCGCCAAGGACGGACTGGCTCTGAACCCACTCCGAGTGGAACCTGACATCTGCCTAACCCCCCCCGATGGATGGATGGATGGGGCGAGAGAGAGAGAGAGATGGAGAGAGAGAGAGAGAGAGAGAGATATGGAGGGATAGAGAAAGACAGAGTGAGATGGAAGGATAGAGACAGAGATGGATGGATAGACAAAGAGTGAGATGGATTGATGGACGGAGAGAGATGGATGGAGAGAGAGAAAGAGAGAGAGAGAGAGAGAGAGAGAGAGAGAGAGAGAGAGAGAGATGAAGGGATGGAGACAGAGAGAGTTGGATGGAGAGAGACAGAGAGAGTGAGATGGATTGATGGACAGAGATGGACTGCTGGAAAGAGACAGATGGAGGGATGGAGAAAGAGAGAGAAAGATGGAGAGAGAGAGGGATGGATAGAGAAACATATTTTCCGCCATTCCGATCCGACGTTCCGATTCCGACGGTTGCCACGACAGCGCCGGGGGAACCAGGGCCCAAGACGTTGTTTCAGTTTCTCCCGGAAAAGAAACCGAATCCACGGTCCCAGCGGAACGGCTGATTGGCTCCTGATCGATTGTCCCACCGAGACGCGGCGGAATTAAATGACATCGCTCAGGAGGGGGGGGCTCTAATTGCTGAACCAATCGCAGCGAGCAGGGACCGGATTGAGTGTTATTGTGTGCAGTTTACCCGCGGTTCCATAACCCCAGGGCCGTGTTTGTGGGATCTGACGGGGCCGGGCGCGAGGCTATCGAATTTCTCCCTTGCTGTAAAATCTAATCTAATCTAATCTGTATGAAAGGGCTCTGGTCCGGGCAGGGGCCGCCAGACGCTGACAAATGAAACCTCCAGCGCTGCAACGGAAAATATGTTTCTGCAGTCCTGTGTGAGAGTGAGTGTGTGTGGCTGTGTGTGCGTGTGGCTGTGTGTGTGTATGTGTGCCTGCCTGTCCGTGGATGTATTGTATGTGTCAGTGGATGTGTGTGTGTGGATGAGTGGCTGTGTGTCCGTGGGTGTGTGTGTGTGTGTGTGTGTGTGTGTGTGTATGTGTGTGTGTATGTGTGTGCGTGATCTCGGCCGAGGATAAATCCCTATTATATCTGAAGGAGTTTTGTCATGAATACTAAATGTTGTGCCGACTCGCTCTGCTGTAAAGATATGCAGTGTGTGAAGTGACACATAAGTTTGAACAAAACAAGAAACTCTGGAGAAAGTCGTTTCAAACAAATGAAACAAACAAGAATAACAATAAAAAGTTTGCGAAAACAGAAGTAGAGATGCACCAACACAAATTACCAACACACCCTGTGTGTGTGTGTGTGTGTGCGTGTGTGTGTGCGCGTGTGTGTGTGTGTGTGTGTGTGTGTGTGTGTGTGCGCATTCATGCGTGCGCGAGTGTGTGTGCGTGGTCGTGGTCGTGTGCACGTGTGCGTGTTTGAGAGCGTGTGTGTGTGTGTGTGCGCGTGCATCAAGCGTGCGTGCGTGCGTGTGTGTGTGTGCTTGTGTCAAGCGCGCGTGTGTGAGTGTTTGGAATCACAGAGTTCCTCACCATACAACACTATCAGTGTAGGTTGCCCGCGGTAACGCTGATATCACGACACAGTGATTCTGCGATGCTCGACGCATTGCGTGACAATCATCACAGGGTATCAGGATATCTGTGAAGCCCAGGAAGAAAAAAATATCAAGGATTCATGCATTTATTCACTGCATCGGTGTCAGTGTCACAGGATTTGACAACTGAGATGAAACAATGTACGTAGTGCCTTGTACAAGAAAGTGCACTGAGTCTTGGCTTACCCTGCCTCTTTAACAAGCACACATACACACATATGTACACACACACACACACTAGTGAGACACTTTCCAATGTAAAATAGCCATAAACCGTACAGTATGCGTGCAATCGGGACGTTCTCCAGGTGGTTTCACCGATCTGCACACCTGTAGGGCTTCCCATCCACTTCCACGGGCTCGGGCCGACGTGACGTCCCTTCCGCTTCTCAGAGGAGTCTGTGCGCGTGTTTGTTTGCGCGCGTGCGCGCGTGTGTGCGCTCGCGTGTCCCACGCATCGACAGCGACCGTGCGGCTAATCCGACGAAGGGATGAACGAGGTGGTACATAATCCTTCCACCAGGTCCCTCAGACCCTCCCACTAACTCCCCCTCTGTGTCTCCCCCAGGCCTGCCCCACGCGGCCCTCACCTCGGGGGGGCGGGACTGCCTTTGGGCGGGGGACACCTGCTCCAGCGACGACACCTGCAGCCCGCGGCTGCGTACGCTGCGCCAGTGCGTGGCGGGCGACGGCAGCGTGAAGCTGGGCCCCGGGGCCCGCAACCAGTGCGAGGCGGCCATGACGGCGCTGCTGTCCACGCCGCTGCACGGCTGCCAGTGCAAGAGGGGCATGAAGAAGGAGAAGAACTGCCTGAGCATCTACTGGAGCCTGCACCAGTCGGTCCTACATGGTACGCAGCATGCCCACGCACACTCACAGAGACACACACACACACACTCATAGAGACACACACACTCATAGAGACACACACACAGTCAGACAGACACACACATCTACTGGAGCCTGCACCAGTCCGAGCTCCACGGTACGGAAAACAGGCAAACACTCAGACCAGACACAAACACACACACACACACACACAAACACACACACACACACACACACACACACACACACAAACACACACACACACACACACACACACACACACACAGTTAGAGAGACACACACATCTACTGGAGCCTGCACCAGTCGGAACACTCAGACCAGACACAATCAAACACACACACACACACACGCTCAGAGAGACACAGACACACACACACACACACGCTCAGAGAGACACAGACACACACACACACACTCACTCACTCACTCACTCAGAGAGACACACACAGAGTCTCACACACAGTCAGACACACACACTCTCTCACTCTCTCACCCTCTCACTCACTCACACTCACACACTCACTCTCCCTCCCTCACTCATTCACTCACACACTCTCCTGTGGTACTGTGTGTCTGGAGGCCTGATGTTGGCGATAGTTCGGTTCGGTTCGTCATTATGGTCCCTCAAGGACGCCCACGTTACAGCCGGCCCCTCGGTCCGGGCCCAGACCAGGACCCGAGTCCGTGGAGAGCTAGTTGGTAAGACTGGCTCCTCATTAGTGGTGTTCCAGGGGGGTCTCAGACTCACAAGGGGGGAACCCCAACTCTATCACCCTGTGCAGAGAAGTGTGGGGACTGCATATTTATCAGAGTTTTATGATGTGTATTGTAAGGCTACTCACACCGGGTCTGAATGGCCACGCCCCTGGTAGGCCACGCCCCTGGTAGGCCACGCCCCTGGTAGGCCACGCCACGGGTAGGCCACGCCCCTGGTAGGCCACGCCCCTGGTCGGCCACACCCCCAATCGAATCCAGTTATTGCATCGGAAAGACAGAAAAACATGGTCTTTTAACCACCCCATTTCACATTATTTCAGTGTCTTTTTCTAAATGTGCTCGCCTATGTCAAGCGCTCAGTGTCTGAGGGCTGTTCCACCTCATCCTAGTAACAAACACCCTGCGACAAGTGCAGCCTTCACAGGGAAACATCCTTTATTGGTTAAGTTTCACCAAGTATTGCGTTAGAAGGGTCTGTGTGTCCTGGTCACGTGTCCCTGTGGGTCTTAACATGTGGGTCTTAACATGTCTGCACGTCTGTCTGGGGCCCCGGTCCCCCGCTTGGAGGGGCCCCGTAATAGGCTCCCCAGTGGGGGGGTTGCAGGTGCACCCACGTCCCCACAGCTCAAACACACACACGGGGGGGGTTACTCTAATTGGAGACCCCTCCGCGAGCTGAGAGCCGCTGGGGCCCCCCCGGGGCTGTCTTAGGCCCCTGATCTCCTGGTTCACTGGAACCAGGTCCTTCTGTGGCAGGAAAATGCCAGCTGGTCGGGACTGATGTGGGAGAATAATACGCACAGCACCCGGGGGTGGGTTAGCATAGAGCTAGCGCGACACACACACACACACACACACACACACACACGTATAGAGCTTTTATGACACACACACACACACACACACACACATAGCTGGGACGACACACACACATAGAGCTAGCACCACACACAACATCACACAACCACACAACCACACACACACACACACACACACACATCTTTGTGTGTGTTTGCGCGCCTTATCTGTGATAAGCCCCCCTACCCCCTACAGGGAAATAATGAATTCAGAGGTTCTAACCTGAACCCAGAGAAGACGAGGATGTTCTGGTGAGCCCGCTGCGGTCGTTTTGTTGCTTTCCCCCCGCCAGGGGAAAAGACTGGCGTGCTCCAAACTCTCCCCAATGAGACATGCACACACCCAGTGCCGGCCACCCACACACTCAGTATTCAGGGTCCGTTCTGATGAAGAGGCTGTTTATGTCATGGAGGAAAATACCCTCTTGACATACCCCCGTCCATCCGTACACACACACACACACACACACACACACACACCACCACCAAGCCCCCCTTACATACATTCACTATCCATACACAAAACAAACACCATCCATACATTCACTCTTCATACACACACACACACACACAACATTCATATACACACACACACACACAAAGACCATCCATACAAACCCACACCATTCACCCACACAGACCACAACCCACACACACACACACACACACACACATACACACAAACACACACACACACACACACACACACACTCACCCTTACAGACACCATCCATCGATTGACGGTACCTGAGACACTTAGAGGTGCGTGCTTGTTTACCTGCGAGTTGTGGTCGATGAAGACTCTCCCAGAATGCAGCAGGAACCCCGCGGTCCAAGCCAATTTGAACCTGGGAGCATTTTAAAGTATGTGTTGGGTGGAATCCACGGCTGAACTGTGTCGGGGTGATTGTGTTTTGATAGTGTGTTGATTGTGGCGAGGTCAGGGTAAATATGTGCAGACTACTCAGTTATCTCCTTATCTCCTGAGTAAGTGCAACCCACTGGTTGGCTGCCCGCCCGCTAAAAGCCTTGAATAAGTTCCTCCCCCGGAGAAGTTCTCACGTGCTAAATGCCGTCTATTAGTGGAAAGAGATGTGTCCTTTTGTTCCTGTGGTTGGCTGGTTGTTGGCTGGTTGTTGGCTGTTGTTGTGTTCTAATTAGCTCCCTCTGCAATCGAGCTAGCGAAAAGGGGAACGGACAGATTGATAGATTCCGCATTGCAATTTGCATTCAGTCGTCATTGAGGGCCTGGCAGTCGCTTTCATCCAAAGCGGTTCACGACGAAAGGCTGAGAACAATCTGAGCGTTCAATCAAAACCGAAGTCACTTCAGAGGGTTGCGAATGCTGCTCATTAGCAACACAACTGGACCGCAGCCGCAGCAGCTGAGCTCTGGGAACCACAACACATTCTGATAAGTAGTGGTACTGCACAATCGTTGCACAATGCAATGACAGCGTAGAGCTGAGTTCCTGTCGGGCTGAGAGCTGCGGAGAGGCATTTACACTGAATTAGGATGTCTCTTTTGGTTTTCGTAAGACGAAGCGTGCATCTCAACAGAACGACGCTGCGTCTCGCTAACAGCAGCTCGACAACGTGCTGAATTATTGAAGGACGCGAACGTTTTGAAAGACAAATCACAACGTGAGGGGTTTGAATAAAACGTTTTACATATATTAATGTTGAAGATAGCTTTTATTGTTTTCTGATTTATAAATTTGCCGACCGAGTTTTGTTTGTTGTGTATTTTCATGGATAGGAAGATGACTGATTTCTCATTTCAAATCGTTCCATTTTCTCGCCACTTAATCTTCCTTAACTTCTGCTTTGTCTGTTTACTCCACCATGAATACGCCTCCTCATTTCAGCTCCTATCACACTCCTTACGTCCCTGGAAGGAGGGATGGATCTCCTGGGCTCCTTCTCCAGGTCTCTTCCTCACTGGAGGAGGTTCTCCTCTGAATCATTCAGGGCCCAGTGTGTTAGTGTGTGAGGGTGTTGGAGCTAGGGAGGTGTTGTATATTGTGTACGTTGTGGGGGCTGTGAATCCCTTTGAGGCTGTAGCTGTGATTTGGGCTCTACATATAGAGAGGTGTTAGACTGTTCTAAGAATCTCTCACGTTGTGTGTGTGTGTGTGTCTGTCTGTCTGTCTGTCTGTCTGTCTGTCTGTCTGTCTGTCTGTCTGTCTGTCTGTCTGTCTGTCTGTCTGTGTTTGTGTGTGTGGTGTCATGCAGGTCTCAGGGTCTCTAACATTGTGTGTGTGTGTGTGTGTGTGTGTGTGTGTGTGTGTGTGTGTGTGTGTGTGTGTGTGTGTGTGTGTGTGTGTGTGTGTCCTGCAGGCCTCAACCTGGTGGAGAACTTCCCCTATGAGGCGGAGGAGCGAGGCTCAGACTACGTCCGCCTGGCGTCCATCGCTGCAGGTAAGACCACGCCCCCCACTCTGGCCCCGCCCACACTGGCTCCACCCACACTGGCTCCGCCCACTCTGGCTCCACCCATGGTGGCTCCGCCCGACACCTGAAGCCCCACCTCCATGACCCCAGGGCCAGAGGAGAGTCTTCATCCAGCTCTGATAACCAGAGCCATGGTGCGACCCAACACAGAAGGGGGTTGGGTTTGTGTCCCCAATGCCCACTGACGGTACAGTCGAGATATGAGAGGTACTGGGTCTGAACCCACACACTCTGCAGCACCTTCTACCTGTGAAGAGGGAGAGAGGGAAGAACGAGGGTGGAGGGAGGTGTAGAGGAAGAGGAAGAGGCAGAGGAGGATGGCGCGGGAAAGAGGAGGGGGGAGAGAGAGAGTGGGTTGAGGGAGGTAGAGAGGAGGAGGAGGAGGAGGTAGGCAAGGCAATTTTATTTGTATAGCGCATTTCTTACATCAAGCAGTTCAATGTGCTTTACAGAGTAAAAGACAACAGTATCATTAATAGTGAAGAAGTACATACAAACAATATAATGAAAGTCCTTCAATGAATTTCTACATGTACTATAAAAAATAAAGGGATAAAAAGGAATAAAAAATTGAAAAAGACCTTCAGTAAGGTCAGACATTTCAGATATGAATCCGACATTAAAATATAAAGTATAAATCGATTAGAATAAAAATAAAAAAGAGAAGGAAAACATTACAAATGTTAATAGTATGCATCACTGAAGAGCTTAGTCTTTAGTTTTGATTTTAAAATTGAAGTTGTGGCAGCGTTTTTAATTTCTTCTGGCAGTTTGTACAAAGTTTAGCTGCATAAACACTAAAGGCTGACCACATTTTGTTTTGGCAGTAGTTTGAACCAAAATATTTTTGTTTTGAGAGCTCAGTGATCTGGCTGGGGTGATGTGCTCACTGCTAGTAGTCCTAGTTAGCACCCTAGCAGCAGCATTTTGTGTAGTTTGTAGTTGCTTTATAGTTTTTGGGGAATCCCAGTTAAAAGGGCATTACCGTAGTCTATCCTGCTTGAAATGAAAGCATGAATACGTTTTTCTAGGTCACTCTCTGACATAAGGTTCCTCAATTTTGCAATGTTCTTCAGGTGAAAAAAAAGATCTGGTGCTCGATTGCTAATGCCTACAGTCTAACATGTGGGAATCCTTGAGCAAGACGACCTGCTCCCCTGCTCTATAACGACCCGGATCTGAGTTCACTATCACCCTGGAAATAGTTCATTTTAATCCAAATTTAATTTTTTTTTAATCAAAATCATTTTGGATAAAGCAGCCTGATATGGAAATAATCAAAGGTCTCCATGTGTTGCGGAGAGTGGGACGCCCGGTCACATCGAGTGTGACGTGCAACACTCTAACTCCCCTTCCCGCTGGGGATTGTGGGTAGGTGGGGGGCCGGTGGCGGTGGTTGTTCAGCGGTGGTATGATGAGCTGGAGGTCTGGTCGCCAGGCCAGAACCTTCAGCTCATCAAGCCACCGCCACTGGGGGCGGGGCCACGCCGCTGTAAGGCCCTCAGGGTCTGGTCAACGACCTCCATCACAGTCACACCATGCCCATGGGAGGGGGGAGGGGGGAGGGAGGGAGAGAGGGGGAGAGAGAGAGGAAGGGAGGAGAAGAGAGAGTGGGAGGTACGGGGGGGAGAGAGAGAGGGGGGAGAAAAGCATCATGCCATGCACCTCAACACGGCTGGGAGTGAGAAGGGCGGAGAGGTGGAGGTATACATTATATGGTGTGAGATGGGGAGAGAGAGAGACAGAGAGGGAGAGAGAGAGAGAGAGAGAGAGAGAGAGAGAGAGAGAGAGAGAAAGAGAGACAGGAGAGAGAGAGAGGATAGAGGAACAGACAGAGGGAGGCGGTGAGAGAGACAGATGAAACACAGACCAGACAGAAGGTGTCTGAGTGCTTAACAATCCATCGTGAGGGAAATATGAAACATGAAAACATGTTATGTGACTGTGAGACTGAGAGGGAGAGAGAGGGGATGGGCGAGCGAGAGGGAGACAGAGGGAAAGAGAGAGCGACAGAGAGAGAGCGGTGGTTTGTGGGGGCGATGGCAGAGATACGTCTTGTTTACTGCTTATTCAAAAGTCAACAACGGCACATTACCTCCACTGAGAACGCCTCAGAAGGTGTTTTTGTATTCTTTAAAAAAAGTCGCATGCAAACATCTCCGTTCTCTAACAGCAGAGTCAAATGAGGAGCCCTGTCTCCGGCGCCAATTAAACTGTGAGAGAAGAGAAGCAGAATGAGAAGGCACCGGTCCTCAAACCCAAATAATAACGACTCAGATGTCGGCTATTGCGGATGCTAACCGCACACGCGCTTTAGGCATACAGTAACAACAGCCTCATGCTAATGCGGCTGGGAACCGGTCTGATCAGGTTTATAATGAGCAGACTTAACGGGACGTCACCCCTAGATGTACAACTACCAAAATAAAAATAAATGGTGTGTGAATTTTGGGAGGATTAGCGAAGTTTTACTCAGAATAAATGACAAAAGCCCAAAATCTATATTTCCTTATAAATGAGCCAACTTCGAACGGAATGTGCTAACACCAAAACTAAGACACAGTTAACAGCTAAAAACAAGAAATATCTCTATTTGGGTTGGTTTATGAACAACAGTAAAGCAAAAACACATAGACCGCAGACAGAGGGCCTTGCGCCTAAAAATAGTACTTGTGCATTGTGTAGCACCTTATCCTAGCTATCTTTGTTGTATACGGGGAATGGGTTAACCTACCAATTGTTAATGCTTGGCACTTGTTTCTATGAACATTCTTACTGTACCACCAGCGATATATTGTTTCACTTTCTTCTGACAAATGTACTTATTGTAAGTCGCTTTTATCCAAAGCGACTTACAATAAGTACAAAAAAAAGGGTGGAGGAAAAAAGTATAATTTGTCCTACAAAACGAGAGGGAATACTGTACGTCTCGCGATGCCATCCCATCTCCTCAAACTTTCACTGAAGCGGTCCTGACTCATTAGCGCCGGGGCCCATCGACTCCGCCCAGAGACGACATCGCCATAAATTTCACGTGCAGCGACAGCGCGGCAGAGCAGAGGTGACGTCCATGCCTCGAATGGCGACAAGTCAACTGCCAAAACAACAGGGACTGATTAATGGCTGTTTTACCCGCTCCCCTTCAAAAGTCAGCATTGCCTGCCTCCTCCAAAGACGAGCCAGGGAAACACTCCCAGCCCCCTTGTTCAGAGACTCGCACGCTGATGAGGAGATTATTCCTGTGTGTCGAGGGCTTATTAAAATACAAAGACAAATGGAAATCATTAACTAAAGATTAAATCCCAGTTTAAAGATCTAAACAAGAAACACTGTATTTTCATTAACAAATTCCGAGGGGTTGCTCCTCCGCAAAGAGCAGACCGCAGACCCTAGCTTGAATTGAGCAGCGCTTTGTACTGACTTTCTAACATTCGAGATTCCTAGCATTAAACACAGTAACCCTACTTATATGTTAGTGTCTCTTAACTCTATGAGGCCTATGGTTTTCTACAGCAACATCGGCTAGCAATGGTCTAAACTGGGCTCAAATTAGCAACTGTTGCATTAGCAACCTAAAAGAAATATAAGTAAATGTTGTTGTTTTTTAGATAACGATGCAAAGAGCAAGCGCAACGTTCGCAAAATAACTGACACCTCTGGTTCCCGGTTGGCAAAAATGCCAGAAAAGTGACCCATCAAAACTCAACCTTAAGCTAGCACGAACGGCCTCAGCATTAGTGCCTGGCCACCCTCAGCGTCACCGTGGAGACCAACCCTGGCACGGCGCTGATGTAACACCGCCATGTCACCTTGGGCCCCCTGGGGGACTTCACACGCTAACTCAGCAGAACAACCCGTGAATAAACAAAACCTAAAGTAAGCACTCAAATGGAATACAGCCGGTATGATAGAGGTCAGGCGGCTCCTACGTTCCTATCACCGCCCCCAACCCCCACTAGCCCAAAGTTGGGGGGGTGCGTTGGCGCTAATACGCGAGGCTGTTTGATGGTTGTTAGCTAGCCCTCCCAGGTTGGCCATATTTCATCTGACAGGCTCGGGGTGAGGGGCGACCGAAGGGGCGACCAACGGCGGTTGAGGTTAACGTGGGGCTCGCTCCCTCTCTCTCTCTCTCTCTCTCTCTCTCTCTCTCTCTCTCTCTCCTACCCCCTCCCTCTCCCCCCATCTCTCTCACTCTCACTCTCATCCCCTCCCTCCCTCTCCCTCTCTCTCTCTCTCTCTCTCTCTTTCTCCTCTCCCTCTGCGCCCGAGGAGAGCATCAACATCACAGCCTTGACTACTGGGAATGAAGTAAAAATAAACAGGGTGAAAACATTTATATAAACTTGACGGCAGATCTGGAAAATAATGGAGAGCCACGAGTGTCAGCCGGCGGCAGCCCACTGCGGACGTCTTCATTACTGGGCATGACAGGAAGTGTTAGTCGCCACGGTGACGCAAGGAGCGCAGGACTTCGGAACAGCGTTAGACAAACGCATTGTGATTGGGCCAGAGTTGGGGGAATAACGGGAGGAGTAGAGAGGGGATGGAGAGAGGGACGGACGATGGATGGAGGGATGGGAGGTGGAGGAGGAGGGAGGTGAGGTGGAGGGCCAGAGGCGGGGGGTGGGATGAATTAGAACTGGGTGGATGAATGAATAGATGGAGAAATAAATGGGTGGAGGAAAGAAGCGAAAGATAGAGAGATGGATCGATGGATGGATTAGGGAAAGATAGGTAAAACCATCTCTAGAGCATAACAGTGCAGATGAAAGGGTGAGGCGCGAAGCACTAGACAAACACACTGACGGATGGAGAGAGCAGGTTCTGATGGGTGGATGGTGTATGGGGAGGATGATTTGAGGTGCTGATGGAGGGGTTAATGGCTGGATGATAGCTACGTGGATTTGAACCATGCGTTACGGAAAACGAGAGAGGCATCATTAGAGGCTGGGTGGCGGCAGGGAAGATTGCGCCGTCATTACCCGTGTGTACCATCGCTCTGCTTCGGTGTCAGAAGGGCGGAGCACTCACAGAGCGAAAAACCCAACCGACGCTTCCTTCATTCAACTCCCTCCCCCACCCCCACTCTACTCCCTCAACCATTCGCGGGCTCCTCTGCACACAAACGCTGCTGCTGTGCATAATCAGCCTGCTTTAACTCTTCCTAAAGACGCACTTTTGTCATTCTATTTTGCGCCCCATCCGTCATCAGTGCTTCTGAAAGGCATTCGATACCATCTCCAATTAAGCCCGGGATTCTTTGGTAAACATCGTCTGGAATTCCGTATTCTTCCACCGCAGGGTCGGGTCTCAAACTCACGGCCGCTGCTCCGCTCTTACTCATTCTCCTTTAGAATGGTGAATGCAGAGAAATTTGTAGTCGGAAATAATGAGAAGAACCCATGCATATGCCAACGTATAAGCAGAAGCCCAAGGGCTCCTTACCACTTGTATCTTTCACCCTTGGTTGCACATACACATCAACCCCGCAAAACGAACCACTCTTTGAAATAAAGTTAGGCGATGGAAACGGCAAATGTGTTTCCGGTTCCTCCGAAGGAGTTTTTCTACGTGGTAAAAAGAAACGAAAACGGTAGGAACGCAAACCCTTCTTTGAACCGGGGTCATGGAGGCTTGGGTAGAGGGTGGAGAGAGGGTTTGTCTCCCAGCCGAAGGGTTCTGGGTTCAAATTTCTCACAATTGTCCCGGAGTAAAAGTACGTAGAGGTGAGGCCCCTGCTCAGCTGCCTAATAATATAACAGAGGTCCAACCCAAACTTGAGTATCGGCCGATCCCGAGTATATAGCGATACAGCATATAGCATTGTAACTACTAATAGCACTTGTTCTTATTGAAGGGTTCTCTTACGATGCCAGCAATGTATAGTCGGTTCAATTACTGTCTACATTTTTTTGGGGAGAGCAAGCAATTAGAATGATACATTTTGCATTGTTGTAGTTAACGGCCCATGCGTCCATCTTTTTCCGACCAGGTAGCTCGAAAGCACATAGGTCGGAGATGAGGCATTTCCCATTCTGACTTTCCATCTCTGACCGTTAACGAACGCAGCATAACACTCCACGTGTTTGTGATGTTCTTTGCCTGTGTATTAAACGAGCTACTCGCGTGATGGTATCGGACCAGCGCATAGACTGGAACCTCGATGGAGGTGAGACTTAAACAGTACCAGTTAGCAGGTACCACGTACCTCATTTTGGTGATCTTCACGCAAAAAAAAGGCGGGCTCAGTCGAAGCAAGTTGAGCTGGTACTGTCGGAGGAAAAACGCCATTACATCCTCGCCGATACCCGATACTGCATTTTAAGGCAGTATCAGAGGAATCTCCGATACTGGTATCGGTATCGTAACAACTCTTAATGTTCGCGTCCCTCCCCCAGAGTCGGAGGTGACCACGGTGAACCGCTGCTTGGACGCGGCCAAGGCCTGCAACATCGACGACACCTGCCAGAAGCTGCGCACCGAGTACGTGTCATCCTGCATCCAGCCGTCGGCGCGCTCGGGCCCCTGCAACCGGGCCAAGTGCAGCAAGGCGCTGCGCAAGTTCTTCGACCGCGTGCCGCCGGACTTCACCAACGAGCTGCTCTTCTGCCCCTGCACCGACACGGCCTGCAGCGAGCGCCGCCGCCAGACCATCGTGCCGGCCTGCTCCTACGAGGACAAGGAGAAGCCAAACTGCCTGGCCCAGCTGCGGGTGTGCTGGTCCGACTACGTCTGCAGGTATACCGGCGCCGTCGGCCCCACCCCCCGTGGCGTGGAGGGGGAATTGCGGGGGGGTCTAGATTAGAGGATGATGTGCGGGATCGATCTGTTTGTTATCTCGGCCCACCGCTGGGCAGCCTGTGGTTCCCGACGGGGGTTTTGGGGGGGGTTTGGGGTCCACGGTTCTTCCGTGTTTTGGTTGCTGGGATATGTATCACTTCTTTGTTTTCATAAAATAGCAATTGCTGTTACTTTCCGAAGGGTAGTTTTCAGTGTTTTTATTATTTCGGCTGTTTTATTGTTGCACCGGTGAGATGAACTGTGAATAGGTTCTGGAAAATAGACGATAGTCTGCTTTGATTTCAGACGTCTGGATTTTGGTTTTTACTGTTGCATAGTTTGTTTATGCACCCTGCCTCCACCCTCCACCCTAGACCACCTTCCCCTCCAGCTATCCCCCGCCACCCCCCAACCCACCAATAGTATTGTGTCAGTCAAGAGAAGAGTCTGCTGGTCAGGATGTCGTGATCCACAGGTAAACAAACGGTGACACACAACGTCCTCAACAACAACAAAAGCAACAACAACAACTCGACCGAGCACGACCCCGATACTTTCCACACTGTCTCCGCCCAGCCTCCGGTTCTGATGGACAAACACGCATGCACACACACACACATACACACACACACACACACACACACACACACACACACACACCGCGTGGCAGAGCTTCAGAGAACCAGTCGGGGGTTGAGTACCACACACACGGACGCCATGACGCTTCCCCACGCGCCTGTGAAGAGGGAAGAGCCGTGCGACGTACGGCGCACGTTGGGCCGATTGTCGTGTGATCTGCCTCCGCTCATGGGACCCCCTGCCGGGGAGGCTGTTTGGGCCCGGGGTTATTGATTGAACCCACGCTGAGCGGCGCGGGGTTCGAGTCCCACGCTCTCCCCACGCCGTCCCCCGGGGGCGCCTACGCCGGCGCCGATCAGAGCAATAAGAGCGGGCTGTGTGTTGCGTATCCATGGCGATAGGCCCGTCTGGCATGCTGCGTTCATCAGGGCCTAATTAACGGACCTCCTTTTATCCTGCGTGCCGAGGCCTGGGGGGGGGGGGTTGCGGGGGCGAGAGGCGGTCGCCAGGGAAACGGTTCTGAGCCGCCGCCAAGTGAGCGGCCGTGTACTAGTGGCCGGGCAGCCAAGTGGCCGGAGGGCCGCAGCATCGCTGAGCATCTGAGACCACTCAGCCTCCTCCATCAGGACCACCACCTCCTCCACCTCCTCCCTCAGGACCACCACCTCCTCCCTCAGGACCACCACCTCCTCCACCTCCTCCATCAGGACCACCAGCTCTTCCACCTCCTCCATCAGGACCACCACCTCCTCCACCTCCTCCATCAGGTCCTCCACCTCCTCCATCAGGACCACCACCATCTCCACCTCCTCCATCAGGACCCCCAGCTCCTCCACCTCCTCCATCAGGACCTCCAGCTCCTCCACCTCCTCCATCAGGACCACCACCTCCTCCACCTCCTCCATCAGGACCACCAGCTCCTCCACCTCCTCCATCAGGACCACCACCTCCTCCATCAGGACCACCACCTCCTCCACCTCCTCCATCAGGACCACCACCTCCACCACCTCCTCCATCAGGACCACCACCTCCTCCATCAGGACCACCACCTCCTCCACCTCCTCCATCAGGACCACCACCTCCTCCACCTCCTCCATCAGGACCACCACCTCCTCCATCAGGACCACCACCTCCTCCCTCAGGACCACCACCTCCTCCATCAGGACTCCCAGCTCCTCCACCTCCTCCATCAGGACCCCCACCTCCACCCTGAGCCGCTCCACCTCCACCCTGAACACACACGTACACACACATTAACACTCAGACACACTCACACACACATTAGTACATACAATCAATAACACACACACACACACATTAAAACACGCACACATTAACACTAACACACACGTTAAACACACACACACACGCACACGCACACGCACACACACACACATTAAAACGCACACACAGAAACACACAATAACACATGCATTAAACACACACACACACATTAAAACGCACACACGCAAACACACAATAACACACGCGTTAAACGCACGCACACACACACACACACACACACACACACACACACACACACATTAAAACGCACACACAGAAACACACAATAACACATGCATTAAACACACACACACACACACACATTAAAACGCACACACAGAAACACACTATAACACATGCATTAAACACACAATAACACACGCGTTAAACACACACACACACACACACACACATTAAAAAAAACACACAGAAACACACAATAACACATGCATTAAACAGACACACACACACACACACATTAAAACGCACACACAGAAACACACAATAACACATTCATTAAACACACAATAACACATGCATTAAACACACACACACACACACACACACACAGCAGATGATGGCCCCCCGGGGGCCCTGGTTGGGTCAGTGCGTCTCCCCAGACGCGGTGGAGCGGCGTTCTGCTGACCGCTGGGGGTCAGCGGCTCTAATCTACTTCCTCCTGACCCGTCGGGAGACAAGGGGCCGTTTCACCCCTCAGTGATCCTCCTCATTTACTCCCCTTCACCTCTCCCTCCCCCCTCCCTCCCCCCTCCCTCCCTCCCCTCTCCCTCCCCCCTCCCTCCCTTAGACCACTCTCCCTCCCCCCTCCCTCCCCCCTCCCTCCCTCCCCTCTCCCTCCCCCCTCCCTCCCTTAGACCACTCTCCCTCCCCCCTCCCTCCCCTCTCCCTCCCCCCTCCCTCCCCCCTCCCTCCCTTAGACCACTCTCCCTCCCCCCCTCCCTCCCCCCTCCCTCCCTCCCCTCTCCCTCCCCCCTCCCTCCCTTAGACCACTCTCCCTCCCCCCCTCCCTCCCCCCTCCCTCCCTCCCCTCTCCCTCCCCCCTCCGTCCCTTAGACCACTCTCCCTCCCCCCTCCCTCCCCCCTCCCTCCCTCCCCTCTCCCTCCCCCCTCCCTCCCCCCTCCCTCCCTCCCCTCTCCCTCCCCCCTCCCTCCCTTAGACCACTCTCCCTCCCCCCTCCCTCCCCCCTCCCTCCCTCCCCTCTCCCTCCCCCCTCCCTCCCTTAGACCACTCTCCCTCCCCCCTCCCTCCCCCCTCCCTCCCTCCCCTCTCCCTCCCCCCTCCCTCCCTTAGACCACTCTCCCTCCCCCCTCCCTCCCCCCTCCCTCCCTCCCCTCGCCCTCCCCCCTCCCTCCCTTAGACCACTCTCCCTCCCCCCCTCCCTCCCCTCTCCCTCCCCCCTCCCTCCCCCCTCCCTCCCTTAGACCACTCTCCCTCCCCCCCTCCCTCCCCTCTCCCTCCCCCCTCCCTCCCCCCTCCCTCCCCTATACATTTACATTTACATTTAGGGCATTTAGCAGACGCTTTTATCCAAAGCGACTTACAATAAGTGCATTTGTTACAATAAGTACATTCGTCATAAGAAGTGAAACAATACGTCGCTGTCGGTACAGTGAAGACGTTAATAGAACCAAGTGCAAGTATTACAATCGCGAGGCTAACCCATTCCCCGTGTAACGCAGCGATAGCAGCTACTGTAGATGCTACGCAATTAAGGACCTTGAATAAGTGCAGAGTACAAGTGCCAGGACGAGACCACTCTCGCCACCCCCCCTTTCCATCCTCCCTCACGTCCAACCGCCCCTCCCCCACCCCACTCTTCCTCACCTCCACCACACCCTCCACCACCTAGTAGGCTTTCACCGCTGCCCGCTATCTGAATTGACCCTCACCTCCACCCAAGTGAGGTGTCATCACCGCCTTCTCTCTGAGCTGAATCGGATAGCGGAACCCCCCCCCCCCCCGCAGGTGGGAGAAGACAAACGAGGAGGGAGGAGGGGGAGAGAGAGGAGGGAGGGGAAGAGAGAGCTGGAACGATGGCCCCCCTGGGGCGACGGTTAGGGGGGTGAGGGGAGAGAAGAGGGGGGGGGGGGGGGGGGAAGCCAGATAGGCTGCCAGCAGGGGAGCGCTGGGGCTAGACTGGCTGTGTTGGCCGTCGTCGTTGAGGGAGATGAGGCTTTAACACTGCCAGGAGGAGAGAAAGGAGGAGAGAGAAGAGGGAGAGAGAGGGGATGAGAGAGGCGGATGTGCGGAAAGAGAGGAGAGGATGGGAGGAGAGAGAGGAGGAGGAAGGAGGAGAGAGTAGGATGTGAGGAGAGAGAGAGGAGAGGATTGAGAGGAGAAGATGGGAGGAGAGAGAAGAGAGAGAAAAGAGATAGCCAAGGCAGGACTATATTATACATATATTATATACACTATATGTATATATTTATGCAATGTGTCGGTATTAATCTAATCTGCTGAAGAACGGCTGTGAGCTTCCAGAGAGCTGGGCTATGGTACCCGGTCTCTGGGATACGTTACCTGGTCCCTGGGCTACGGTACCCGGGCCCTGGGCTACGGTACCCGGGCCCTGGACAACCCGGTCCCTGGACAACCCGGTCCCTGGGCCACGGTCCCTGGGCCACGGTCCCTTGGCTATGGTACCCGGTCCCTATTAAGAAGCCAAGACCCACTTTAACCCCTCATTGACTCCTCAAGGCCTGGCAGAGAGCCCAGACACTACTGAGAGAGAGAGAGAGAGAGAGAGAGAGAGAGAGAGAGAGAGAGAGAGAGAGAGAGAGAGGAGAAATATGCAAATAGGATGTATCTATATGGAGAGTAGCAATAACGTAAGAGAGGGAGGGAGGGAGCGAGAGGCACCGATACAAGGAGGAGGAGAGGGTCGATACCAATAGAGACAGAGATGAGAAATAAAGAGAGATAGAGAGAGAGAAAGTGAAGATGGGGCGAGGAGGGACATGTTTTCTCTCAGAGGACCTGATAAAGGGAGCACGGTATTGGGTTCAGGGAGAGTGTCACGCTTATGGGATCACTTCGCAGGCTGGCTACTGGCCTGCAGGCAACATCACTGTTAACACCGATCCCGGCTAGCAGTAGTCACGGACAAACAGCGTTACAGTTGACGCATAGAATAGCCAACACAAACCACAGCTATACCCAGTTACTGCCACCGCATGTCATGGTTGAACAGAGTCCTAGCTTAACACAGTTACCGCTAACAGAGTTAGACTGAGTTTGGGCTTGACAAAGTTAAGGTTTAAACAAAGACGTCAGAGCTAACATAGAGCTAATCAAAGCAACACAAACCACAGGTAAACCTGTTTACAGCTAAGACAAGTCATAGTTCTGTCTAGCCTGCACTGGACATAGCTAACGCCAGTCGTGGCGGCTAACATGACCTCCAGCTATCACAGAAACCGCAGCTCTGCAGCATCATCAGCTAACACTTAACCATAGATATATATACTTACTAGATATCGCATTCGGCTTCCAAGCATTCATTAACAATGCCGCCATTTTACCGCGGGGAAACCGCCTCCCAGACTGAATCAACGTCTGATGGGGCAGAGGTCCTTTCTCAGTCAATATCATTCTAAATCGCCTTGTTTTTAAGCTATCTTCAAGCGTTGGCTTCTTACATACTTCAGACGTGTGTTCTTTTTTTTAAATTTATTTTTTCTATCAATACCACAAACACACGTCTGATGTCTGAAAGAAGGCGATTTAGAGTGATTTCTACTGGGAGATGGCGGCGGCATCAACGCATACCTTCCACTGAACAGCGCAGCTCAGGTGATATCTCGTCAGTATATACATCTATGACAATAAACCAAGACACCGCTTGCATAAAGCTAATGTACAGATGCCCTGTTGTTGTCCCTGCAGGTCATGTTAGCCACAACTGGTGTTAGCTATGTCTAGCCTGCACTGGACCAAGCTAACATGTTCTCCAGCTAACACAGAAACAACAGCTCTGGAGCATAATCAGCTAACGCTATAACCAAGACGACGCTAGCATGAAGCTAACGTCCAGATGCCATGTTGTTGCCCCTGCAGGTCCCGGTGGGCCCAGTTCCAGTGGGACTGCCAGCCGTCGGAGACCACAGCGAGTGGCTGCACACAGGACAACTACGGAGCCTGTCTGCTGGCTTACACCGGCCTGATAGGTAAGACACCCGGTTTCCACGCGACCAGGTCTCACACCCAGAGGGTTATAACTAACTAATGATAACGTTGGTCCACAGCTGGTAATGCAGTTTCACAATAATGCTTCTACAATATTAAGAAGGTTTCTGCAATAGGTTTTTGTCTGCGAACACAGACTTGATGGCTGACATTTATTTTTTTCTCAGTGGAAAATGCAATATTTTGATGGGTTTCAAATTGGTTTTGATAACATTTCTTGCATTTTATTGTCCTAATCTTTGTTCTATGATTGTATATGACATTTAGTTTGTCAGTTATTAAGAATATCCTTTTGAGGAATCGCCTGAAAATAGTTTGAATGTAACTCTTTCTACCGTTGCTCCGGTGGTTTATAGACGCTTCTATCGCTGATTCCCAAACACTCAGCTGCCACGCTTAACGTTGTTATGGCAACGAGTGCCTAGTCGTTATACACTACATTCCCCGATTTCAAAATCATAACCGCAGTTGCTCAAAAAATGTAACCGCATGTTACGTTGTTGGGGACATATTTGTGACATTACAAATATGGGCAAAGGGTGTAACTCTGATGTTTCTAGTGGAACATTTGCATAAAAATAAAATAGTCTTCGATTGAAGCCATTTCCAAACACCTCTCAACTGTCCTTGAGTTAAAGTACTCTTACAAAGTACGAGCAGGTAGATAGTCAACAAACTGTGGTGTTGGAGGTTGTGTCGGGGGGGGGCGTAGGAGAGGTGGATGTCAGACAAGGTGCGACACAAAAGCATAAATCACGGGCGGATGAAAGGGAGTCTTGCGCTGTGCTGACTTGCGTCCGCGTGATCGATGGCACCGCTGATTGATGCGACTGAGCCGGGGAAGGGCCAAGTTGTCCACTTTTACGAGCGGAGCAATTACAATTATCGACCGGCGTTCCCGAGATTACCCCCGGCTCCAGGGGCCAGGAGTCACTAAGGGAGTCATTGTAGTTTGACGTCAGATAAATAAGCTGAGGTCTGCGCATTAAATGGCTGTTTAAAAAGGCTGGCCTTTGTCCGCGACGTGTCATTATGGAGCGATGATGGAGATGGAGAAAAGAGCTTGATAGATATCGAGGGTGAAAGAGAGAGAGAAAGGGAAGAGAAGAACAGAGAGAGATGATTGCGAAAGAGAGATTAACACTCGTTCACTCTGATCACATTAGAGTGATCAGAGTGAAAGAGAGATGAGAGAGAGAGAGAGAGAGATGAGAGATAGACAGAGAGATAAAGATAGACAGAGAGAGTACAGAGATGGAGAGAGACAGATAAAGAGAAAGAGATAGCCAGAGCGAGATGGAGACAAAGTGAACAAGAGATGGAGTGGGTCAGAGAAAGATAGAGAGAGATGAGAGATAGACAGAGGGAAAGAGATAGACAGAGAGAGTGAACAAGAAATTGAGAGAGACAGAGAGATAGACAGGAGAGATGGAGAGAGAAAGACAGAGAAAGAAAGATTGATAAGAGAGAAAGAGAGACAGACAGAGAAAAATAGGTTGATGTGCCAGGAGAGAGATGGTGAGAGGTTCTGCCAGGGAAAAGCAGAAAGCACATTTTCTTGTCATTTTAGATTGCTCTCTTTCCTCCCCGACTTCTTCAAAGTAAAGGCGTTTTACCTCCGCATCCTGTCAACGTGCCCCATGCCCTCAGGAAACCGCTTCTAGGAAATAAGAAACAAAAGCTCTTCTTCACAAAGCAGGAGGAACAAGTACTTCAGTGGAATCTCCAGTGGCTGCAAAATAACTTTTACGGGAATGTCCTCTGCGGGCCACCATACGTTTATCAAAGATTGCCAGCTTGCTCCACTGTTCACTCAGGAAATCAATGAAAATACCGGTACTGGTATTTCTATGACATTTCTATCCTAGTATTGTGGTGTAGTCGAGAAATGTCAGAACGGATTTAACCGTTTAGAGTGGCGCCCTTTGAACATTTAGCCCAAAATTAACCACAGAAACACCTCATTAAACACAGACGAAAATAGAAAATTGCGTCTTTTGGGTTTGTGATCGCGGGAGGCATGCTACACAGAAGGTTACCACGGTGATCAGGGTACTAAGCTAGTCTGTCGGCATGGTTACGTAATGATGGCGCATCTCCCCTTCCGTTCAAACACCGCACGCAGGATCTAGAACTGGCCTTGCCCAAGGGGCGGACAGGCAGTCTGTCCAGGGAGCCGGCAACCCCTTTGATCTCTGGCCGTTTCCACTTAGAGAGTGAAACAAGTGGTTTAATCCTTCGATACGACGACTTCCCACCTGTCCAGGGGGCAATACGGGGCAGCCTTGCTCCGACAGCGTTGACCTCGGCCGGGCCCCCCCTGACCCTCGGCCCCTGGGGGTAAACAAGACCCCTCACACACACTAGAGCATTAACAGAACCTTACTGGCCCAATTAGCCTTAATGCCTTGAAGTGTAGTCGGAGCAAGTTTTCAGCCAGGGATTACATTTTACATTTAGGGCACTTAGCAGAAGCTTTTATCCAAAGCGACTTACAACGGTTCATACACACATTGACAAACCGACGATTGAGTCAACCACGCAAGGCAACAGCCAGCTCGCCAGGAGCAGTCAGGGTGAGGTGTCTTCCTCAGGGAAATATCGACACTCTAGGAGGAGCCGGGGATCGAACTAGCGACCTCCCGATTACCTGACAGGTCAACGGGTGTCCCGAGGTGAAGCATGGACAGGGAGGAGGACAGGGAGGAGTGCTGATCTGGGCACGGAGTCCGGATCACATTACTGTAGACGTCCTCCAATAAGGGCAGCGTAGAAGAGCCTGAATCACTGAGCGGCGTGTGGCTCAGGAGGTAGAGCGGGTTGGCCGGTAACCGGAAGGTCGCTGGTTCAATCCTCGGCTCCTCGTAGCTAGAGTGTCGAGGTGTCCCTGAGCGAAACGCTGCACCCTGACTGCTCCCGACGAGCCGGCTGTTGCCTTGCGTGGTCGACTCCGCCGCCGGTGTGTGGATGTGTGCATGAATGGTTGAATGTGAGGCAAGATTGTGAAGCGCTTTGAGTGGCCACCGGTTGGAAACGCGCCGTATAAATGCAGTCCATTTGCTGAATAGGTAGGCAATAAATCCTAAAAACGATTCAGGGCGGTTCGTCATGTGAAGGATATCTGCGTTACCGTGGCGATGACGGATGTGTCCAGTCGCTAAGTAAGAAGTGAACTTTTTGTAAGATTTCCTTTTTTAAGTTTTATGCTTTATTATTAAATAGTGAGATGGAGGGGAGGACATGCGGCAAAGGACTAAAGGCAGGATTCAAACCCGGGTCCCTGCGATCAGGACTGGGCCTTAAAGGTCCCATGACATCAGCCCACCAGGTGTGGGCTGATTAGCCGTTACAAGCCGTTTGGGAAATCTGTCCCTTATGACATCACAGGTGGGCGTGTCCACCTAGATCTGTGCTGGATAGATCAGTCTATCAGCCTACCCAGTGGGCTGCAGCAAACGTTGCTCATCTATCCGTCACGTGGACACGCCCACCTGTGACGTCACAAGGGACAGATTTCCAAAACGGCCGGTAACGGCTAATCAGCCCACACCTGGTGGCACGTCATGGGACCTTTAATGGTACGCTTTAATGGTTACTTTTTTCACCAGTCCCTGTTCCCCGTTTCTCCTTCTCCAGGAAGCACCATCACCCCCAACTACCTGGACAACTCCACGTCCAACGTGGCGCCCTGGTGCTCATGTGCGGCCAGCGGGAACCACCGGGAGCAGTGCCACCTCTTCCTGGAGGCCTTCCAGGACAACGTCTGCCTCAGTGGGTCCACGCGCACACACACACACAAGCACACACGCACACGCACGCGCACACACACACACACACACCTATACACGTACACGCTCATGCACATTACACACACCCACATACAAATGCAAGCGCGCATATAAACACACACACACACACGTACACATTCACATACATAAACATGCACACACACATATCCACGCACATACACACATACACGTACACATGTACACGCACGCACACACATGTACGCATAACCACACACACGCACATACACACACACACACACACACACACACACATCTAAACAATCACACGCATACACATAAACACACACACACACATGAACACACACACGCACATACACAGACACGCAGAGAGACAAGCACACACTAACACAAACACACACACACACACACACACACACACACACAAACACTCACATTCAGACACAGAGACCGAGGGGTGCTCCTACAGGGGTCCAGGCATCAAACAGGCAGCTGTGGGGGCCCTCCTCTGCAGTGGTACAAGGGCTCATTTGGCCGAACTGAAAACCAAATGATGAGCTCCACGCTGGGCTCACTAGGACCTCTCTGCTGAAGCAGCCGAACTCCAGCAGTTATTTTCCTCTGAACCCGAGGGGGTGCTTATTCTGACGTCAGCCGCTCTCTCTCTCTCTCTCTCGCCCTCTTATTCGCTCTATATCTCTCTCCCTTTCTCTCACTCTCACCCTAGAGCTCTCTCTCTCTCATCCTAAATCTCTCTCCTTCTCTCTTTCTTTCTCTCCCTCTCCTAAACCTCTGTCTCTCCCTCTCTTGTCTCTCTCTCATTCTCTCTCGCTCTCTCTAATTCTCTCCCTCTCTCTTTCCATCTCTCTCTGTCCTTCTCTCCCACTCGCTCTTTCTCTTTCTCTATCTCTCTCTCTCCCACGCGCTCTCTCGGCCGGTTCTCTCAAAGACACCTTGCCCAAAGCGAGACTGAAGAGGCAGAGATTCAAGTGGTTAGCATGAGAGAGAAACAGAAAAAAAAAATAAAACATAATCTTTATTTTCAAAGCTCAGAAATAAAAGAAACTGATAGTCGTGTTTCCCCACTAAGGGGAATAAGAGTAAATAAACACGCGACCCAAACTACAAACCCAACCGCTCCCATAACGACGCTAGCACTTAGCGATGCGACGCCAAAAAAAAAAAAAAGGCTCTCGTCTCCTCTGCTGGAGCGGCGCGCTAATCAGCGCTAACGAGCCGCACGCGGCAGTCAGCGGCAGTCTGGCAGGCGGAGTCTGGCAGGCGGAGTCTGTCGCTGAGCGACGGAGGGGAGACGCGCTGCGCCGGAGCTCCGTGCCGTCAATCACGGAGCGGCTGCCGCTTTAGTTTAGGGCCACAAAAAACTTTGGGGGAACTACTTTCCATTTTGGACGGCGCAGCGTTGATAGAGGGAGCTAATTGCTGACAGGATTACCCGGACACGGGAAGAAGTGGGATGCGAAACCCCGCCCACTTTCAGAGAGAGCGCCAATTAAAGTTGACGAAGGGCTAATTCTGGTTTTGAAGTGTCAGGAAGTGACAATCGCATTGAGAATAGTTGGCGTGAAATTCAACACGTTAATTAAACGCAGTGCTTTGATTCGTGTGTGTGTGTGTGTGTGTGTGTGTGTGTGTGTGTGCATGCACGTGTGTGTGTATGTGTGTGTGTACATATATGAGGGTCTCGCCAGCGATGACTCGCTCCATGATGTTGAGTCGACGTCTTGTTCTGCCGAGGACCCCCTCCCAATGCGATGCCATCTCCTGGGGGGTCTGCAGCTCGTAAACAACACATCCCATCCCCCCAGCGCTGTTCACTGGCACGGGACAACACTCAAACCCTGCCATCGCTGGGAACGGTTCCCTGCCGATGGGAAACACATTAACAACAAACAGGGAAGACATGAGTACACACTCTGCCTCTCTGCCCCGCCCCCCGAGTCAGGCAGGGTCGTCACCGTTCCACTGCGTCCCGGAAAGCCAATTGCACGCCTCAAACGCACACGACTGTAGCCCACGCCAACTTGGGGAGCGCCAACGCAGCGCAAGCGGTCGTAGAACACGCCACTCAGCGATCAGGAGGCGACGACATCTTCGCCTTATTTTCCTCAAGTCTCGTTTTATTGATGGGGGTGGTGGTGGTGGAGGAGGAGGAGATGGTAGTGGGATGGAGGAGTTGACGGTGGTGAAGGTGAGGTGGAGGAGGAGGTGATGGAGGTAGATGGTGGAGGGGTGGTGGAGGAGGTGGTTTGATGGTGGTGGTGGAGGTGATGGTTGTGGAGGAGCTGATAGCGGTGGAGGAGGTGATGGAGGTAGAGCTAGTAATGTGGGTGGTGGTGGAGGTGATGGTGGTGGAGGTGAAGGGGGAGGTGAAGGTGGAGGGGGGGTGGAGGTGGAGGGGTGGTGGAGGCCGTCTCGCTGAAGCAGGCCCCGGGACGGCCTCTGATGACTTTGTAATTGGGCGTAATTTGGTTTCCTGTCTACGGATTAATGAGGCGAGAGAGAGAGAGAGAGAGAGAGAGCGAGAGAGAGAGAGAGAGAGAGAGGGAGGAGAGATATTCAGAGGGAGGGAGGGGCAAGGAGAGAGAGGAGGAGGGAGGAGAGAGGTTAGAGGAGAAGAGAGGATGGAGAGAATAAAAACGGAAAAGCATGAAGTCGGAACAGAGCAAAGTGAGGAGCGAGAGAAGATAAGATATATAAAGGATAGGGCGAGAGAGGGAGAGAGAGAGAGAGAGAGAGAGAGTGGAGGGCAAAGACACCGACGAGTTAAAACGAAAGGAGGAAGGAGGTAGGAACAAGAGAGGGAGAGGAGAGAGACTGGAGCCCTCAGCGTGAGGAGAGAGGAGGAGGGAAGGGGGAGAGGAGAAAGAGAGGGAGGGTCACTCCTCCTCTTGCTGCTGAGCCATGAGGAGCAGCGATGCTCCAAAACAGCTGTCCAGCCGTCTCGCCCTAATAACCCCATCACTATGCAGTCTGCACCCCTCCCTCCCCCCTCCCAGGAGGAGGAGGAGGAGGAGGAGGAGGAGAAGCGGCTCTAATAGCGACAGGACAAACGGAGGTGAGACTCATTTATTTCTCTTTATTTTCGTCCCTTTTTATTCTTCCGATCTGGAAGGTTAAGAGGCGGTGAGGAGACGGATAAACACCAGGGGGGAGGGAGGGAGGGAGGGAGGGGAGAGGGTGGAAGGGAAGGAGAGGCAGGTAGGAGATGGGAGGGAGGGGAGTGAGTAAGGGGAGGGACAGAAGGGGGGGAGGGAGGGAGGAGGAAGAGTTTGGTTATAGTGGGGCTGGGACTCCTAAAGTCCTCTAGAATTTAGTTACACTGGAGATGGAGGAAGGAGAGGGAGGGAGGGAGGGAGGGAGGGAGGGAGGGGAGGGGAGGAGAGGGAGGGAGAGAGGGAGGGAGGGGAGGGAGGGAGGGAGGGAGAGGGAGGAGATGGAGGGAGGGGAGGAGAGGAGAGGGAGGGAGGGAGGAGATGGAGGGGAGGGGAGGGGAGGAGAGGGAGGGAGGGGAGGAGAGGAGAGGGAGGGAGGGAGGAGATGGAGGGGAGGGGAGGGAGGGAGGGAGGGAGGAGAGGGAGGGAGGGACGAGAGGGAGGGAGGGAGGAGATGGAGGGGAGGGGAGGGAGGGAGGGAGGGGAGGAGAGGGAGGGTGGGAGGGAGGGAGGAGATGGAGGGGAGGGGAGGAGAGGGAGGGAGGGAGGGGAGAAGAGGGAGGGAGAGGGAGAAAGGGAGAGAGGGGAGGAGAGGGGGGAGGGAGGGGAGTAGAAGGAATCGATGGAGGGAGGGAGAGGGAGGAAGGGATGGCGGGAGAGGGGGGAAGGGGGGGAGTGGTAGGATGGATGGAAAGATGCCCGAGAGGGGGAGACATGTAAGGAATGATGAGGGAGGAGGATGAAGTTGTGATGTCAGAGGACCCATCGCCGCCGTGACGGGACAGCATCGAGGGCGCGAGCAAACACTTAGTACGGGAGCTGTCACAATGGGGAGACGCATCGGGCGGGCGACATAGACCAACAGCTGGAGCACCTTTCTCTCTCTCCGTCTGGCCCATCAGTCAGCAGGGCTAGCTGAGCGACGCTACGGCTAGCTCACCGCTAACGACACACTCTACCACCTGCGCTAGCGGTGCTAACGACCGCCGCCGCCGAGCGAGTCCGTCTGTGGCCCCGCTGTGCCATGTGGATAAAGAGACACTCACACACACACTGAGTCTCTCACGCACTCATTATCACACACACACACACACACTCACACACACAATGACTCTCTCAATCTCTCATTATCACACACAAACACGTACACACACACTGTGTCTCTTATACTCATAATCTCACTAACACACATACATAACATACACACTCACACTGTCTCTTTCTCACACTCATTATCACACACACACACACACACACACACGCACGCACGCACGCACACACACACACACACGTCAACACAACACACACAGTCTCTCTCTCTCACACTCATTATCACATACACACACACACACACACGTACGCACAATCTCTCTCTCTCTCTCGCTATCTATCTCTCTCTATACATAAAACAACATTGGTTTCCCAGTCTTCCCTTGATCCCGAACACTCTGCGGTGTGCAGGAGGAATGTGTAGCAGCAGCAGCATGACCCTTAAAGACCCTTTCTGTGTTGGTCTCTCAGCTCCGTGCAAGTGAACAATGTATCCGTGAAATGGTCTGCACGTTTGTACAGATGATATGTTAAACACTTTGGATTCATTCCAAAGTCTCGCTTGTGAGTGAGCCTGCAGCCAGAGAGCCATTGGTCTTTGCTGCTGACAGACAGAATCATGTCATTTCTACTGTCTGAGCGCCCTCATCCATCAGAGAACACCTGGTACAGAGAATGTAATAGATGGTTCTCCAGCGCACGTCTTCATCTGAGCGCACTTTAATTGAAGTGACTTTCACGCTAAAGTAATTGTGGCACAGAGGAGACCATTAGCCCAATGAAAACGAATGCCTTTGGAATACTAATCTGCGGTTTGTTCGTCCCTCATTCAGACCCTGGTGAACGCGTGCGTGCGGCGATGAAGTGAGAGATTCTACGGAGTGTGTAGGTTGTAGGAGTGTTCTGTGAGGCGGAATCGAAAGTGTGACAGAAGCCTCCCGAATGTGTGTGTTCGCGGCGTACACCCATCACCCCTCTTATAATAATAATAATCATACAGTTTATTTCAGGGGGCCTTTCAAAAACTCTGAAGGTCGTCATACAGTTCAGACAAGCAAAACACCATTTGAAAACAGGCAAATACAGTTAAAACAAACACATTTAAAAAATAAACAATGCAACATATTCGTTCAATTGGCTGATGGTTGGAGTTAAGTAGGATAGGCCAGTCGGAACAAGGGAGTTTTGGTGGAGGTTTTAAAGGTGGGGAGAGACTCTATAGTGCGGATGGAAAGTGGGAGAGAGTTCCAGAAGCGAGGTGTAGAGCGGCTGAATCCTTTGAGCCCCAACGTGGACCCTCTGTGGGGGTTTTTTCGAAGTTTTTTCGAAGTTGTTTCCTCAGAACTAAAAAGCGCCGTTGATGCAAACAGCGTGATGTACAATCTCCAGAAGCGAATCAGAGGGGAAGGACATTTCCTCGTGTCCCCGGAGAAAACAGGGTTTTAATAATAGACTGGGCCAGTTCCCCGGAGGATGATGGCGGAACTAGACGGTCTAATTCCAGGCGTTCCCAGCCTCAGTTAGTCACTCCAGGTTACCTGCCGACTCACTCTCTGCACTCTTATTTTCTCGGCTAAAAGCAGAGACGATGACAAGCAAAGTGTACTACCTGACTTTAAGCGACGTTCTCCGAATCACTCCACCTCTACCCAGCTCGGTAGCGCCAGGTAAAGTCAGAATCTATGACGTACATACACACATGCATAACATTTATAAATATTTACGGACGTGAGGAGGATTCAAGGTGAAGTCGTTCTCAAATCAAGGGTTGGTTGTGGTGGCTATGTTTGGCTCGAGGCCCGGCTCGTGAAATGATGCTCCAGCTGTGGTTCTGTCGCCATGGAGACCGATGCCTACAGGTGGATCAGCCGAGGCCTGATGGCGTGGTGATGGACAGGGTGATGTGCAGCATAGTCGGCCGTCTGCCATATGGTGCGTGCCACGATGAGTCTCACCCAGAGAACATTTCCAGTAGAGCTTTGTACGTTTACGGTCCACTGGAACCTTAAGGTGGAGATCCCAGATGTTCAGGTGGAGAGACAGGGTCTGTTTGAGAGTGAGAGAGAGAGAGAGAAAGAGAAAGAGTTGGGGAGAGAGCGAGAGAGATAGAGGGGTGAGAGGGAGAGAGAGAACGAGTTGGGGAGAGAGTTTGGCGGAAGAGAGAGAGAAAGGCGAAAGAGGGAGAGAGAGATTGGCAAGAGAGAGAGAGAAAAAGATTGGGGGAGAGAGAGGGGCGAAAGAGAGAGAGAGGGGCGTGAGAGAGAGAGTGAAGGAAAAAGAGTCTGGAAGAAATGGAGAGAGGAACGAAGACCGAGAGCAAGAGGAATAACGATAGGAAGGTAGGTAGAGGTGATGTTTTGTTTGGAGTGGCAGGTCAACTGAAAATTACGTGATCTTCATTTGAAACTCCCTCTGTGAGATTTCGCAAGCAATAAATGTGTCAGGTATTCAAATGAATTCTTTATTTGCAAGGCAGACGGTGAAGATAAAGAGTAAATCATACCTCAAACCTGCTTTTATGCTTCTGCATGAGGATGTGCTCTCTACATTATGTTTAAATGATAAGAGTAACCATTTATACAGACCTCCTCAATTAGTAAGAGTTTAGAAATGAAAACTGACAACCTAGCAAGAAAAGCCCTGATGTGGACGTTATAATTAAGGGGAGGTGAGCGATGCCGGTGCAAACTTAAAAAATACTTTACTTCCAGTAAACCTCGACGGTAAACAGCACCTTGAAGTTTGTTTTTGTACCGTTCTACTGTTGCCACGGGAGACACATCCCCCAGTGATTCCTTATCCAAACCGAAGTGAACCAAACAAGCACTTATTTCTCAACAGTTCCATTCACAGCGATTAGTTATTTATCGAGCACAGCCGGCACAGAAAGCCTTCTCTCTCTCACAACCCTACAATCTGTCAGTGTCTGCACAGTTATGAAAAATACCGCACTGTATCAAACCTTGTTGGTAGCTAGCCATGTTTATATGCTCACACACGCTATGTGTACTTCATGCGATGTTTGGCTCACGGTTTCACTACGTTGGCGTATGTTAATGCTAACTCTCAGCCTCCTATACGTTTTTTGTAGGATGTTTTTTTAGAGGTCATCCTCTGAAGGGTTTCCGTTCAGAAGGCGCCGCGCGATTCACGCTCGCGTTGACTCACTCCGAGAGGGTGAGTCGTCCTTGAATGCCACCAGAAACCTGCAGCCCACACACACTCACACCCGACACACACTCACACCAGAGCCGCACTCACACACGACACACACTTCCCATGTGAGGAGCAGCCTCATCACTAAGAGCCCCCAAGGGGAGGGACCTCTGTTGAGACTAGAGACGGCGTGGAGCTGGTGTCTGATGGGAAGATGAAGCTCATTTTCTCATCAGCGGCGGGACAGAGACAAACGTCCGCTTTTCATGTCCTCCTAGTCGCACGCCACGGTTCATGTGACGGTCATGTGATGGTCATTCTGCGGTCACGTGATCGCAACAAGGCCATCACGCGACGCACCCACACAGCTACTGATATACACAACACGGGTAATTCTTGAGGGTTAGGTCAGGGTTGGTTTAAAGTTGGGTTAGAGTTTATTTTTCAGTTGAGGTTTGAAGGTGTTTTTAGGGTTGGTTTTAAGGATAGGTTTGAATTAGTGTTAAGGCTTAGGTCTGGTTTTAAGGTTGGTTTAGGGTTAGGCTTTGTTGGTTTTAGTGTTGGTTTGAAGGTTAGGTTCGGGTTTGTTTTTGATGCTGATTGTTTGACCTCCATGTCCGTTTGGTTAAGGCGTCCCCCTTCGTCGTCACGGTGAACACAGAATTTTAACCAATCACGTCCTGCGTTTCAGAAAACTCCATCCAGGCGTTCGGCAACGGCTCAGACGACCGAACGGCGTCCAGCCACCCCCCCACGCCCCCCCCGGCCACAGAGACCCTCAACGCCCCGCAGGTGCCCACCGCACCCGTATCCATGGAAACGGAGCAGAGCATTCTGAGGGCACAGATCCCCACTCAGGTTAGCACACCCACACACATACATGCACACACACACAAACACGCACACTCACACACAAACACGCAAACGCACGCATACAAACATACACACTCACACGTGCACGCACACACGACCACAGACACTCCCCCTCCCCCTTACCTGCCCCTCGAATGAGTGTGAACATAAGTGAAAAAACAATGAAATCGTTCTGAAAAAATTTATCGTTGGGGAAATGTGACAAAAGTTGCATCCTTGACTTTAGCTAGCGATCAGCTAGCTACCGTTTGGCTACGTTTACATTCAGGGCATTTAGTAGACGCTTTTATCCAGAGGGACTTTCAATAAGTACATTTGTCAGAAAAAAGAGAAACAAAAACAAATCGCTATCTGCAATATAAAGATATTCATAGAAACAAGTGCCAAGCACTTACAATTGCTAGGTTAACCCATTCTCTGTATATAACAAAGACAGCTGGGATAAGGTGCTGCACGATGCTAGGTACAATTTTAAGTGCCAGTCTGACTCTTAGCTGGCGACGATTATTGTGAGCCGGTAGCTTTGGGCCAGTATGGGAACCCACTGCCATCCTGCCCCCTTAATGCTGTTTAAGGTGCAGGAGGATGCTGTTCCCCTGAGGCGTTTGTCATCCAGTCACCCCCACTGCATCTTAAAACTGTTCACTCACCCCCGCCCCCCCCCCCCCCCCCCCCCCCAAAACACCCTAAATGTTGGTGTCTCTCCGGGGAGGGGAAGGGGCGCAGACAGCTTTATTCCAAGATGGCTTCAGGTGTGTGTGTGTGTGTGTGTGTGTGTGTGTGTGTGTGTGTGTGTGTGTGTGTGTGTGTGTGTGTGTGTGTGTGTGTGTGTGTGCGTGCGTCTGCTCAGTTCGGTTCTAGTGATGGATGACCTGTCCTGACGCTTCCGAAACAGAGAGAGGGGGAGAAAGTGGGAGAGAGGGGGAGGGAAAGAGAGAGGGAGAGAGGGAGAGAGAGAGGGAGAGAGGGAGAGAGAGGCAGGGAGAGGGAAAGAGAGAGAGAGAGAGAGAGAGAGAGAGAGAGAGGGAGGGAGAGAGAGAGGGAGGGGGAAAGAGAGAGAGGGAGGGAGAGAGAGGAATGGGGAGAGAAAGAAAGTGAGAGGTGGGGAGAGTGAGAGAGATGAGGAGAGAGGGAGAGAAGGGGGAGAGTGAGGGAGAGATGAAGGGAATAAAATAATAAGTGTGTGTGTGCTAGTGTGTCAGAAATAAATGGGGGCTTGGAGCATTGTGCCCCTAGAAAGAGTATAATTGGGCCTGAAATTGGGATAAAGAAGGTTTTTTAATGGCCACGTCTCTCTCTCTCCCTCACTCTCCCCCCCCTCTCTATCCCTCTCCCTCTCTCTCTCTCTCCCCAGGAGAACGACAGACTGTGGGGAGACGAGGAGGACTCCACCCTTCCGTCCCCGGGCCTGTCGGACGCCAGCTCCAAGCCCAGCCTGGGGCCCCTTCTGCTGGGCACGGCTCTGCTGCTGCCTGGCCCTCTCTTCCACCTCCTGCTGCTCTCTGACTAGCCCTCCCCACCACCCAGCCGTACCCTCCTGGGGCCAGGGTGGAGAGAGGGACAGACTCGTTTTCAAGTGTGGAGAGAGAGGGAGAGAGATGAACAGAGAGGCTTCCTCCCTCCCTCTCTCTCTCTCTCCTCCTCCTGCTCCTCCTCCTCCCTCGACTCCTCGTTCTCTAAACATCACTTGATCTTTTTGGCGAGTCTTGGACCCGGAGGTGAGCGTCTCCTGCGACCCGGGAGGAGCAGACTCGGAGCAAGAGGAGGTGCTGGCCAAAATCAACGTCGACAGGTTTTCCCTGCAATCCCAGTCCATCATCGCTCGCTCCTGCCGTGAAACGGGAGGTGCAGGAACACCATCAGACTAGTGCAACACACACACACACACACACACACACACACACACACACACACACACACACACACACACACACACACACACACACACACACACACACACACACACACACTCGCGGAAAACTTTTGCTCATGGGATCACAACAGCGGTCAGGGTGTCCATCCAAACTGAGCTGGGAAGGGGTTTGGAACGTGTACAGAATAGGAACGCCGTTTTCTACTAAAGACGCCGCACAGTGAAACACTGAGGATGGAGTTTTGTTTTTTCCGGAACGTTCCTAAATGTTTAAAAGAAATTATGAAGAAGAAATTGAAAATAAGATTAATAGTAATTGTTGAAGATTTTCCTGAGGTAATCTGTGGCCGTGCCGTATATGAAGTAAGATGGTTGTGTGTTCGAGGCTCACTGTGCCTCGTTTGTTTTGGGGTCACATCTCTGTGCGTGCGAGTGGTAAGTTGGTTTGTGTGTTCGGTAAAAGCACATGGGGTCACCGCCCACATAACGTTTATCGTTGTTTTTCCTTTCAACGTGTGATGAGTGATTTTTCTGAGAGCGTTTTTTCATGCTCACCTCCATTGGAAATGTGATTATTTTGTCGGGTTGTTCAGAGATATTTTTCCAATTTTCTTTGAAATCCTTCCGGAATTTGACGGAATTCATAGTAAAGCACAATTCTGGTTTACTTTCTGTTTTGCTCATGTCGACATTTTCTTTACTACACGTCTAAAGAATAATGTATGTCACCAACTATTGTCGTTTTATCAAACAGTACTTTTCATACATCAACTGTCATCGTTTTGAACGCGTCAGGTGTAAATAATGTGATTCTGGTCCTGCGAGAGGAGAGATGTATACAGCATATATATATATATTTTTAATGTACGTAGACTTTGCCACAAAAAAAAAAGATTCTACCTTAAAAGGCTATGAAAAGTTTCTGACCAATCACAAGAAGAGGACGGGGAACAGTGGGCGTGTCTGTTTAGGGACAGGGACCTTCTAGCTAAGAGGCGCACACCTGTTGGATACTCTTTGGACAAGCACATACCTGACACGTGTGTGTGTGTGTGTATACGTGGTGTGTGTGTTTGCTAATGTACGGAGGGAGATTGAGATATTATGTTTGTAAAGATAAACCCTTGTGTTTCTTAACATCTGGTTTGTTAGCTTCAAAACAACACACCTAGTAAGATACCGTATGTCCAGATGTCACTCTGGACACAGACGGTACAGGAGGACACACACACACACACATACGGTATGCAAGGACACGCAAACAAACACACAGACGGTACGTGAGGACACGCACACAAACACACAGACGGTACGTGAGGACACGCACACACACACAGACGGTATGGGAGAACACAGACACACAAACACAGATGGTATGTGAGGACCCACAAACAAAGTGTATGTAAGGACACCCACATACAGTACGTGCACAATAATCCCCGTCATTCATGGCTGGGTTAAACAGGACCTGTGGAGAGAGAGAGAGAGAGACCGTCAGTAGTGGACCTTGAGGACTGCCGGGATCCAATGTTTACTGCTTCTGTCAAACACAACACATCAGCAAACTGTACTCGGTATTTATGAGCTATGCATTTGTTTTTCTACATCTTTTTGCAGTCATACCACATGCGTTGAGATGGATCTGAAGAGACCTCTAAGTCCCTCACTCGAGCACACTAATGTTTCAGTTTCAGTTTCAGATCACATCAGACATGTCCTGTGTTCTTCCTGTGATGCTAAATGTGCCAATATCACGGCTGTCTCCTGTCTCGCCATTGGTTTAGAGGCCCGGGGGACTTGATTGGTCCGTTAATGAATCAGACTGAGGATGATTGGTCCTCTGACCCACTTCCTGTTTCCTGTGGCCATATGTGGACCCAAGTCACTGCTAATAAAGACACTGTACATGGAGACTGGGGGACTTTTATTGTGTGCAACATTGTTCAAGTTGTCTGTGTTATTTTATTTTGAAGGGCAGAAATATTAAAGAAGGATTCATAATTTTTCATTTTCAAATCACATCAAATGGAACAATCTTGGGTCTGAAATATGAAGAAGTTCATGAATTGATTGAAATAAAATTCTGTATACATAAACCTGTGACCTATGAATAAAGGCTGTGCAGGATGAGTATACAAATGTGTGTATACATGTTTGATTGTGTGTGCGGGTCGTTATGTTACGTTCACACTACATGCGTCCGTCGACGGATCTCATTGACTTTGCATAGGGCGCTCTCGAAATGCATTGTGGATCTGTCCGTTCTGTCGGCACCGTTGCCTGTGTCAAAAAGTTTAAAATTTTTCAACTTTTCAGTCAGTGACGGATCCGTCCACCAACCAGATCTCGTTATGCAAATATGCGTGAAAACACTGTCCAATGAAAACGCCTTTGTAATACCACCCGGGGAAACACATGGATACGTCAGAAATCCCCCATCCGTCGACGGATGGAGGTAGGGTGAATATAAGGTTAGTGGCCCTTCTGTAGAAGCACATACTGTACAGCAGTGTGCTCAGAGGTTCATGTGGTCCACCTAGATCGTCATACCGCTTTGGGTCTCGTCCCGTAGTTTAAAGGTCCCACATTACACCACCAGGTGTGAGTGTGATGAGACGTTACAAGCCGCTTTGAAAATCTGCCTTTTCTGACATCACAAGTGGGCGTGTCCACCTAGATGTGTGCTGGAAAAATCTGTCTACCCAGTGGGCTGTAGCAAACGCTGCTCATCTATTCATCATACATGTAGGTGAACACGCCCACTTGTGATGACAGAAGAGGTAGATATTCAAAAAGGCTTGTAACGGCTAATCACACTCACACCTGGTGGTATCATATGTCACCTTTAACGGTGATTCGAGAGCCTCAGTAGATGGGAGGGCGAGGCTAGAGCCGTATGGACACCATGCTCACCCCCCTGCTGGTCCCTCTGTGTTGTGGGTCAACGGCTATCTAGGCCAGACGTCCCGTTGCGTTCTGGCACACCCCGGACAGTTCTGGAGCGGGCCGATTAAGGACCCCAGCTCACTGCCAAGGGGCGGGACTGTCTGTCACCACCAGTACGTTAGTCGGAAACCCCTGTCGCTAATGGTTAGCTTAGCACTAGGCGATGGTAGATCAGCTCCTGTTCTGTTAGGAGTGGTTTCATGGATCTTATGGTTATCTTAGCGCTAGGCTAGATTAGCTCCTGTTCTTTAAGGAGTGGTTTCATGGATCTTATGGTTAGCTTAGCGCTAAACTAGATTAGCTCCTGTTCTTTAAGGTGTGGTTTCATGGATCTTATGGTTAGTTTAGCGCTAGGCTAGATTAGCTCCTGTTCTTTATGGAGTGGTTTCATGGATCTTATGGTTAGTTTAGCGCTAAAATAGATTAGCTCCTGTTCTTTAAGGAGTGGTTTCATGGATCTTATGGTTAGCTTAGCGCTAGGCTAGATCAGCTCCTGTTAATTAAGACCGTGTTCACATCTAGAGTTTTTTGTAATCGGGAAAAGTTGAGCCCACCGTTTTTTCAACAAAAAAAAAAGCTGGCAGCGTTTTTTGCCCTAAAAGCGCCGAGAGCGTTTTTTCTATCGCCTTGCAACGAACCCATTCTAGACCCGACGTTACTCGCCTACTACCTATCCAGGCTAGAGCCCATTATACATGTCGTAGATCTAGACATGTTCTGTAATTAAAACTATTTATCGTTCCACCGGCACTTTCCCGAGTGATTTGTCCGCAATTGTTTCTTGTTTTGACAGTTGAGAGTTTCCTTCGGGACGAAGCGTCAATGTTCCGCCTGTGATTGGTCAGTTGCCAAAAAGACGCCTGACGTCGGCCGCTTTCTTCCTGAAAGTTGAACTTTTTTCAACGCTCCGTATGGCAGGAAAAAACGCTGGGAGAGGCGTTTAAAAGAACGGCCGTGACTTTTTCAAGAAACGCTCTACTCAGTAGGAATATAATGTAAAACAAGTGCTGGCAGATTAAAAAAAACGCTAGATGTGAACAAGGCCTTAAGAGTGGTTTCATGGATCTTATGGTTAGCTTAGCGCTAGGCTAGATCAGCTCCTGTTCTTTTAGGAGTGGTTTCACAGATTGCTTATTTGAGTTGTTGAATCCCTAACCATGGCTAATGCTTGGGGAGGATTAACTAATGGTTGAGGTTGTTTTTTGATTTGTGGCAGAAAATTGGAACCACGATGATTTTGGTTCCAATTGAAGCATCAACTACTCCCTGGATGGCATTACCTTTGCATATTATACAAGCTATTTTAATGAACTGTTCTGATAACGTTTTCGATAAGAAAAACAAATCGCAAGAACATTAGGTATCCACAGATACTGAATACCTAATTAATACCACACATTGAGTCATGCCAGTGAGAGGTTTCAGCATTCAACTGCTTTACAAGTAGCTGAGCACAGAGGTCAGTGTAGAAGTACGACAAGAAGTGACGAGAAGTTCCGCAAACTAAGTTGAGAGGGAATGAAGCGCTGGCCTTGCGAGTGAAGTCCCCTAATTGTGTCCAATACTGCTGACAGCAGGGAGACGATGGAAGATATATATATAAATACACCACAGTACAATTTTCTGACAATTAAATTACACACCCTAACTTTGTTCACACTGTACTCCGAGATCCCGAGGATGGATTGCCGCGCGGCCGGTTTGTGACAGCGGCCGGGGAGCGACCGGCCCAACACCGCGGGGGCGTTCGCTCTAATACGATTTGAGGGGAAAAAAAAAACAAAAAAAACGACATAACGCAAAAAAAACAAACTGGATGACCTGGAAAACTGGAGAGGCGGTCTGTGCCGGCGGTGTGATTGGACTCTGCGCGGAGGTAAGTTTCAGGAGAGATTAGCGGCGGTAGAGAGACTAGTTTGGATAATGAGGCGGGTTGGTGGCTGCGCTGTGCCGGGGCCAAATCAGAGGATTTAGCAACAGAACACTTATCAGCAGTAGACAGAACAGGAGCAGATTACTGCAGGGTAAACAGAGCAGCTAGACAGGATTATAGAATAGAGCTGGTAGACAGGTAGCTAGAGTACATAGACAGGTCGCCACAGCAGATAGACGGGTATCTGCAGCAGATAGACAGGTAGCAGTATCTTAAAACGATTTGGATCTTCCTGATATATGCTAGAAACAGATTAAAGAAGCAGCATGGAAATTTCATATTAGGATTATAGTCATACATACCTAAGAGATGTATGTATGCTGATTACCGTCAATATACATTCATTCATACATCTATATAGAGAAGAAATGGTATGAGAATGTCAAATTACGATTGTCAGCATACATGCATTAGGGATGAAAGGTTATGAAACTTCAATGAATGCATCTCAACCACACACAGACACACACACACGCAGGATATAAAGCGGTATCTGAAGACGATTGGAAAGCCCTATATACGTGTGTGTATATATATATATTCTGTAGAAAAAGATTAAAGACGAGACAACGGCGGTATTGTTTACATTTAATAATAGACAAAAATGTTCTGCCATTCTGTTATGTACATTTGTAATTACAGGTTCAGTGAGCTATCCTCAGGTTTTACATAGTTTCATCAGCTTCTAATAATAGTTTTTTAAACGCTGCCGCTTTACATACAAAATATGCTATGTAGAGTACTCACATTTTCAAAAGCCGCAGGGTTTTTCGCCATAAATGGCTTCAGAAAAAAACCATTCAACAAATGTTCATTCACAATACTTTCTCGATATTTACAAAAATAAACATAGAATCCAATGCGCATCGCTGCTAAATTATACATATTGACAAACTACGCCCTCTGTATAATATAATGCCACTGTCCTAAGGAAGAAAACATATCCAGGCAGGATGGCCTCATTCCAGTGTATGAACCCCATGGTAGATATCAGAACAACATTTCAATACTGTGCTAGTGCTTAAAGTACGTGTTTCTATTTTCTTTTGTCATCATCTTCTCAAGTCAACTTCAGTTTAAGGGCGATTTGGCTGTTGTATTTACATTGTAGGCTATTACTCGTGTACACGGAGGGAGATTTCTTAAGGAGGATGTAGTGTTTGTAAAACCGTTAATCCTAGCCCCGATGATGGAAGAGGGAGAAATTATTTAAAATCAAGTTCCCCCAGATACTGAGGAAGGGGATTAGAATAAGTTAGGCTAGTTTTTACGGCGTTGTATGCTAGTTAGCTACCAACTTGCCATCAGCTGATGCATTGAATGATTAGGCGTCATTAGGAACCGCAGCTGTGTGTAAGCTAACGTAGCACGGCCGCCATCTTGAGTACCAACTGACAGTTTAAAATGCCCGCTATAGTCGCTAGCATTAGCTAGCTGTATTTGCACCGAATAATTTCAGTCACTCCGAAAGACAGTTTGTGATTGTGTGTATTTCAAATCTCAAGACATATATACATCTATAATAATAATTATATTTGACCATCTGCAGCCAAAAAAGGTAGATCTTCTAATTAAGGTTTATTTTGTCAGTCGACCAGAACTAAACAGAAATTGCAGTTTATATTCAGACCAGGTATTCAAAATGGCGGCAGAAACAAACACTCTTATTGAAGTCTCATGACTATGATTTATGAACAAGGAAGTGATTCCGCATGTGGATAACATTAAATATGACGTCAAAATCAATTAAGGGACGTACAAAACGCCAGCATTAACCACCTGATTTCCCGACAAACTCCAGAAACTAAACCTAGACTAACCAGCGTTACCACGGCGCTCGCGGACATGCTGTGGATCGGGGTTTCTGTGGGTGTGGTGCGTTGCCCTTGAGCAAGGCAGGCCAGACACTGCACCATAAGTTGTGTGTGCTTCTCCACAGGGGGTTGGGGGGTCAGTTGTTGGGGTAGGTGGGGGGGGAGGGGGGGGCGTTCATTTTATATCACCAGTTATATCAACCGCTTCACACCCCACCGTAAGACGGTCCGTTGGCTGCTGGTTCGAAACCGCCCCTTAACCAGCCACAGATACAGGCTGCTAGGCTAACAATGCTAACATGAGCCCGAATGTTCTAAAGAGTTTGTGCTTGGCGAGCATCATTTATCGTACATTCATACCCAAAAATCCTCCTCCCCCGTGGAAGACCTCCAGTGTTGAACTCACGCGCACACGCTGGAGAGACACGCACACACAAAACACACTCCCTCCCTCGCCTTCTTCCTCTGCGGCAGGAAACGGGTCATCAATCTCTGCGTGAGGAGATGGAGAGCATCGATTCCCAGGTTGGAAATATGGATGAGCAGCTTATGTGTGTGTGTGTGTGCACGCACACACATAATTGAGCATGGAATATAATCAGGAACGATCGTGGG
>NC_136948.1:3938022-3965522 GCF_949987615.1 Pollachius pollachius | reverse complement strand
ACAAGGATGCTGCCAGCCAGTCCTCCAGGGAGGCAGAGAGAGAGGGAGAGAGAGGGAGGAATAAGTGGAAGAGATATGGTGAGGAGAGAGCGTGAAGGAGGGAAGCGGGAGTGCTTAGAAAGGGAGGATAGAAAGAGATGAGGAAATTGAGCAAAGAAAGGCTCATAAACGAAGGAGAAAGAGGAGACGAGTGTTGAATACTTACAAGACGAGGAGAGGATGGAGGAGGTGAGGAGAGGATAAGGGAGGAGAGGGAGAGGAGGAGAGGTGAGAATAGAGGAGGAGACCAGAGGAGAGGGGGAGAGGAGCATGGGACGGGCAGGAGAGGAGGAGGAAGGAGACAGGAGAAGAGGATCGGGAGGAGGAGGAGGAGGAGGCGGCGGCGACAGAGATGGAGAAAAGGAGGAGCGTTGCCACGGCGACTGCTCACCTGACTGGCCCGGGGGCGGGATGCCCCCGGAGCCTCTGGGTAACCGCACAAAGATGGAGAGGACGGCCGCCTTGTTCCCGAAGCAGGGCTCCAGGGCGATGGGCTTAGGCATGCTCTGGAGGGGGAGGAGCCACACGTTAGGACACGCCCCCAAAACACACATCTATTGCACTCTTTGTTCAGCGACCCGCAACGCCCTCCTGTACGGGTCATCGGGGGGGGCAGGTCAGAGGTCAGAGGGCAGCCCGCTCTGGGGATCGAACCCGGAACCTCTCAGCTGGGCCTCAACAAGTGATTCCCCTCACCGTCGCCGCCCCCTCCCTCATCCCTCATCCCGTCTTTCTGCCACGGCGGCGTCAGGCTCCTCCCCTCCAGCCCTGTGCTGTCGCTACGGTGACTGCTGCCGCCATGGCCTCCGGCTGGTTGCCCTGGAGACCAAGACGGTGGACGCGTCTGGGAGCCGGGGTTTGCGTGCGTCTGTGGGTGCGTGCGTGTGTGCCTATGTGTGTGTGTGTCTCTGCGTGTGTGTGTGTGTCTCTGCGTGTGCGTGTTTGCATGCATGCGTGTCCCTGCGTGTACGTGTGTGTGTTTATGTGCCTCTGCAAGTGCGTGTCTGTCTGTGTGTGTGTGTGTGTCTCTGCATGTGTGTGTGCTTGTCTCTGTGCACGTGTGTGTTTTTCTTTGTCTCTGTGTGTGTGCACCTGTCAGAGCAGGTGCCGTCTGACTCACCTGGCTCCTAACAGCCAGGTGAGGATCTTTCCCTCCCTCTGTTTATGGGCCCTGGCCCGCTCCTCCTCTGTAAACAGAGGCTGTCTCCCCTGCAGGGGCTCCTGTAATATTTATGTCCGGACTCGGAGGAAGGATGCAGACCAAACACACTCTCTATTTATATACAAGGATTTATTTATTCATTCATCTGAGGTCCCTGATCCGGACAAGGCTTTGGCTTTGACTCAATCAGACCCTACCTCACCAGGCTACATACAAGAGGTGTGAGTGTCTGTGTCTGTGTGTCTCTCTGTGTCCGTGTGTTTGCTGTGTCTGTGTGTGTGTCTGTGTGTGTGTGTGTTCAACATCCCCGGTCAAACACGGGGAAACCATAAAAAGAAAAAGGACGTAACCATAGCAATAGGCTAACCTCCCATTCCGTTCCAGTTAGGGCTAGCATAGCTAAATCAGCGCAGCCTACCGAAACATGAATAATCTATACACTCTGGATGAGTGCATGCATTCTTATCTATTCATACAGTACACTGCCTTAAGTTACATTTAGCAACAGCAAGCTAAACTGAGCCGTGCTACGGATAGGTCAGCTTACCCCCAAAATACAGTAGTCCCAGCTAATCCTAATACCAGCCAAGGTAAACTTAACCAGGTACAGTTTTGTCAGCCAACCCCTCAATACAGTCAAAGCTAATCTATTATGGTGTAAAGCAGTGCAAATACTAGCTAAGGTAAACTCAGCTAAGCCCAGCTAGGTTAAGGTGAGCCTAAACCTTCACACACTACAACTCACTGCCTACTGTACATAGCTAGCCTAGCTCAAGTAGCCTAGCGACGGTAGAGCCAGCTCAATACACGCCCACGAATAAGGTAGGCTGAGCTAGCTTAGGCCAACGTACCTCATGCTAACCCGCGCTAATTGGTGTTTGGCAACGGAATTTACCAACTAATTAAGTCTATTAGCCGCCGTCAGTTCCCCCGTAGCTGCGGGGCTCCTAATCACCCCCTCTAGGGGCAATTAAACGCTCTTACCCCCGCAGCCTGCCGGCTGACGGATGATTGGCGGATCGATAGCGCCGCGAGACGGCTAACCGCTCCTCTGAGGGCGGCTGTGCTCAGAACCCCGTCGCCAAGGCGATGCGTTCAGAGGCCTGTCACCAAGGCGATGCGTTCACCTGTCATACCGCCCGGGAACACGAACCAATGTTTACCCTGGAACAGGTGTTAAGTAACAAGCACAGCTTCTAGCGCTAGCAAGACCCAATGTAGACGCTCGCGCACACGCATGGCACACACAAACACTCATGCAAGGCACACACACACACACACACACACACACACAGCCAGTCCTTACTCACCACCACTATAACACCATATATTTTAAACTTCAACACACACTCTCTGCTCTCCCTGCCTCAACACACATCAAGTGTACCCCCCCCCCCACCCCCCAACACACACACCCACCCCCCTCCGAGCTGACAGAACAGAAAGAGAATAATTGTGCCGGCCTTGCCGCCAGTGGTGGTTTGTTCTTGCCTCGGGCTGTTTCCACTTCCTGTCCTCAGGCTGCTTTCACTTCCTGTCCGGGGCAGAGGCTGGGCGACAGAATCTAAATATGTGCAAACCAAACGAGGCGTCCCTGTCTCTCTCTCCCCCACCTGGAGCCCGTCTGGCTCTCTGTTCATGTCTCACATACTGGACGCTGGCTCTTTGGCTGAGTTGGAGATCTGATGCTCTGGCACGCCACTTTGCAACACCGCAAAGACTTGTTTACATGTTTTCTCCATGTTGTTTAGGAGCCGTGTCCGGCAATTTCCGCACAAATGAGTCCATTGTGTGACATTCACACCAGAGAAAGAAAGGAGTGGAATGGAGAGGAGAGGAATGGGAGAGGAGATGGTTAGGGGGAACAGAGAGGGGTAGAAAACAGATGTGGTTAAGGGAACCCAAATGTAGCAATGAAGACGTAGATAGAGATGATGAGGAGAAGAGAGATGGTGAAGAGAGACAGTTAGGTAAGGAGAGATAGTGAGGGGAAGAGGGATGGTTTGATGAAGAGGGATAATGAGGGGAAGAGAGATGGTTAGGTGATGTTTCCATCGAGGACCACTTTGGAAATAAGTGTTTAAAGAAATCTTTTAAGTGCTATCCTCTGGGATTATGCTATATTTGATACTCCTTGGAGTTGTTTTTACTTTTAAATTCCCAATTAAAAAAATAAATAAAAATAAGGATAGGGGAAGAGAGATGGAAGCAGCAGCTGCTAGGAGGAAGGGAGACTGTTTTGGACGGTGGTTTTATGGAACAAGCTTGTGGATGTGCCACTCTTTCCCACCTATGCCTGAGTAACAGACTGTAGAGGAACGTTTGGTGAGGGACCACCAGGCACTACGTCTTACCTCAACTCCCAGTCCTGGTGAACTCATTAGCCTCTCTTCCCTTCTGACACATTCCTACAACCAGCTTAGGAAATGTCCGTTCTGCTCCCCAACAACGTGACTTATCTCCGTCAACAGACTCGCTCTGCGGTCTGGCCTGAGCCCAAATGAAGGAGGGAAGGAACACAACAAGCTGATACTCAGGGAATTCAATTAGTGTCTGCATTTAAATGAAGCACTGGAGTGTTTTCCACCTCAAGAAGAGGCTTCGTCTTCAGAGGCCTGTGTTTGTTGGAGCCTGTTTTGTCCATAAACCCAACGCCCTCCTCCTCCACCACCACCACCACCACCTTCTCTTCCACCACCACAACCTCCATCCCCACCACTACCTTAATCACAGCCACCACCTTCATTACTGCCACCCCACCGCTACTACCTCCATCACCCCACCACTACCCATACTAAAATAACCGCCACGTCACTACATCAACCGCAATCAATCACCATTAGAACCACAGTCAATATCTCCACCCCGAGACCTACTGCGCCCATTATATCAACCGTCACTCCCGTAGACCGGGTTTAAAGCAGGGTTGTAGGTCACCTATAGACCGGGTATAAAGCAGGGTTGTAGGTCACCTATAGACCGGGTATAAAGCAGGGTTGTAGGTCACCTATAGACCGGGTATAAAGCAGGGTTGTAGGTCACCTATAGACCGGGTATAAAGCAGGGTTGTAGGTCACCTATAGACCGGGTATAAAGCAGGGTTCTAGGTCACCTATAGACCGGGTATAAAGTAGGGTTGTAGGTCACCTATAGACCGGGTATAAAGCAGGGTTGTAGGTCACCTATAGACCGGGTATAAAGCAGGGTTCTAGGTCACCTATAGACCGGGTATAAAGTAGGGTTGTAGTTCACCTATAGACCGGGTATAAAGTAGGGTTGTAGGTCACCTATAGACCGGGTATAAAGCAGGGTTGTAGGTCACCTATAGACCGGGTATAAAGCAGGGTTGTAGGTCACCTATAGACCGGGTATAAAGCAGGGTTGTAGGTCACCTATAGACCGGGTATAAAGCAGGGTTGTAGTTCACCTATAGACCGGGTATAAAGCAGGGTTGTAGGTCACCTATAGACCGGGTATAAAGCAGGGTTGTAGTTCACCTATAGACCGGGTATAAAGCAGGGTTGTAGTTCACCTATAGACCGGGTATAAAGCAGGGTTGTAGGTCACCTATAGACCGGGTATAAAGCAGGGTTGTAGTTCACCTATAGACCGGGTATAAAGTAGGGTTGTAGGTCACCTATAGACCGGGTATAAAGCAGGGTTGTAGGTCACCTATAGACCGGGTTTAAAGCAGGGTTGTAGGTCACCTATAGACCGGGTATAAAGCAGGGTTGTAGGTCACCTATAGACCGGGTATAAAGCAGGGTTGTAGTTCACCTATAGACCGGGTATAAAGCAGGGTTGTAGGTCACCTATAGACCGGGTATAAAGCAGGGTTGTAGTTCACCTATAGACCGGGTATAAAGCCGGGTTCTATGTCTCCTCCCTCTGTAGAGCAGCCTCAGGGAGTTCCTCCTCCAGTGTCGTTGCTGATAACACTGAGCCCCCCCACACTAACGTTAGCGTGCTAAGGGACGCTGCATGCTAACGCACAGCGCTGCGGGCGGGAGGGAGGGGGGAGGGAGGGAGGGAGGGGGGAGCCGGCAGGGGGGAGATCTAAATGAGATCTCTCCTGCTTCGGAGCCGGCAGGGGGGAGATCTAAATGAGATCTCTCCTGCTTCGGCGCAGCTCCGATCGATGCGATGGAGGAAAGATCCCAGCAGCAGCAAACTGTTGACGCTGTTCGCGCAGCGTTGCATTGAAGAGGAAACACATGCTTGCATAAAGACAGGAACAAAGCTGTCTGCACACACACCCACCCACACACATCCCCACACACTCACACCCACACATCAACCTTCACACACACCCACCTACCCTACTACATGAAGCGAATGCCAGGGGTCCGAATATCAGTAAACCAATCAGAGGAGACTGCACACAGGACCAATGGAATCGCAGCTGTACTGTACCTTGTGCTGTACAAGTAATTTACGCTCTTCATATGACGACTAGCCACCACTCAGTCACTGTTACTGGAACACTACTTCTATAAACCACCACCACCACCACTAGGGCTATAAATAAGAATACTTGAGTGGGATTATATTATAGCGTTATTATAAAAATAGTGGGACCGAGAATAATATCTTTACGACTACTGGCAACAAGCTGAAGTTATGGCAGGTGAAGTTGAATGCAGTTTATAGCTCTACTATACTACTACTATATATTTAATCTATGAGCACGCAGTACAGTGCAGGGATGTCTGAGCGTGATAACCCATTCTGCTGCTCCCAGCTACAGACAGCATTCAGCCTGCCCCTCCCCTAGACCACAAGGCCCCTCCCCTAGACCACAAGGCCCCTCCCCCTAGACCACAAGGCCCCTCCCCTAGACCACAAGGCCCCTCCCCCTAGACCACAAGGCCCCTCCCCTAGACCACAAGGCCCCTCCCCCTAGACCACAGGCTCCTCCCCTATACCACAAGGCTCCTCCCCTATACCACAAGGCCCCTCCCCCTAGACCACAAGGCCCCTCCCCCTAGACCACAAGGCCCCTCCCCCTAGACCACAAGGCCCCTCCCCCTAGACCACAAGGCTCCTCCACCCAGACGCAAGGCTCCTCCCCCTAGACCACAAGGCTCCTCCCCCTAGACCACAAGGCTCCTCCACCCAGACGCAAGGCTCTGCTCCCACCCAGAACCCAACGCTCTTCTCCTCACATCGCCTGCCCTCCAGGCTCCCGGCCTTAGCGACTGCGATGTTGCATAAATATTAGATGGGGGATAAAAGATGTTAAATCTCTGTATTCATCTCGCCCCGCTTATCTTTTCATTGCAAGACATTTCAAATGGATCCTTTTAGCTCCGCTGTTTCAGGCTCGAAGGCACCACAGCAGCGTAAGCAGCAGCAGTGGTTGAGCCTCGTTCGTCTGGGCTTTTGGTTTGACTTCCTCAAGGCCGCAGCAGGGCAGACGCCCGCTCGGCTCTGTGTCTCTTCAGATCCAGCAGGGCCAGAGCCCCACCTCTCCGCAGCCCCCCGTCTGAGCGTCTCTACCTTCAACACGGCTTCCTTCTGCCTACTTTCATAGCTGCTCCGCCTACAATTTGCCGGCCGGTGTGTGTGTGTGTTTCTGTGTGTGTGCGTGTGGCTGTGGGTGTGGATAACGGATGCTGCACATGTGCCAACAGCGTGTGTGTGTGTGTCAGATAGTGGGAATGAGTTTTTAGTGCATGTGTTCGGGAGAATGAGAGCAAGAACGAGAGAGAGAGCGAGGTCAAGTGCTTGTGTGTGTTCATATGTTAGTGTGTGCCTTGCGTGTGTGTGCGTTTCATGTGTGTACGTGAGAGTGCTGTACATGTGCAAGCAGTGTGTATGTCTGTGTGTTGGATAGTGTGAATGAGTGAATGAGAATGTTAAGTGCATGTGTTGGGGAGAGCGAGCGACAGAGAGAGAGTGTTTGAGATTGTGTGTGCGTGTGTTCATATATTAGCGCGTGTCAGTCCGTCAGCGTGTCCATTGCATGCGTGCGTGTTGCATGTGTGTGCGTGAGGGTGTCACGTCAGACTACAGGTGCGTCTCCATCTCCTCCGGGGGAGGGTGGGGGTGGCAGACGGAGGAGAGCCTCACCTTGACGTTTCCTCCAATCAGGTCGGGCGGCTCCTCCTCCACCTCCATGGCCACGTTGATGGTGGCGAAGGGTCGGCTGGCCATCTGCTGCATCTCCCTCAGCAGTTGCTATGGAGACAAAATGAGGGGTCAAAGGTCAGCGGCGGGCACACACACACACACACACACACACACACACACACACACACACACACACACACACACACACACACACACACACACACACACACACACACACACACACACACACACACACACACACACACACACACACACGTTGTCCGGATCCACTTTGTGTCTTTGGGGTCGCCCACACAGTTTTTTCGCAGCCGGGGTTTGGTGCGCTGGGAAGACCAGGACCGGAGTTCGGGGTTCACGGCAGACACCGGCAGTCCAATGGGGCGGATTCGAACCCGCAACCACATCCAATCTCAAGAGATCGAGGGAAGGGAAAAGTGACATGGATCTCAAAAGGAGAAGGAAGGTCATGACGGAGAAAGATCGAGAGGAAATGAGAAGCGTTTCAAGATTAGAACCGACGAGCACAATGATTCTAAGGCCCTGCTCGAGGGCTGGCTGCCCTGGGCAGTGGGCAGTACCAGAGGAGCACAGAGCAGCTCTCTACAGGCAGTACCAGAGGAGCACAGAGCAGCTCTCTGCAGGCAGTACCAGAGGAGCACAGAGCAGCTCTCTGCAGGCAGTACCAGAGGAGCACAGAGCAGCTCTCTGCAGGCAGTACCAGAGGAGCACAGAGCAGCTCTCTGCAGGCAGTACCAGAGGAGCACAGAGCAGCTCTCTACAGGCAGTACCAGAGGACCACAGAGCAGCTCTCTACAGGCAGTACCAGAGGACCACAGAGCAGCTCTCTACAGGCAGTACCAGAGGAGCACAGAGCAGCTCTCTGCAGGCAGTACCAGAGGAGCACAGAGCAGCTCTCTACAGGCAGTACCAGAGGAGCACAGAGCAGCTCTCTGCAGGCAGTACCAGAGGAGCACAGAGCAGCTCTCTGCAGGCAGTACCAGAGGAGCACCGAGCAGCTCTCTACAGGCAGTACCAGAGGAGCACAGAGCAGCTCTCTACAGGCAGTACCAGAGGAGCACAGAGCAGCTCTCTGCAGGCAGTACCAGAGGAGCACAGAGCAGCTCTCTGCAGGCAGTACCAGAGGAGCACAGAGCAGCTCTCTGCAGGCAGTACCAGAGGAGCACAGAGCAGAGATGACTGCTGAGAGAGAGAGAGAGAGAGAGAGAGAGAGAGAGAGAGAGAGAGAGAGAGAGAGAGAGAGAGAGAGAGAGAGAGAGAGAGAGAGGATTGCTGGAATACTGCAGAGGGAGGCAAGCCTGTTGGCAGCGCAGGCAGAACGCAACCTCCTTCTCTCCCCATCTCTGTTTCCCAGACCTCCTCCCTAGCTCAGTAAACCTACTCTCTCTCGCCCTCTCTTCCCCCCTCCCTCTCTCTGTTCCCACACAATTATAGGAACAGTGTTCAGGGACACACACACAAATCACAACCCCACGCACACAAATGCAAAACACACAGTGTGCGGTGGTGTACGTGCATTTGGGGGCATATGATGTGCATGAAAAATCTAAAGGCGTGCATGGTGTTCTGTCCTGATTTCCATGCCTTCGATGAACGCACGCACGCACGCACGCGCACACACACACACACACACACACACACACACACACACACACACACACACACACACACACACACACACACACACACACACACACACACACACACACACACACACACACACACACACACACACACACAAGACTATTAAGGATTCTCAAAGTGTTCAACAGAGACTGAGCTAGTCAGCATAGTACTCAAGCGGGCGAGAGATAGAACGAGCGAGAGAAAGGAGAAAAGAGAGAGAAATAGAACGAGAGAGAGAGAGCTAGAACAAGAGAGAGCGAGAGAGAAACGGGGCGTTCAAAGAGTTTGCCCCTGGGAAGAGGCGATTGAATGTGTTTCTGTGCAATCACACAAATACACACAAACATAAATATACGCACACGCACAAACTTTAATTTGCTCCATAGAATGAAGGGAATAATATGCTTACAGAGTACACACACATACACACAATACAAATACACACTTAGTCTCTCACACACACACACACACACACACACACACCTGCAGTAAGTATTCCACACGTGGGAACGTTCAACTGAAAACTGCTGATCGCCCCACTGACACGAGAGAGAGCGAGGGACCGAGCGAGAGAGGCTCCGACTGATGCTCGCTCTACCAGAGAGAGAGGGTCTCTGTTGACTTGTCAACACTACCACTCATATTGGGGGGGGGGGGGGAACCAGGCTTACCTCGAACGCCCCTGCAGGCTTCAGCACAACCCTCTCTCTCTCTCTATGTCTCTCTCTCTCTCTTTCTCTCTCCATTACATACTTATGTCTCTCTCGCTCTCCCTCTCTGCAGTATATCCCTATGTCTCTCTCTCTCTGCAGTAAAACTGTCTCTCTCTCTCTCCAGTATGTCCACAGTCTCTCTCTCTAAAGTATATCCCTAGTCTCTCTCTCTAGTTTATCCCTAGTCTCTTTCTCTCTCTCTTCAGTATATCCCTAGTCGCTCTCTCTCCAGTATATCCCTAGTCTCTCTCTCTCCAGTATATCCCTATGTCTCTCTCTCTGCATTATATCCCTGTCTCTCTCTCTGCATTATATCCCTGTCTCTCTCTCTCCCTCTCCAGTATATCCCTCTGTCTCTCTCTCTCTGCAGTATACCCCATCTCTCTCTCTCCAGGAGGGATCGCTTTAGATTAGGGCTTTCATTGGCAATGCAGCGACCATTGACTGTGTGAGTGAGTGAGAGTGAGAGTGAGTGAGAGAGAGTGAGTGGTACTGGAGAGTGTAAACACACGCTGAGTTCTCTCTACCTCCTGTGCTGCAGGAAACACACCAACCTCACCTCGAGATAAGACACCCTGACATTCCTCTCACCCTCCCTCTTTAGCCCCCATCACTCTCTCTACATCTCTCTCTCTATCCCTCTCTCTCTTAACGCCATCTCTCTTCATCTCCATCTCTCATCCCCGTCTCTCCATCTCTCTCGTCTACTCCCCTTAAGAACTCAGTCCGTCCCTCCCCCCTCCCTGCCTCCATCCATTCCCCTCCCACCTTCCTCCCCGACTCCCTCCCTCCTTTTCTCCATCCATTTCCCTCCCTCTCTCCCTCCCCCCCCATCACGTGTATGGGACGTGACGTTTGTCACAGATCAGTCATGAGTTGGTAGTCAGAGGGACACGAATCACCAGGAGTTGGTCGTATGTTCATGATCATGTAATGTTAATGTTAACCCTCACCCTGATGTCTCTGAACAGCTTGGCAGAGAGACAGACGATTCACAGATGAGGTCAGAGGTCATAGTGCTCCAAGACACCGGTGCAGACAGACAGACAAGCAGGTAGGCGTAGAGATAGACAGGTAGGCTGAGAGACAGACAGAAAGACAGAGGTGTGGAATTGACACAGATGTGTTGTCTTGACAGTCAGACAGACATAGTAAGACAGACAGATGAGTGGACTAGACAGTCAGACAGACATATAGTCAGACAGATATATAGAAAGTCAGACAGACATAAAGTCAGACAGACAGATGAGTGGACTAGACAGTCAGACATATAGTCAGACAGACAGACTGATGTGGGCTCGACAGCCAGCCAGATATATAGTCCGACAGACAGATGTGTGGACTTGACAGTCAGACAGACACATAGTCAGACAGACCCATAGTCAGACAGGCAGACACATAGTCAGACATACAGGTATGTGGAGTGCCTCCGGGGGTGATGGAGAACGTCTGCCCTACTGACAGCTCGGGAGGAAGAGGAGGAAGAGGAGGACCTAATAGATCTGTAGCAGCATGTCAGAGGAGAGAGAGGAGGGCGAGCGACGCTTCTGGGTGACCTTGACCCCCCCCCACCAACCCGCCTACTCCCCCCTCAAAAGACCCCCGGGGGGGGGGGGGGCTAGTATTCTCCTTGGCGTTGCGGCATGTGGGTGGGGGGTGATGGTTGCCCACGGCGACCAGAGACATGATTTATAAGAAGCGTGAGAGACGTCGCTCAGGGGGGAGGGGGGGGGTTGATGTGTGCTGCTGGAGCAGAGCCCCCATCGCTCACACACAACCAGGACCAGGACCAGGACCAGGACCCCGACCCGGACCGGGACCAGGACCAGGACCAGGACCAGAACCAGAACCAGGACCAGAACCAGGACCAGGACCAGGTCTACCTCAGCCCCCATCTCTAACACAACCAGGACCGGGACCAGGACCAGGACCAGGACCAGCACCAAAACCAGGACCAGAACCAGGACCAGAACCAGAACCAGAACCAGGACCAGGACCAGCACCAAAACCAGGACCAGAACCAGGATCAGGACCAGGACCAGGACCAGGACCAGGTCTACCTGAGCCCCCATCATCTGCACCCCCCCCCCCCCCCCTGCATCGCCCCCCCCTCTAAACCCCCCCCCCCCCCCCCCACTCTGCTGCAGATTAAGTTTGACTCACTGTGTGTGGAAGTGTGTTTGCGTCTCAGAGTGTGACTGTGTGTGGACATCATGTTTGTGTGTGTGTGTGTGTGTGGGGGGGTCTTTGGTGTAATGGGGTAATAAATATTTAGGGCATACAAGGTCCCCCTCTCTCCCTCCCCCCCTCTCTCCCTCTCTCCCTCCCAGGCGGTATATCAGGCGGTCGGCAGCGGGACGTGATCAGCCGCCACAGTAGCTGTGCGGCCGCTAGCCGGCGATACGCTGAGCAGCTAGTAGCTGTCACGCCAACGCGCTGTGAGTTAGCGCTGGGACTGTGAAGGGGGGCTTGGGGGGTTGATGGGGGGGGCACTTGTCGCCGTGCACACGAGGACCACAGCCGCCCGGGGCTTCGGGAAGGAGACAGGCACCCTGCCGTTACCGTAGCAACATGGTGGTATCATAGTGGTACACTCGCTACCGTGACACCGTTACTGTGACACATTGTTGTGACGTACTGTTACCACGGCAACACACCGTTACCATACGGTGACAACATGCTGCTACGTCACCGTGACGACGACATTACCACGGAACTATATTGTTGTCGCTGTGTTGATGTAACAACACAGCTACGCTAGCAATGACAGGTTAACGTTTCTGCAATAATACGCTGTTACCTTGACAACAGGAGGGTTATGCAAGTCATTATTGTGACAACACGCCTTCACTATGACAACAGCTGTTCTTAAACAAATTTGAAACCGAAGCTGACCACAATATCATGAGCCTGCCCGGGTCATTTTATGAATACGTTATATCTGTTAATCAATTTCCAATTTAAAACCAGACACATGGTCCACTGTAATTGGATGAGAGCTGAATGTTTGGAGATGTCCGATTGCTAATCAAAGGTGCGCCGTGTCACCGCTAGCAACCAGCCGCCGTGATGAGGATGGGCCGGTCGAGGTCGGACGGGGGACAGACCATCAAACAGAGAGAGACCGTCGCCGACTCTCTTCAAACAGAGAGACCGTCGCCGACTCCCTTCAAACTGAGAGACCTCAAAGCTCCCCTTTCATTAAGACCGCACGGAATTACACACACACACACACACACACTCACACGAGACATTCAAAAACACACATGCTGTGAAAAACACACACAATATGTGAACGCACAGTAAGGAAACACATACATGAGACACACACACACACACACACACACACACACGAGACAGAGGGAGCTGCCTCACCCACCTCCTACCCTGGGCGAGCTTACAGGGGAGGAAGTAACCTTTCCTGAGGACCGTGAAGTCTGTAGTACGGTTCCTCGGTGGGGCGGTCGACAGTGTGACCGTTTAATACCGTCGTTTAGCACAGGCTGGTATCCAGGCGACCTACCCAGACCTTTCATGTCCACGCCATTGCGGAGCAGCCTGGGGTTAGGGCGTCGGGGGTGCCCCCCTTTTCATTTGTATTCTGACCTTTCACTGGGCCCGCTATTCGCAATACGGACTCAGAGCGACGCACGCGGGGAAGGAAGACGGATCCCCTTTCTACAGAACGCCTCTGTTTTGGTTCTGCTCTCTAATCTCTTCAGACCCGCCGCTGACACTTCCTGCCGGAGAAGCAGAGTGCAAGCGGAGAGGTCTGTGTGTTCACCCCGAGAGGTGACCTCGTAGCGGAGAGACTGATGAAGACGATTGTCCGGTTCGGCTGGCTTCCAAGCAAACCCAAAGCGACACTAAACAAACCACTCACTAAAACCACTTAAGATGAGGACGTACTCGATGAAGCCCGGCTGGGACTGTCGGCTGATACGGCACAAGTGCAGGACAGTAGGAGAAATTGAAATAGACAAAAAAAGATGCTGTGTAATGTTGGGCACCAGCCGAGTCTCTGGCCAGAGTTAGCTGAGCAGAACCAGAGTTAGCTGAGCAGAACCAGAGTTAGCTGAGCCGAACCAGAGTGAGCTGAGCCGAACCAGAGTGAGCTGAGCAGTACCAGAGTTAGCTGAGCAGAACCAGAGTTAGCTGAGCAGAACCAGAGTTAGCTGAGCAGAACCAGAGTTAGCTGAGCAGAACCAGAGTTAGCTGAGCAGTACCAGAGTTAGCTGAGCAGAACCAGAGTTAGCTGAGCAGAACCAGAGTTAGCTGAGCAGTACCAGAGTTAGCTGAGCAGAACCAGAGTTAGCTGAGCAGAACCAGAGTTAGCTGAGCAGTACCAGAGAGGTGCCGCTGGTCACCACAGACCAAACTGGCTTGTAGAGCATGCCTCCCTGGGACCAGAGCGTCCTCGACGGCTCACCTTCATTCTATAGATGCTTGGTGAGCGATTTTAAAACCGAACCTGAACCCTGCAGTGACAGACAGACAGACAGACAGACAGACAGACAGACAGACAGACAGACAGACAGACAGACAGACAGACAGACATACTTCCGCAGCCCTGCCCAATTAAAAGCTAATAAACCCTGCGGCGAGAGAACGGTGTTGAAACCACAGGAACGATGTGCTGAGTAGCTCGTCTCTCTTAATAAGTCGACCCTCTTAATCGCTTAGCGTGGACCCGGTCTCTCCGGGGGGGGGGGGCGGGCCGGGGGTCGACGTCCCGGCCTTTAGCCCCGCCCCGGCTCCGCTAGCACGGGGTTAGCGCTTATTGCGAGGGGATGCTAGCGTTAGCGAGGTGGGGGGGGGGGCCAACCTCTGGCAGCTGGAGCTCTACTTCATGATGACGTTAGCGTTAACGACCCGGCCGGAACGCTTCCCACGCCGTTTCTCGTGGGTCGGGATCCAATTAAAGAAATGACCCACTCGATCGCAGCTGGTAGACTGAGGGGGAGAGGGGGGGCGGCATTACGAAACAGGCTGCTACACACACACTGCTAAAGGAACAGCCCTACACACACACTGACAAACAAACAGCGATACACACACACTGCTAAAGGAACAGCCCTACACACACACTGACAAACAGCGATACACACACACACTGCTAAAGGAACAGCCCTACACACACTGCCAAACAAACAGCACTACACACACACACTGCTAAAGGAACAGCCCTACACAAACACTGCTGAATACACACTGCTAAACAAACAGCGATACACACACACTGCTAAACACACACTGCTAAGCGAACAGCCCTACACACACTGCCAAACAAACAGCACTACACACACACACACTGCTAAAGGAACAGCAGTGGCCCCAGCGCATTGTGTGTGGAGGATTTTATATGTTCGATGTTTATCTGGATCCGCGGAGAGAGGGAGAGGGAGAGGCTAAGACAGAAGCTGAGAGAGAGAGGGGCAGAGAGAGGCAGAGAGCGCTAACCAGGGAGCAACATAAACTGTGTCTCTGGGTGTGTGTTTGCGCGTGTGTGTTAGCTGGAGGGATGGGGGGTTGTTGTGTAACAGCACGACTCCGTACACAAAACAAAACACTTTTTTTTTCTGTCTGCAGTCCAGACGGGCAGAGTGTCAGCAGCAGGACTCAGTGCCAGGACACCAGATCCCAGCGAGACAAGGTGAAACGCAGTGATCACAGTGAAACACAGGGATCACAGTGAAACACAGGGATCACAGTGATCATAGTGAAACGCAGTGATCACAGTGATCACAGTGAAACACAGGGATCACAGTGAAACACAGGGATCACAGTGATCATAGTGAAACGCAGTGATCACAGTGATCACAGTGAAACACAGGGATCACAGTGAAACACAGGGATCACAGTGAAACACAGTGAAAGACAGTGATCATAGTGAAACACAGTGATCACAGTGAAAGACAGTGATCACAGTGAAACACAGTGATCATAGTGAAACACAGTGATCATAGTGAAACACAGTGATCACAGTGAAACGCAGTGATCACAGTGAAACACAGTGATCATAGTGAAACACAGTGATCACAGTGAAACGCAGTGATCATAGTGAAACACAGTGAAACACATTGAAACACAGTGAAACAGTGTTCAGTGATCACAGTGAAACAACGGGATCACAGTGAAACAGTGATCAACAACGGGATCACAGTGAAACAGTGATCAACAACGGGATCTCAGTGAAACAGTGACAAACAACGGGATCACGGTGAAACACAGTGAAACAACGGGATCACAGTGAAACAGTGATCACAGTGAAACAGTCAGCGCGTTTACATGGGACAGCTAGATCGGATTAAGTCAAATACAGATTTTGCTTCTCGAACGGACCGTCACTTGTCTGTCCTTCAGTAAGAGATCCAGGTACCAATTAGTCAGCCAATCATTCTTCAAGCAGTTGAGTCAATCTTTAGGCAAGTTAAACAGTCAGCCAGTCAGTCCTTACGCATTGAAACAGTCATTCTTTAACCAGGGGAAAGAGTCAGCTAGTCATTCTTTAACCAAGGGAAACAGTCAGCAAGTCATTCTTTAACCAAGTGTAACAGTCAGCCAGTCATTCTTTAACAATGCGAGACAGTCAGCCAGTCGTTCTTTAAACCGTCGGAACAGATCAGTCAGTCCGTCTTTAAGCCAGTGAGTCTATCAGTTGCCGGGGGAGATGAAAGGTGGATGCGGTTGCCGTGGTGCGGTTGCCAAGCGTGCCTTCATCTGTCACAGGCTTATAGCATGTAGAGATACCTCGCCTCTATTGAGGAATTCCAGCGGGACATGTGACACTAGACGTGTGGAAATCATTATTCCAACAGCACACGGCACTGTGATCCTCACGCACACACATCCACTGCCTTTATATAGGGGCAATAGACATTGTTGATAGTGTGTGTGTGTGTGAGTGTGTGAGTGTTTCTAGGTGTGTGTGTGTGTGTACATTTGTGTAGCTTGTGCGTTGGTGAGGCGTGTGTGTGTGCGTTGGTGAGGCGTGTGTGTGTGTGCTTGTACGTGTGTACGTGTACATGTGTGTGTACGTGAGTGTGTGTATGTTCTCGCGTGCGTGTGTAGGTGTGTGCATGTGTACGTGTGTGCCAAGTCCTACCTCTCGTCGCCGTGACGCCCAGCAGCTCTGTTTGATCTTCCAGACGACGGCGGCGACCAGGAGCAGAGACAGGAAGCAGCTGTGGACAGACAGGAAGGAGAACGTTGAAGGAAGAGCTCCGCCATTTGTAGTTCTTTCGGCATTTGTCATTCTGTGGTTATTTGCAGTTCTGCCTACATCTGCGGTTCAGTCTATATCATCTGTGGTTTCCCATTACCCGAGCAGATGTGCCGTATAACAACAGAGAGGATGAAAAGGCGAGGGTCACCCACACAGCGATCAAAACACATAAGTTGGTACTAATAAATAAAAGAGCTATAGTTGCGGAAGATAGTCGAGGTTTAAAATAGATACGGGCATGGCGGCGGATGTGGGTGGGAGGGAGAATGGGAGGCTGGCGAGACCGGTGTTGTGTGGGTAAATAAATAGAGATTGTTTCTGTACACGGTCTGGGTGGCCAGGTGACACTGAAGGTGGCGGTGGGGACGAGGACGTGTTGTTATTTCATCAACCTGCCTCCAGCTCTCGAGCCGACCAAACAGACCCCCGATCAGCCCGATTGGACCACCGTGACGACACAAAGAACTCACGAAGCGCTGGTTCCATGGATATGTGCATAACAACGCAGAAGCAACAAAGGAGGGAGAAGGAGAAAGAGAGTGAATGCCTGAGTGAGTGAGTTTTTCTGTGTGTTTCTGTGTGTGTGTGTTTCTGTGTGTGTATGTTTCTCTGTGTGTGTGTTTCTGTGTGTGTGTGTTTCTCTGTGTGTGTGTTTCTCTGTGTCTGTCTGTGTATTTGTGTGTGTGGTTGGGGGGGGGCTTCTTTGAGTATTTCCGTGTGTGCACCTGTGTGTGCGCGCGAGCATGTGTGTGCGTGCGCGTTTCTGTGTTTCTATATTTCTGTGCATGTGCATGTTTCTGTGTTTCTGTGTGTGTCAGACGCATCGTGTCACTCCCAGGTTGTCACACCTGATCCTCCCACATTGTTCCGAGCCGCGCGGCCGCGGCGCCAATCGTCTCGATGGGAGGACGGCGCTCGACGCTAATGATAGCCACGGCGGCGCGCTAACGTCCCGGCGCAGACGGAGCAGACGGAGGGGAAGAATCTCTCCTCGCGTTGCTCCGTCTCCGCGACGACAGATGTGACAGCGGTGTCGCCCGAGGCGCCAATTTATGGACAACAGCCTGCGGGGGGCGTGGCATCACTCAGCGCTGCTCGGGTGGGCGGGGGCGCCGTTCTCCATCACCGTGGAAACCATGCAGCCCATCACCCCCTCATCATCCGTCCCGGATCCCGGGTCGCTCAGAGGACGGCGGCGAGGCCGTACGTCATTCAGGAGGACGGCGGGACGGGCTGGGTCTGACGGGAGAGGAACCGGATACGGCCGGATTACCCCGGAGCGCTACGGGCCTCTGAAAGCCGAACTAAGGTCCACCATGGGGCCGGACAGACGGACAGACAGGCCGCCATGCGGAGAGACACGTCACCTCAGGAATCACGAGGCAGGGTTTCGATTGGCCGTGGGGGGTTCAAAAGAACGCAGGCCTGGAAAACAAGCAGACCAGTGTCCAGGTGATCCTTGGTAACCAGGGGGTCCTTGGTAACCAGGGGGTCCATAGTAACGAGGGGGTCCATAGTAACGAGGGGGTCCATAGTAACCAGGTGCTACATAGGGGTCCTTAGTAACCAGGGGGTCCTTAGCAACCAGGGGGGTCCATAGTAACCAGGGGGGTCCATAGTAACCAGGGGGTCCTTAGCAACCAGGGGGTCCTTAGCAACCAGGGGGTCCTTAGCAACCAGGGGGTCCGTAGCAACCAGGGGGTCCGTAGCAACAGGTGTTCCATAGTAACCAGGGGGTCCTTAGCAACGAGGGGGTCCTTAGTAACCAGGTGTACCATAGTAACCAGGTAATGCCCTTGTTACCAATGCAGAACCAAACAGCAGTGAAGCAGTACTGGGATGCACATGAAGAGCAGGAGGCGGGACGTTCGTTAGCTGAATATCTCCGGTCGCCATCGGATCCGCCGGACGGGAAGCTGAACATCTGGCGCCGCCTCTCCCCTCGTGGGAGTCGGGAGCGAGGGAAGCTGTTTTAAAAAACGCTTCAAAACTGAAATCGCCTCCCCATAATTATCATTAGCAACGTGACGCTGGCAATACCAGTGTGGGTGATTCAATCATCGTTACCGTCTCTCTCCTGGCTTCACTATGACCTCTCATATGTATAATATAATGCCATTAGGTACAACTTTATTGCAACACGGTGACTTTGTTCTGCTGATTCTTGGACAGCGTTTAGCCAGAGCCGTCGCTGTCGCCCACGTGGGTGGACAACGCACGTTCCTGAGTGAGTGACGCCAGGGCAGACAACCCTTTCGCTTTAATCCCTCCGACCACGACGCTCCTTTGAGGCCGGGAGACGCGTCACGGGCGCGCTCCGATTACGGACGCGCATTCCGGCACGGAGGGGGAAGAAGAGAGGGATGTGAGCGGGAGGCACGCTGAGCGGCGGCCGTGGCAGATGAAGGGCGCTGCAGACGGGAGCGCTGATGTAATGCGATGCGAGCGCCGTGAGAATAAGATGCGGCGATGAAGACTGACAGAGCCAACTAACACGTAGCCAACCGCGGGGGCAGAGCGCTTCTGACAGCCATTTTGTCTTCATTTGGATTGATTCCGCTGTGGCGGACAGTATAATACTCCTTCCCCCCTCCCCGCCTTCTTATAAAAAACTACCTTCCCCGACGCATCCTCGCATATAAAAAGCCAGGCCCAATAAATCTGCTATCTGTCCGGAGCTGCTAGATCAGGGGCCGTGGCTCTAGGGCCTTTAAAAGCAGATCTGAGGGGAGCGCCCGCCCACCACCGCCGCAAGGGCTGTTTACAGATCTACGGCCGCAGCCCCATACAGGCAGCACAGCTTTAATTACATGTGATTAGCAACACTTTACACAGCAAATTAAAAGCCCGCCGGCTCTGAAAACACACGGTTTGGCTGTGAACTAGAAGGCAAAGCATCAGGTTTGGTTGGCCTTTTTTACAAAACGTACCCTTCTACCACAGCTCCCCGGTCTCTCAGTTGTACCGGGTTCTGGGTTGGGAGCACAACAGTGTTTGAAGGCTCCCCAGAATGAGAGACACAGTCGGTTGACACCCACTTGCAGCATCAGGGCAGTGCGTCGCGAGGCAATGCCCCAAATAAATTTGTGAGACGCTGCATCAATGGCGAACTGAGGCTCTTGTGTTGAGAGCGCTTCATCCAGCGCTGGAAAGAGACGCCGCGGCTGAAAGGCATTGGATGAGTCACCCAGACGATGCCAGACGAGGTGTCGCTGAGCCACCGTCTGAGTCTAGGAGAGCGGCACGCGGTCCGTGGGCTGAACGATTAACCGATTTCAAACCGACATCGCTATGTAATAGAACACGATTTGCAAATCGCAAAGGGTGTGATTTAAAAAACTGTTGCTGACTGGAGATCAGTAAGATTTGTATTTAATTTTCTTTTACTTTTTTTTTTCAATAGTTAAATGAAGATGTTATAATATCAATTCATTCAATTCATCTCAACACATAGGCCTGGCCTCAAGGAAAGAGCAGTTTATATGTTGACTGCTTCCAATGTTCTGTTGGTCATACTAAAGAATGATTTATTTCTTGTTAAGTGGATAATACAGAACATAAAAAAGAAAAATAATAACCGCATACTACATCGCAATCGCAATAACGGTCAAAATAATCTGGGCCCAGGAGAAAGACTCCCGGTCCACGGGGGTAACAAGTCTGTCCCATTACTTAGCAGCAACCCTCTGAGGGGCCCTCGCTGAAACAGAGCATGATGTATGGACTCGTGATAGCGCCGTAACCAGATCAGGGACACGGGTTAGGACCGCAGACACGCTGGTCCTGGGGCGCTAACGACGAGGTCGGTTTGTAGGGGAGGTGATGGTGGGGAGAGGGTAGTGAGGAGGAAGGTTGCCATGGCGATTAAGGCAAAGGCCATAATGTTGGAGATAGGGGGGAACCGATGAAGGTGGATGAGTGGAGGTGACGGTGGGGAGGTCGGTGGGAATAACGGTGGTCATGTCACGGCGATGAAGGCCATAATGGTCGCTGATGGTGGCGGGAGTGATGAGGGCGGTTATGGAGGAGGCGACGCTGGCGATGGGCAAAGGTTGGCGGGGGGAAAGGACAGCGGTTGTCATGGCGACGACGGCGGTGATGAAAGTGATGGTGCTGATGAGGATGTAATGGAGATGAGGGCGCGTCATTGGGTCACTAGCGGCAGAACAACAGCCAGGGGGAAGGGACAACCTCACCCCCACCACCACACCGGCTCCAACAAGTTTACTTAGCCAGGTCCACGTGGCTGGATGGAGAAATTAGCCCTGACCTCGGGCCGAACACAGAAGCTCTTACGGGGCCGATAGCTTTATCAACGGCCTGTCAGGCCCGGCTGCCTGCGGTACCGGCCACCGCGAGCACAGCGCAGGCTGCACGTTACTAAATTAATTGCCTGCCATGTTGCGGTCTTTATCAATACGGGACTCGGGTGGACGCTGCATGCAGAGCATCAGGTGAGGAGAGAGTCTCTCTCTCTCTCTCCCTCCCACTCCCTCCCCCTCGCTCTCTCTCTCTCTCTCTCTCTCTCTCTACCTCTCTCTCTACCTCTCTCTCCTGTGTGTGCATGTAGTGAGAATAGACTTGACAGGCAGGTGAGATATACAGGAGGTGTCACAGAGAGCGAGGGATGAGGAGAGTAAGCAGGAGAGAGACACAGAGATAGAGAGTCAGTGGGGAGCGAGAGACCCAGAGATAGAGCGAGAGTCAGAGGGGAGAGAGAGAGAGGGATAATGCAAGAGCGCGAGCAAGAGACTGAGTTTGTGTGTGCGTCACCCTCAGTGTTTGTGTCAGTGATGCAGAGAGCAGTAGATAAGTGCATCCATACTCTCTACCCAGAGAGTATTGAACCCGGTGAATACATACAGTACGTATCACATGGTATATACAGTACGTATCACATGATACATAGAGTACATATCACATGATACATAGAGTACATATCATATGGTATATACAGTACATATCATATGGTATATACAGCACGTATCACATGATAGACAATACGTATCACAATACATACAGTACGTATCATAGCATATATACAGTACGTATAACATGATGTATACAGTACATATCACATGATGTATACAGTACATATATGATATATACAGTACCTATCATATGGTATATAAAGTACCTATCATATGATACATACAGCACGTATCACATGATATAGACAATACGTATCACATGATGTATACAGTACATATCTGATATATACAGTACCTATCATATGATATATACAGTACGGATCATATGATATATACAGTACCTATCACAATACGTACAGTACGTATCACGATATATACAGTACCTATTAGTAATGCGCGATATAAACGATATGCGATATAAACGATAAAAAAAAAATGGCCTACGATAGAGATTTTAATTCTATCGCTCTATCGCGATAATGCATGTTGATGACGCAAAATGCAACGTTTAATTTTTGGTTTGCTGCAATTCCTTTTCACATTGCAATTTCGCAACAGTGCCAGAATTCGTCAACAAACCTGCATGTGTGCAAAGAACGTTAAATCATTGGACAAAAAGGTCTGGGGCGTTGTAAAGCGTTAAAGAAAAAGGGGAGGGGGGGGGAAGCACCGGTGAAAGTAAACAATCATGGATATCCAGCGTGATATACATTGATCTGCGGACTGGTCCAACTCCTTCTCCCTCATCCTGACTCGGAATGTGTTAAATGCATCGGCATTTTTAAGTTATGTTTTCCAGCATACTTTTTACTTGCTTTTGTCGGACCGTCGGGTGGTGGCTCAACATGGAGCAAAGAGGAGACGGAATGTCTTTTGGATATCGGACCCAAATATCCAAAAGACGTTCCGTCTCCTCTTTGCTCCACGTTGAGCAACGTCTCCGAGACCACCTCTCCGGCTGGGTCAACCTCCTTTTGATGGTTAAAAATATCACGTAATCGACAAAAATCGTAACAATCAATGATCGATCATCAATTAATCATGCCCATCCCTAATTGTCAGTACAGTGTCTGTTCCTTATCTAGAAAGACACCCGTTTTTCCTGTTCTCTGCATCTTGGGTGGCATTTAAGAACCAAGGACTTAAACTAAGTGTAGTGCCTTTTAGAATGGTTTGCACTAAAGGAAAGAAACCCAATACTAATTTTATTTACCTGCAACATTATGTTGTATGATTACAGTGTTTCACAATAAATGTTCTCGAAATGACATACTATATTTCTCTTTTTTTTAAATACATTTAGCAGTTTGGCTTTCCTTAGGGTCTATGTAACCTGTTCTGAAACGGTTATTTTATGATTTTATATCGTGATATATATCGTTATCGCAAGCGGCTGCAATGTATATCGCAATATGGATTTTAGGCCATATCGCCCATCTCTAATACCCATCATATGATATATACAGAACATATCACGATATATACAGTAAGTATAGGACGGGACCAGGAGGAGCTGGTTCTACAGAGGCAGAGGATCTGGTTCTGGTTCTAAAGAGTCCCAGGATCTGGTTCTGGTTCTACAGAGACCCAGGTTCATCTGGTTCTGGTTCTAAAGAGTCCCAGAATCTGGTTCTGGTTCTACAGAGACCCAGGTTCATCTTGTTCTTGTTCTAAAGAGTCCCAGGATCTGGTTCTTGTTCTAAAGAGTCCCAGGATCTGGTTCTGGTTCTACAGAGACCCAGGTTCATCTTGTCTGGTTCTAAAGAGTCCCAGGATCTGGTTCTGGTTCTTCAAAGACCCAGGTTCATCTGGTTCTGGTTCTTCAAAGACCCAGGTTCATCTGGTTCTGGTTCTAAAGAGTCCCAGGATCTGGTTCTGGTTCTAAAAGAGTTCAAGGCTCCTCTGCAGAAACGGTGAGCAACGTAGTTTTTCTATATTCGGCTCAAAACCAAATGTCTGGTCTCATACATTACCCCGACATGTTTGTGGATTTAACACTTTATCACAGTGAATAATAATACAGGAAATCATCTAATAACACTCCAATTGGGCTTTAGGAACAATTTTTTGTCATGCATTCTTCCTCCCTGACAACATTGAATAATAATACCAGCAGTCATCTAATAACACTTCCATTGTGCTTTAGAAACAATTTTTGAACGCATTCCTCCTTCCTTACAAGTTGCCAGCCAGGCAGATAGAGATCCATCTATTCGCTGGGCCTCGCTACGCCTAACTACAGGACAGACTTCGGTGTAAGCCGCTCTGGGAAGAAAGTCTTAGCTAAATGACTCAATCGTGAAGAACCCAAAGCAACCAGGAAAATGTGCTTTGGCAGCACAGATTAGCCCACCAACCGAAGTTATTGTACATTTAAATAGCAGGTATGCAAATGGAGAAAATAAAAACCACTGGAGCTGGCCTCCATCATGTTAATAGGTAAACACAAGCTAGTGTGAGCCGTCTGCATTATTAAGATAACCCTGATTTCACATTCATTACTCAGGAGGGTTTCAGGTGGCGTGGAACCTCTGCCCTCAGCGCCCTCTAGTGGCCCTCAGGGGCCGCGCGGTCCCCCGGCTGAACTTCAGGACGTAAACACGGCTAGCTCCCGCTGTGAACACGTGTAATCTAGCCTCAGCCGCGATCAGGTGACCGCGCCCCGCCTCCTAAAGCAGGCGGAAAGGGGCGTGCAATGTGCTAATCTGCGCTTCGACACAAATACGGTCGCCATGTTCAATAATTCATCCCTGGCGAAAGACTACACGTTTATTTATACCCAGGGTGGTCCTGTAAGCCTGGTGATGCAGGGCTCTGCATCACACTCACAGTGAGCTACCTTGTCAGCGATCCGAGCGAACCGCTGCCCTGCCCTATAAAGCAGCGCAGGAAAAAAATGCTCTCTCTCTCTCACTCTCTCTCTCTCTTCCCCCCCCCCCCCATGGAAGTCGGCCCAGAAAGCTGGGCGGAGCCAAGCGAGCGGCGGGATAGTCTAATGGCCAGTACCACTCCCAGCCAAACACGACTGGGTTCTATCCCCTGTCTTCAGCAGGCCAGATATCCTAATAACATAGAATCCTCTGGAAGCGGGGACAGAAGCGTCCCTAACAGCTCAGGCTGGCAGCGTCCGCTACCTGGCTCCCCACGCATCATATGATGCCGGACATCTCTCTCCTGGATGGAGAGAGATGTCTGGGAGACGAGCCCGCTCCCTCGTTCCAACACCAGGACCCGTCCAGTTGACATCACTGATCCCGGCTGTACGGGGGGGGGGGGATGGCACCCTGCCTTGGTTAACTGCTAAATGTCCTTAATGTTAAGTGGAAAGCGACCGGCAGCGTTTTCACCAGTAGTCTATACAAGTCTTATGATTATCCCGAAGCTACACTCCTTGCCTTTGTCTCCTCCGTCTCTCTGTGAAACCAGTCATCACGTGGCCTGACCCCCGGGCTGGTGCGGGTGGAACAAAAGTTCAAATTCTCCTTTTTTCCTCCACTTCTGAAGCAAATAAATAAATAAAAGAAGTAAATAGAAAAACCAGGCACTGCGACCAGGAACAAAGGCGGCCGTCCCCACGGGCGCTGTTGCGCAACTCCGGGTCCGCGTTGCCACGGAAACCCGATTGTTATGTTCCTCCCGTTTCTCGGCCTCCGCCGGGCTCCCGGGAATCTCTCCCGAAACAAACATGGAGCCCGTCTCTATTCCTCGCCGTCCCGTCGTCCCTCTCGCCCCCTCTCTGCGTCTTTGCACGTCCCTCTCTCTCCTCGCTCTCCATCCATCCCCCCTTGATCAGAGGCCATCTCTCTCTCTCCTCATCTCTCTCTCCTCCCTTTTCTCTCCACCTGCCGCTTCCGCTCTGACTCTCTCCACCTCCCCGTCTTTCTTTCTCTCTCCCCCCTTTTCTCGCCACCTGTCTGTTCCTCGGACTCTCTCCACCTCCCCATCTCTCCCTCTTTCTCTCCACCCGTCTGTCCCTCCCCGACTCTCTCCCCACCTCCGTCTCTCTCTCCCTCTCCGCTCTTTCCTCTCCACCCTCTCCAACACGGAGGCGCTGTCCTGGATGTCTTATAGTAGGTTAAACATAAAACCAAAGCCTTCACCAGCCTCTGTTGACCTCTGACCCGTTGTTCCCCCCAGCCAGGAGGTGTCCGCCTGTTCTCCTCTCTGAGACCCAGTGGAGATGGCTCTCCTCTGGGATTAGAGGGTTTTATATGATGCACCTCATCTTTAAACACCAAAAAGAGCGATTTGAATAAACTGGGCAAAAAAGAAAAATCAAAAAAAATATATGTGTAGAAAAGAAGCTTTCCCCTTTTCCTTCACACTTCAAAGAATTGAGGAGCACAGCCGCAGATGACTGCAAAACGAAATTATAATGGTTAGGGTGGTTTGAATCCCAGGCCAAAGATTCTGGGTTTGATTCCCCAAAGTGTACAATCTGCCCGTCTCTCCAGTATCTCTATATCGTGGCAGAACAGCTATCGTTTCTTAAGTCACCATAGTAACTTCTGCAGTCTTCAACAGTTTTCCTGTAACTCTCCAGTATCTCCATATCTTGCCAGAACACCTATCGTATCTTTAGTAACTATGGTATCTTCGGCAGTCTTCAACAATCTCCTTTTACTCTCCAGTATTTCCAGAACTCTGCAGCATCGCCCCACCAGCTCAACATCCCAACGATTTCCCTGCCTTTCCGTCTGGGCTGGATAATGATCCATCTTATCTCCCCGGTATCTCTAATCATCTCCATCCCCAGCACCACAGGTAGGAGGAGGGTTAAACAGGAGCCTTCAGCAGTCCTCCGCCCAGTCCTCCCAGTGTCTCCCACTTCCCCCAGTGCTCATTCATAACCAGCTTCCCAGCATCATGTAACAAACAGCCCAGTTTACCGCTCGCGACATCGCTGCGCTGTGTGGCCCAACGACATCCAGAAATAATTGGCGTGCCCAAACTAGAATTAGAAATCTACATCTAGGTCACTCGGTCTTCATCGTTCTTCGTCTTCCTCCTCTCTCCTGCTGAGACGGGGCCCCGGTTTAACCTCCCGGGGGAGGTTTTGCAAATTCACCGACCGACCGACCGACCGTCCGTGGGTGGGTACGGCGTCTAGCTCGGAGATCAGGAAAACAAAACAACCACAAGGGGGAAGGGTTGCGCACAGAGAGGAGAGTCTGCTCGAGTCGGCATGGCAACGCCGACTCACGGGTTCAGCGAACGACTTGAGGTCATCCGAACGGAGGGGAGCGCTACACCTGGTGCTGGAGGCACCCCCCCCCCCCCCCCTCCGGGACGAGGGAGCACGGGTGAGGCTGGAGGGAGAAGAGGGAGGGCGGTAGAGAGAGGTTTGTGCAGCATGAGAGACAGAGAGAGAGCGAGAGCGAGAGAGAGAGCGAGAGAGAGCGAGAGCGTTTCCTTTAACGTTAATGAGCATCTCCCTGCACGCCCCCCAGGCCATCGCCCGGGGCCGTGCAGCACCCGTCGTCAGGCAGGAACACGGCGACCGGCCAGCTTCCTCTTACTGGACAACAGCTATACATATATAACTGGACCACAGCTATCTACTTATAACTGGACCACAGCTATCTACTTATAACTGGACAACAGCTAGCTATATATATATATATATATAAATATATATAACTGGACCACAGCTATCTACTTATAACTGGACCACAGATAGCTTCTCCTTCCGA
>NC_136948.1:3800522-3935522 GCF_949987615.1 Pollachius pollachius | reverse complement strand
ACGTAGTAGCTCTGCCCATGAATGTGAATGAGAAATTAAATGAAATGAGAACAGGGACAGGATAAAAAGGCGACAGTGTTGACGCCACAGTGGGGCCGCGTGATTGGTCGGACTGGGAATGCTGGCCGGCGGAGCAGGAATGCGTGTGCGTGGTGCGTGATGTTGCTGCTGCCGCCGAGTCGGTCTGGCATTCCCGGGACATGCATCGCAATGGTTATGGACTGTGATGAAAGCGTGCACGGTACAGTGCAGGTGGACACATGCACAGCTTTCAGTGGCCCAGGCTCTGTCGTCGTTCGCCAAGGACATAAATTACAGTGCAGTTGTTTTTAAAAGAGATGAAAGCAAACCTTTACAAAGCGCCCGTCAATTTATCACATTTATCTTTGCGGATTTCCGGCAAGTACCATCTTAATGTCAATGTCACAGTGAATTGGTTTGGGGGGAAAAGCAATTTACAAGGCTTTCATTGAGTTAGTGAGGTTAAGTTAATATTTCCTTGAAATCAGTGTTGGTCACACCGGATCGCTTCACTCTGCGGACAGATCCGCACGCAGAACGCACGGATTGCTACCTAGCATCGCGCTAGCTCCGCCTGCTAAGCCCACGCTGTGAGATTGAATTAGGCAGTCGATCTTATCTCCGGGAGATTAGCAGACATTTGTTGCGATGTCGCAACTTGTCAGCGTAATTAGTCTGGAATTTACCCTTCATTACAAAACATGTTGGAGGCGGTATCTTCTCCTCATCAGAGGAAAACAACCTTTAAAATTATTTTTAACACACCGGGAATTTCACGACCGGTAGTTGACGATGGCGGGCGGCCATCTTGATTGCCATGACAGCCTTTTTAGAATGTCTACGCTGGGTGCTCTGCTGGGCTCTCAACAAGATAGGAATACTTATTTACTCAACAAATTCATCTCATACACAGTTAAACAAATCCTGGTTTCTCAGTTTAAGAGCTATGGCCCATCTTCCTGACGAGCTGTAAAGCTACGACTTCAGGCGTCATGCAAGGTTAACCTATCCTGGTCCAAGTCCTTAAAGGACATGTTGAGTTCAGATGAGAACAGCAGCCTTAACAGATCAGATGAGGTTATATCGGTCGGACACCATCGCTGATATTTGATCCCTTTGACTTTCTTAAGAGACAAACCGGTTTCCTAGCAATAACAGACAACCTATCACTGTCGAAATACACTTATTTGGAACAAAACAAACATCATCCTAACTAAATAAGAGAAGCAACCATGACAACCAGCAGTTAGTTCTTTTTTTCATTTAGCTCAACGGCTGCATTTGTCTTCAGGGGTTCAAAATGTCCTAACCCAACACAAACCCAAGAACAGCACCGTGATCTATGAACACAGCTTCAACAGTGTGTGTCTGACTGAGTTTATGTGCGTCAGGGGTTTCGTATGAGTATGTGTGAGCATGACCGCGTCTGTGTGTGTTGCGTTCTTTTGTGCTGCGTGGGGGTGTGTGTGTGTGTGCGTGCGTGCATGCGTGTGAGCGACTGGCGTAAAACATTGGGAGGAGGAGGAGGAGGAAGATGAGGAGGAAAAGAAATAGGATGATGAGGAAGGTGACGAAGGGCTCACCTGAAGAATGTGACATATTAGTGTACGCTTGTGTTTGTGTGTGCGGGTGCGTGTTGTGTGGGCTTGTGGTGTGCGTGCCTGCGTGGGAGTGTGTTGTGTGTGTGTGCGTGCACGCACGGTGTATGTGTGTGCCTGCATGTGAGTGTGGTGCATGTGTGTGCATGTGCAGAAAAGCGCAAGGCTAGCTTCCTGAAAGTTCTCACATAACTTGTCATGTATTTTTTCTGTTAGCAGGAATGTCCGTCGGGAAAGGCCGGTCTGTTCCGAGTAGATCATGAAACCCCCCGGACACGGCCGGGGGGGGGGGTTATCATCTGACACACGGACATGAACCCAGTGGAAGAACATCGCACACGGAAAGCCCCCTCACCCGCCTCCCCCCAGGAGCTAGGGGATGCTAGGGGGTTAGCGTAGACGCGTCGCTTCGCTCACGCACGCACACACACACACACACACACACACAGGAACACACACCTCGAGGGTCAGCCTTCAGGAAACGCACACACAAGCCGGCACATCTACACCACAACTCAAACACCAGCACACACCAACACAGATGGCAACACCTTCAGACAAACACAGTGAGAGTGAGAGAGAGAGCGAGAGAGAGACATAGAGCGAGACATAGAGCGAGAGAGAGAGGGAGACATAGAGCGAGACAGAGCGAGAGAGAGAGCCATAGAGCGAGAGAGAGAGCGAGAGAAGGAGAGAGAAATAAAGCGAGAGAGAGACCAACAGAGAGGGACTGAGACATAGAGCGAGAGAGACAGAGCGAGAGAGAGAGCGAGAGAGAGACATAGCGCGAGAGAGAGAGCGAGAGAGAGAGAGACACAGAGCGAGAGAGAGAGCGAGAGAGAGAGAGAGACATAGAGCGAGAGAGAGAGCGAGAGAAGGAGAGAGACATAAAGCGAGAGAGAGACCAACAGAGAGGGAGCGCGACACAGAGCGAGAGAGAGACACAGAGCGAGAGAGAGCGAGGTAGAGCGAGAGAGAGACCGACAGAGAGGGACTGAGACATAGAGCGAGCGAGAGAGACACACGCATCCACACAGATTCAATGCCGCATGTGTTTCAACTTAACATTCCATTTGGCCCTCTCCCTCACTCTCCCTCGATGTGAAGGACATAACACCTACCAGTACACACACACACACACACACACACACACACAAGCCACCAAGGGCAACATATGTCCACGCTAAAAAGCAGTAAGTATTCGTGCGCACACACACCCACACACACCCACGTACACACACACACACACACACACACACACACACACACACCGAGAAACGTCAAAATCAGTGAAAGCACAAGCCACGGAAAATGTTACAAAGAAAGTTGCACAGAAAAAGGGCAGCAAGAGCCGCAGACGGAGGGAGAGCGAGCGGGCGAGAGACACAGGGTGCGAGTGGAGCGGGGACGGTACCTGGCGAGACACGGCAGAGCTCCATGAGGAGAGCAGGAAGTGAGTCACCCGCGGCAGCAGCAGCCCGGAGGAAGGCTGGGCCCGGGGGGGGGGGGGGGGGGGGGGGGGGGAGAGCAGGGGAACATGCCCACCCAGAGCCCTCCTCGCTGGGGGAAGAGGGGCAGGGGAGGGTCTGGAGCTACCCCTGGGGGAGGTACCCCTTCGAGCAGCGTCCCGCTTCTACCACTGTCTGGTTACAGTCCATCCGTCATCGTACCGTCTGTCTGTCCACAGTCGGTCTTTATGTCTACGGTCTGTCTGATTACAGTCTGTCCGTCTGTTAAGTTTATGTCTGTCTGATTACAGTCTGTCTGATTAGTTGCTATAGGTCTGTCTCGCTGTCTGTCTACAGTAGCCATCTGTGTCTACAGTAGCTGTCTTTCTGTCTACAGTAGCCGTCTTTCAGTCTGTCTACAGTGTCTATATCTGTATTTCTAGCTGCCTGTCATGCTGGGAAATGATCTAAACGTCGGTAACAGATATTCTCAACCCAACACACGCGGTTTGTTTCTGGAAAGCGATGTGAGGAAGGGAAAGAGGGGGATTGTGGGTAGTAGTGTTACCGGGGGCTGCCACAGACACCCCAGATTGGCTCTCCCAGACGGAGGCTATCTGTGGTGTTTAAACGGTACCGACTATCAGGACGTCAAGCCTCCTCTGTCTGGCTGGGTCAGAGCGTTCTAGAACCCAGGGCCAGGAACCACAGGGGGAACCGAACTACAGAACAGAACCTCACAGAAGAGGACCGCAGAAGGGAACTGAAACACGGGTAAAGAACGGCGGGACAGAACCAAGAAGACACAAAACGCAGATCGAGAATGTTGCCAGACAGAGAGTGAGAGACAGAGAGAGAGTGAGAGACAGAAAGAGAGTGAGAGAGTGAGAGAGTAACAGAGTGACAGAGACGGATACAGAGTGAGAAAGACAGAGAGAGAGAGAGAGAGACCCCGAGAGACGGAGACAGCTAAACCCTCCCCTGATAAACTGAGACAGCAGTACTGATGCTAACGCTAAACTACGTGGCATTGCTAATCTCTGCAGCCACTTACCTTGGAGAGAATCCACTTCGTATGCTAATGTGGCAATTAGCAATAGCCAACGCTTCCCAATAAGGCCCGACATGATGCAGAGACGTGAGGCTAGGCAGACTCACTCGAACATACTCTCTAACACACATACACATACCAACTCTTACATAAACCTACACACACAGCCTCATACCTTTGCGTGCACACACACACACACACACACACACACACACACACACACACACACACACACAGGGTAGGCTGTGGTTCGGTGGTGTAAACAGGCAGCAGCACATTTCTAAAGGTCCATTCAGGACTCCTGGCCCAGAACCGGGCCCCCAGAACCCTGGGAGGCCCGCTTCCTGCCGGGGAGCGGGGCCACGGAATACCTCCGGTGGACATGGGGTCTCCTCGCTGTCCAACCTGCCCTTAAGAGAGAGTGTGTGTGTGCGTGTGCGTGTGCGTGTGTGTGTCTGTGTGCGCGCGCGCGTGTCTAAGTGCATGTTGCCGTGTGTGCAAAGTGCATGTTGCTGCATGGTTTAGTGTGGCGTGTGTGTGTGTGTGTATCATGATATGTGTGTGTGTTTGGGTGTGTGCAGCTATGTCTAAATGCATGTGTTGGTGCATGTTGCCATGCTTGTGTGTGTGTGTTAAGCTGCGTGCGTGTGTGTTTGGGCGTGGGCGTGACCAAACTCCTCTGACCGGGTGCACTATCAGTTTCACCATTCATCTCGTCGTCGCGGTAAACAATTACTGCTAGCTGTTGGTCACCACGGCGATTACACACACTATCAGGCAAAAACACACAGACACACACACACACACACACACACGTTACGGCAACCGGACATGCCTCGTCGCACCTCACGAGACGGCGTAGCAGACCGGGAGTGCGATACCGACGCAAAGAACCCACTTTGAACACAAAGTATTTGACACGCAGAGGAAAAACTCGGAGCGAACAAACGACCGAGCGAAGGGGAAAACCTGTGAATCGAATGACGAATTACACAGCGAGGGAACACATCCGCTGGATTCTGCAGCACTTAGCTCAGCGTGGAGCCAGACATCGACCCCACCATCGATTGTTCTCAGCCCGGCCGCGTCTGAGGCTACTGGCTGTTCAGCCCCTGCAGCTCATGTTACCAGCCCGGGGGGGGGCGTGCGGATGGAAGAGAACGCACTTCCTATATTGCCGAGTTAGAACCTGGAGCGGGATTTTTCAATTATTGAATGGCGACGTTGATCTTTGACCTCTGGTGGTCCAAAACTGTTTCACCTGAAAATGCCTCTTAACCTTCTCAAGGTCCACAGTGGATTAACCTTTGACCTCTGTGAGGTGAACAAATGTTAACCTCTGGTGGTCAAAGGCAATGTTTTTTTTTCAGTTTTATTTTTTATTTGTTCGCCTGCTTCAACATTCTGCTCGCAAATTTTAAAATTGTTTCATTTTATCTTCAGTGTGTATTGGGCAATCTGATTGTGATTCAGCATACGCATAGCATGCACACAAACTCACAGCCAGACACAAGAACTCCTCATTCAAGAGCAGCCTTTTCTTTAATGACATAGAAAAGAAAGTTTAGAAAGAAAAGAAAACAGAACCCTATTTTTTTACATACTTCCATATTGTGTAGTAATGCAAGCTGCATTGATTATTGCATTGTTCAAAGAAAGTCATATTTGTGACAAAAGCTTTTTCTCTAATATAATATTAGATGAGTTAATTCATCTGTTGATGTCTTTAATGATCATCACAAAAGTAGGAAGTGATTAGCACACTCTGAGAAGCAAACTCAGATGTATATATATATTTTTTTGAAAATCATGCATGGAAATGCACATAAAAAAAATTGTTGCATCGAGATGCAACAATTTTAATTATAATAATAACAATCGTTAATCGTTTTAGAATCAAATCGTTGACCTCATCGGAATCGAATCGAATAGTGAGGTGCCAAGAGATTCCCACCCCTGGTCAACAGTGAGTTAAACTTTGACCTCTGACGGTAAAACGCATTAGACCCTTGGTCTCCTCCAGGTCCATAGTGAGTTGACCTTTGACCCTCCGGGGGGACCAGAGGGGTTCTCTGGGGACTTGGACCTGGCGCTCACCTGTATCTTGATGGGCCAGGTGAAGTTGGTGACGTAGACGAAAAAGGTAATGTTGGGGTTGTTGCGGAAGTCGAAGTTCTCGTTGGAGAAGCTCTCCTTGAACTCCTTGATGTTGATCCGGTTGACGATGGGGACCTCCTCCCCACTCTGGGTCCCAGCTGGGGGGGGGGAGGAGGAGGAGGAGAGAGAGGAGGAGGTAAAAGAGGTGGAGGATAGAGGAAAGAGGAAGAGGAGGGGGAGGAAAGGGAAGAGGTTGGAGGAGGAAGAGGAAAGAGAGGCATGAGGATGGAGGGAGTAGAGAGTGAGGGCAGAAGAAAGGAAAGGAAGTTGATGACCAAAGTACCAAAACTTTGTTCGCTTTCAGAAGTTAAATTGGAATTCCAGGTCAAATAAGATGCCCTTGTGCGTTAAGCAGACGGCTGGATTGCGACCCTATCTTTAAACGACTCTCTACCTGCCTGGCCGTGTGTGGGGGGGGGGGGACCTGGGACTGCCTCACCTGTGAAGCTGGTGGCCCAGGTGATGTTCAGGTTGAAGTTCTTGGAAGCGTTGATGAACATGTCCAGGTCCCGGTTCGGCTGATGGAAGGAGAAGATCGGTCATCATCATCATCATCATCATCATCATCATCATCACATTGTCTCAGCAGTTGGCTGAGATCGTTTTGTTGTTTTGTTATTTTGGACTATGACATTTTAGAGCCCAATCCCTCCAGCACACTAACCTTCATCCACACGCCCACCTTGTTGTATATGTTGAGGTGTATCTGTACCAATGTTTAATAAACTAATGATGGTAAACATCGATTCAAGATACAGTGGATATCTGGTGAGCACTAGCTCTACAGAAGACCGCTGATCTCCTGAAGCCCATCGGTAGCCTTGGGCCCCTCAGACCATGGGGGTGGCCCCCTGGCTCCTAAGACACTAGAGAAGGTTCTAGACCGAGAGCTATGTTTTACGACTGTCTCCATGACAACCCATTAGAAAAGGCACCTAACGTGGAGATGAAAGTTTTATATATATATTTTAAAAAGCGAAGCTGGGGATTTATACCGTGCCAGCACCGGCGGCTTAAGAAGCAACTGCTCAAGAGCTTTTGTTGTTTGTTGTCGACATGTATCATCTTGAAGAAGTAATCCAGTCCAACACAAAAAAGACAGGGGAAAATGTGAATTTTAGCGGGGCAAAAGAGTGGAACTAATTCTGCTGTAAAAACCACACACCGGCTTAGCAGAGCCGCCAAAAAAGCCAGCCGATAAAAGCCCAACTGACGAGCTAAAGCTAATTTGGACGGCTAATTGTGGCTGGATAAGATATCGCTGAACGTTAGTGAAACACAACACTCTGTTAATGACTTTCTTCAAAATAATTCATTCTCAGCTGCACGGAGAGGCAGCCTTTTAAATATTAATGAAATGCTAATTAGGCAGTTGGTTTGAAGCTACCAAGTGCACTTCATTGGCAGTCACATCATCGCAGGAAGGCAATTATAAATGATTCATTATCACTGTTTACAACTCAAAGTGCAAATAGCTGTGAACCGGACCGACTATCAAATATACCCTCTCTGGAGTTTTAACATGCTGTTAGTGGAGAGGGTTCGAGCAGCTAGCAGCCGTTGTGCTTGTAGCGCCTTCTGGAAAACCGACCTCCAAAGAAAATAAATACATTGACAAACTCGCCGTGGATCCGAGGGGGGCTTTGCATTTCTCTGGTGGTCTCCAGAACCTTACTCCATTGCCTGTAGCCCACTCCACGTGCGGCTCACCAAGGTTTGCCGGCAAATTAGATTATTGTTTTTTATTATCTTTACCCACTGCAGGATCTTGAGCAAGTTTGAACCTAGGGGCGCAACCACTAATTACATAACTCTACTTATCTTCCAATGGCTTTTAATAGTTTAATATTATGGCCTAAAATATTTAAGGGAGGGGAATGTTTAATGTAAAAATTAAGCGTTTTCCTCCGTAAGAATCTGCTTAGCTTTCTTAGAATCTGCTTAACGCCGATGCCGCGACGCCCAGTCTTTTTGTATTCATGCATTCTTAACACCGTTTAGATATTTCCGCCAGACTTTAACGTCCTGCTTCGGGAGTATTTGCAGCGGGTAAGTGATCCCTAATTTAATCGTTGTACCAGATGGGAGGGGCCGTTTTCCCTTCTTTGTGCTGACAACTCCTGTGTCTGATATTAAAGGTCTCTTTATTACCACCAGGTGTGTCTGCTGATTGGACCGGACCAACATTGGACCATACCAACTGGTCTGCTGATTCGTCCATTGTAGATCAGGGTGGACGCCCTGGCATGATGGCTCTTATGAAACCAACACACCTGGTGTTGTGCAATGTTGTGAATTTATATTTAATATTAACAAATTCCTCATCTTTTATAATGTAGCCCTTGAAGCAGTATGCTGGTTATGTACTTGCATGATTCTTGGACCTCTGAGGTTGTATTTTCATGGTCGAACACACTCTGTCGCTTTAGACAAAAGGGTATGCAAAATTTAAGGTATACTAGTGGAAGACAGAACACAACTAAAGAGAATGTTTTTTGTAAAGTTTGAACAACAGTGTAGTCCAACAGTGAGTCGAGACTGGCTGCTGCCGGTATTCTAGTATTATGGAATGTGTGCGCCTCTGCTTCCGTGAGCCAGCTGTTTTGAGTGTCTCCTCGTTATGTAACCTCGTTAAGGTCATAACGAGCTCCATACTCGTTACACCCTTTGCAGCCGGTGTGGAGTTAATGCGCTGGCTAATTTCATAAGCGTGACCATTATTATATTAGCATAATCGTTTTGTTTTTTTTCCTCCATTATAATATTTCTTCCCGGGCATTAATGGTAATAGAGCTAGCGTTGCGCAGTCCGTTCACGGCATTGGAGGAATTGGGGGGGGGGGGGGGGGTCTTAGCCCAGAAAAACAGCGAGAGGAAGGAAAAGTTCTCTGTAACCCACCTCCTCCGGCGTGGCCACGAAGTTGATGGCGATGTAGTAGCGGTCGTCCTCCTGGGATAGGCTGAAGGTGAACTGGTAATCGATGAGCAGCGTGTCTATTGGACGCCACGGGAGGAGGGGGCGGGGTTAGAGGGGAGGGGCCGGGGGTTGGTGTATAAACGGAGAGAGAGAGGGAGGGGAAGGAGCATCGGTCAGAGATTGGAAGGAAAACTTTTTCCTTTTCCTCTCCCTGAGCAGGGAGTGAACCGCAGTCCCTCTGGTCGGGGGCAGAAAACAATGGAACGGAAACAGATAGAATAGAACCATACTGAATGGAACGGATCCAAACATAATGGAACCAAATATCAGAATAGAACCAATTAGAATAGAGGAGAACCAAATAGAGCAAGAGTAGAGCCAACTAGAGATGAGTATCACCAAATAGAGTAAGAGTAGGGTCAAATAGAGTAACAGCATAGCCAAATAGAGAAGAGTACAACCAAATAGAGTCGGGTATGGACAAATAGAGTAGAGTAGAGATACATGTAGAAGAGTTGAAACAAATAGAGTAGAATAGAACCGAGTAGAGTAGAGACAATAAGAGTAGAGTGGAACCAAATAGAGAAGAGTCAAATCGAGGAGAGTAGAGACAAATCGAGGAGAGTGTAAACAAATAGAGCCCAGCCGAACCAGCCAAATAAAATACATCTCTAAGGTGAGGGCCTCTGGGGGCCACACAGGTGACACGGGAACGGCCACAGCCCCACCCCGCTGGAACCGGAGTTCCACTTACAGTAGCAGGTTCCTTTCAGGGGGTTGCCTTGGTAACGGTTCTCCACTTCACACCTGTTAGAAGAGAGAGCGAGAGAGAGAGAGAGAGAGAGAGAGAGAGAGAGAGAGAGAGAGAGAGAGAGAGACAGAGAGACAGAGAGAGAGAGAGAGAGACAGAGAGAGACAGAGACAGAGAGAGAGAGAGAGAGAGAGAGAGAGAGACAGAGAGAGAGAGAGAGACAGAGAGAGAGAGAGAGACAGAGAGAAAGAGAGAGAGAGACAGAGACAGAGAGAGAGAGCGAGAGAGAGAGAGAGAGAGAGAGAGCGAGAGAGACAGAGTGGAGAGAGAGAGAGACAGAGAGAGAGAGACAGAGCGAGAGAGAGAGAGCAAGAGAGACAGAGAGAGAGCGAGAGAGCGAGAGACAGAGACAGAGAGAGACAGAGAGAGACAGAGAGAGAGGGAACATTTGTCAGCATAGACAGCACATCCTAATATTTTGCTTATAGTACAGTCGGAAAAATATTTTTAAATTAGTGCTGAACAGGATGTCAGCCGTGTAGCCGCCGGCGACTGAACATTAAAACAAGAATTAGGTTTTGTGACGGCTGACATGGCACTAACCAAACCAAACAGCGGAGAACACGGCCGCTAATGACGCATTTGTAGATTAGCCAGCCTATATTATTGAGCGAGTAAAGAAGGGGAACTTTAAAAAAAAAGAAAACAAAAAAGGACCCAAAATAATGAAATTTCTTGCAAACACGTTCCACAGCGGGATAAAACAAACACAATAAAACACAAGGGGCTTATCCAGCACATATTTTCCAGCTATCAAAATTGACTGTGGTTCAACCGAACACAGAAAAACAAGCTTCCAAATAACCATTAACTACAGATGCGAAACGGCAGCCAAAACACAGGAAGAGCACGCTCCACACAGACCAGAGGAATCTATAGCATAAGATACCGATAAGGTCGTGTTGTAGGAAGACGAGCGAGGAAACTGCAGTAGTCAAGTTTCAGCATAATACAGTTTAAATAAGTTCATAGAAGAAGGGTTTGAAGACAAGATGGCTGTTAAGAGAGAGACTAGTCGTGAGACCACAGTAGTAACGTTGGAAGACAAGACGGCGGTTAAGAGAGACTAGTATAAAGTACAAAATGGTAATGTTTAAATACAAGATGGCGGTTAAGAGAGACCAGTATAAAGAACGCAGCAGTAACGTAGGAAGACAAGATGGTGGCGGAGAGAGGACTCACAGGTGGCAACGGTCTCCCTTGATGCCTTTGGTGGTGCAGTAACACTTTCCGTTGGTAGGGTTACACATGCCAGCATGGCCGTTACACCGGCACGCTGGAACACAGAATACACACGGTGTCATGTTAAAAACATGTTACAGGCACGCTCGGAGACAGAATACACACGGTTTCATGTTAAAAACATGTTACAGGCACGCTGGGACACAGAATACACACGGTGTCATGCTAAAAACATGTTACAGGCATGCTGGGACACAGAATACACACGGTGTCATTAGGGGTGCAACGGTACACAAACGTCACGGTTCGGTACGTACCTCGGTTTTTGAGTCACGGTACGGTACGGAACGGTTCATAGTTAAGGGGAACCTTTTAAAAAAACTGCTTGTTTCTCAACAACAGAGAATGGCCGTCGATCAGCAGCAATGAAAACACCAATAAACTTGGTTATGGTATTTGCATTTCTGAATTCCCAGACAGGGGTTGTTGAAATAGTGTCAGGAGCTGGGTTTGCACAGCTCGTTTTTTTTCACAGCAACGGTGACAGTAACACCTGGAAGGTGCCTTTTCAAATGCGTGTGCATGTTAAAGTGCTGTACGTAGACACGGAGAGCCCTCTCCATAGCCGGAGAGCCTGTCGGAGACCCTCTCCGTAGCTCACGTGCGCATCCAATATTTTTAAACTATCCGTCGACGCCACAGACCTATTGGTCGACGCAACGGAGACGGCAAGGGCTGTGATTGGTCCTCTAACAAAATCATTTCCTGAATCACTTCTCCGGTTTGACTTTGCGCCTTAATTACTTTGTACATTGTTTACCTTGCATCTTAAGGACCAATAAAACGCCAAATAAGATTTGAAAAGCTTTGGAAGTTTATTTACAACACTGCTTACATGGTTTGCAGTCAACATATAAGATAGATCGGGAGGCGAATTGCATCGCGTATCCGACATCCCGACGGAGAGCTGCTGAGGGGTCTCCGTGGTTACGGAGTCGGAGTAGTATACTTTGGCTAAACGGTCCGGGGGGAACTCCAACTTCAAGTTTTAAATTCCGCATCGCAAAACGAGCCTCTACATTCGCCATATTAACACTATGTACGCCACATTTACGCACCGCGGTCCACCTCTGTAATCACCCAGAAGTGCCTGTACCGTGACGGTTCGGTACAAATACGTGTACCGTTACACCCTTAGGTGTCATGTTAAAAACATGTTACACTGGAACACAGAACACACACGGTCACGGGTTAAAAACATGTTACACTGGAACACCACATACACATGATGTCATGTTAAAAACATGTTACGCTGGAACATAGAATAAATATCATCGATACATACAAGAAACCGTCGGTTTGGAATTGAAGTACAATGTTCTTATTAAAATATTATTTGCTGTTGTGACTGTGTGTGATGCGGTTGAACCCTGTTAGGGGAAGATCAAAGTGCCACATCCTTCTCTCTGGCCATCCATCCATGTGATTGGCTACGTCCAAACAACATCACTTAGACTCCAGGTCAGGTATAACACTTTACGCCATGCGTTGTTCCAACGGGACAGCAAATCATACTCCATCATGTAATAAAGTGATATCATACTTTGCAGACTGTCATTGAAAATTCCCACCTCTACTTCCATATTCTACCCACCAGGTTTGGCTAATGAGTCTGGAGAGTTACCGACAGATGCTATCAGTGCGTCGGTAAAAAAGAAGAACTAACCTGCCCGTCAATCATAAAAACACAAAACACACTGGCCCCCGCCGCCAGGCGTCCACTGACAGCCAGAGATGTAAATTTAGATCGCAAATCCTCTGCGAACCGTTTTCATCTGATTAGCCCTTAGCAACGCCGGCTAATGCGCCCGATTCCCCAACGCAATTTTCAAATAAACGTCATTTCACATCCCATCAGCCCCGGCGGCTGATTGATGGGCTGGTGGATCGCGTGTCGAGATTCATTTCAAAGGAGATCTTAACAGACCCCCCCCCCCCCCCCAGGGGTCCGGCGCGGCGGTGAAGAAGACGACATGACGTGCGCACGCTGAACTAGGGGTAGTTTGGGGGTCCAGTCCCTCCCTTTTATGTATACTAGTGGAAGAGGTAGCATGCTAACCACTAGGACAACTAGCATGCTCACTATGCCAACTAGCGTGCTAACTAGCATGCTCAATATGCTAAGTAGCATGCTAACGAGCGGACCGCGGGCGTAGCCAGCTGGTGTAGGAGGGGTCTGACAGACGGAGCGTCGGTCGGGGCTGACGGGTGATCGGGAACGTGGTGGTGGGGGCGTCTCAGGAAGAGATCAAAGCCTGGAGCGGCGTTCCGGAGTTCAGGAACGACCAGCGGTCTGACGGCGCCGACTGATCCCCACTCTCTCCTCGGAGGAGGAGCAGACGATGAGGTGAGCCGAGCTGAACCGACTTTTTAAGGGTCCCATGACATGCCACCAGGTGTAAGTGTGATTCGCCGTTTACAAGACGTTTTGAATATCGGTCTCTTGTGACATCACTAGTGGGTGTGTCCACCTAGATGTATCCCTCCCCATCCCTCCAGCTCTTTCTCCTTCGTCGTCTTGCTCCTCTCTCTCCCTTCTCCCTCCCCATCCCTCCAGCTCTTTCTCCTTCGTCGTCTTGCTCCTCTCGCTCCTCCTGAGTGAATTCAGGAACGGTGAACTCACGTTATCAAGGAGCAGGTAGGGGTCAGGGGTCACCCTGCTCTATGACTGCGGGCATCGAACCCAGTACCTTTCAAGTGGGAGTCAAAGCCTCAGCACCACACTAACCAACCCCGCCCCTGATTGGTCGATTTATCAAGTGGGGGTACTCACGCTGGCAGCTGCCGCCGTTGGTGGGTTCGCCGAAGAAGCCGAAGACGCAGCTCTCACAGTGGGGTCCGGTGGTCAGGTCCTCGCACTTCTCACACACACTCTGGTTCACACACTGGCTGTGGCCGTTGCACTGGCACGCTGCAACACACACGCAAGCACACGCACTGCATCATTGGAAACCAACGGCTGAGGCACTAGCAGACATTAGGGTCTCATCTTATCTAATCGGGGTTAAGGCATAAGTAGCTGTGTCATTATATAGCTTGATAAACATTTGCACATTGTTGATAAAAATATAATGACTTTAAGAGCCAATGTCACGATGCTGAATGACACTATGTGGTGATATATTGCAATTCATAGATTAGGTCATCAGAAATCACGATTATTACATAATTTGCACTGATGAAATGTGATAAAAAGGGAGTAGTTCAATGGAAAATATAATAAAAAAAATACGGTATGAAATCGTCCGATTGTATAACATTGCATAACGTCATGCCGTACATAACGTGATTAAGGTACATTGTTATTATTGTATGTTATAAAGTAAAAGCATGTGACTACGAGATGAAGCGATCTGATTGGACAGGCGATGAGATGAAGCGATCTGATTGGACAGGCGAGGAGAACCAGTGGCGGGGCCGCCCTGCTGTGAAGGCCGTACCTGGGCAGTGGATGAAGGACCAGTTGTACTTGGCCTGGCCAGGGCACATGCTGGCGTTGAGCGCCACCTGCAGGCTGGGCGCCATGCCGGGCAGGCTGGAGGGGGCGGGCATCTCCGTCTGGAAGGGCCCCCGGTAGGAGCCCTCCATGCACTGGCCCTTGCCCGTGTTGCTGGGGTCGGTGCACCAGCCGCAGCCCGGCTGCTCCATGCACTGGGAGCAGGTCCCGTACCCCGAGCAGTTCTCCGCTGGGGGGGGGGGGGGCAGAGGGTCAGTTGGGGACGCTGTACTGGGATGCTGGACTGGGACGCTCGGTGGGAAGAGGGTTTTTAGTTGAGCTGAAACATAGTCCCCTCCCCCCCATCTCCCTCAGGGATTTATTAAATGAAAGCTCATTCTGGCCGGATGGAACGATTGGCCGGGATTAGGACAGGCCTGCCACTCATATTCCTCAATGGGTTTGGCCGGGAATTTGATTTATCGGTTGATTTGGTCGAGATGTTAAAAAATAATTTCAAAAACCTGGCAAAAAATGTCCTCAATGTATTGCCGACCTGTGCGTAAATCGAATGTTATGTTACGATTTTTACTTTACAGTTCTTTGAGATCCTAGTGTTGATTCGATGACACTATAAGTCTCTTTGGAAAAAATAAGTATTTTGGAACACTAAATCTAATGTGCTCAGGGGCTGGGTCAGTGATAGTTGAGTCATCACAAGTAATATTAATAATAATAATTGATCCGTTTTTTATAGCGCTTTTCTAAATACTCAAAGACGCTTTGCAAATAAGAAAGGAATACATACAGACAGTACAGACACTCAAACAAAAGGGAAAAAATAAACAACACCACAACAATGGGCAACACATTAAGAGAGCAGGAGGGAGTGGAAGATGGCGGAGGGTGATTTGTCAGATGTTGTAGGTGGTCCTGAAGAGATGGGTTTTAAGTTGACTTTTGAATGAACAGAGTCAGTGTCAGAGTTTCGGATGGCCAGAGGGAGGGAGTTCCAGAGGGTAGGGGGCGGCGATGGCGAAGGCTCTGTCCCCCAGGGTGCGACACTTGGTCTCGGTGAAGTAGGCCACAATAACAGCACACCTCAGGTCTGATCTACACTTTTGCTATTGTGGTGTTGGTTAAGCTATGGTTTAGTCTTGACTAACTTAAAGGGTACGTATTTAACCGGCGGGTGTGACGTTCCCCGCCACAAGCCATTTCCAAAGCAGTTTCACGGCTTCAATGACATCACAAGTGGGCATGTTCACCCCGACGGAGGCTGGCCGAGCAGGGGCCTGTTAGAAAATGAACGTTTCCCTGCGAAACTGATCGAAAAAAAAAAGTAATGGTCGTTTTCATGAGATGGTTTAAACTGAATTAACGAGAGTTGATTAAAATGGCGATCTTCCAGGCTAGTGAACCAAGCAATCACCCTGGCGTAGCTACGGCGGTGTCGTCAACCAAACAGCCTCCTCCGGATGTTTTAATGTAGTCCGAGCGCACGCCTTCACGTTTACATTAAACTCGTTAGCTAGCCCTATCATTCACCGCAAGGCAATTCTAGAGAAACCGTGTGCATGTGCGCTTGTTTTTTAAGATTTGTGTGTTTGAGTAACACAACATGTCACAGACATCCCAAGGGGCCGGTTGGGAAATTAATTTCTCCGGCGTTGGGTGTAAAAGGCCACAGTCACGGATAAGAGATTAACCTATACGTTCCCCCCCACCCCCGGGGACACGTCGCAACCTTATGTTTGGCCCTTAACGACTTGCACCTAATTAACTCACGGACGACGAGACCTAATTAATAGACCGTCATGGCAACGAAGGGCAGGGGGCTGGACTTTATGAGGGCTGCTATATAATGTTGCGAATGACCTCGGTCCACGCAGGTCTTATCGTAGAATTACAGAGCTGGAGGCGGGCCGTAATACGCTTTACACGCAGAGCAAGGCTGGCCGTAATACGCTTTACACACAGAGCAAGGCTGGCCGTAATACGCTTTACACACAGAGCAAGGCTGGCCGTAATACGCTTTACACGCAGAGCAAGGCTGGCCGTAATACGCTTTACACACAGAGCAAGGCTGGCCGTAATACGCTTTACACGCAGAGCAAGGCTGGCAGTAATACGCTTTACAAGCAGAGCAAGGCTGGCCGTAATACGCTTTACACGCAGAGCAAGGCTGGCCGTAATACGCTTTACACACAGAGCAAGGCTGGCCGTAATACGCTTTACACGCAGAGCAAGGCTGGCCGTAATACGCTTTACACGCAGAGCAAGGCTGGCCGTAATACGCTTTACACACAGAGCAAGGCTGGCCGTAATACGCTTTACACGCAGAGCAAGGCTGGCCGTAATACGCTTTACACGCAGAGCAAGGCTGGCCGTAATACGCTTTACACGCAGAACAACACTGGGTTGAGTTAAGGTTTAGAGGCAGAACAAGGCTGGCTTAAGTTAAGGTTTAGAGGCAGAACAAGGCTGGGTTCAGTTAAGGTTTAGAGGCAGAACAAGGCTGGCTTAAGTTAAGGTTTAGAGGCAGAACAAGGCTGGCTTAAGTTAAGGTTTAGAGGCAGAACAACACTTTTTTTAAGTTAAGATTTAGAGGCAGAACAAGGCTGGGTTAAGTTAAGGTTTAGAGGGACGAACAACACTGGGTTGAGCTAAGGTTAAGAGGAAGAACAACACTTTTTTTAAGTTAAGATTTAGAGGCAAAACAAGGCTGGGTTAAGTTAAGGTTTAGAGACAGAATCATTCTTTATTGGAGACCGATCCGTGTGGTTAAAACGGTGTTTAGCGAGCCAGAACCGGGCTTGCTTTAGAGACGGACTGCGGTGTCTGCACCTGTTTTGTTGTGCTGCTGGAGCCAGCGGAGGAGAACTGATTGACTGGAGGATTTTTCGACCGCCGCCGCCGCCCATTCTAAAGCCCAGAACAAATACACGGAACAGTCGCCCACTGACACATAGTTGTACAAATGTAGCCCACTTGGTTAGCGACATCCCGCTTCATCGGCTGTATAGTATCGGTTTGTGGCCTGATTTGGGTAAAGCTGCACCCGAATTTGAATCACACAGCGAGGATGAGCGGGAGATCACAAAAGAACACATCTCCGGCGCGGTCAGAACAAGGTTACGCCGTGTGTGTCGCATGCGTATCGGTGTTTGTTTAGATGACTAAATCGGAACTCTTATCTTCTTATTGGTTCAATGAAAGGATAATGAGTGCTCCTTTCAGAGCTCGATAACAACCCGGGCGGCCATTGTGCCTCAACGGCTCCATCACCTTTGTTTGCTGATTGGCTGAGCCGGGAGTTTGGCTCCCCCGCCGTCGACAACGCTCCATCAATTGCCGCTTAGTATTTGGGTCCACTCAGAAACCCGCTCCTTTGAGCGCCACCGCTTTCATCTCCTTTATTTATCTTTCACTCGTCTCTCTCATGAATCGTAATTTATCCCCCCCCTCCCCCCGTCGTCGTCTTCTCATACATCACCCGCTCATAGAAATGTAGAGCGAGACGGAGACAGAGATGGATATGGAGAGGGGACGAGGGATGGAGGGGGAGACAGAAAGAGAGAGACAGAAAGAGAGAGAGCAAGCGATGAAGGGGATGGTGAGAGGTGGAAAGAAAGGGATGGAGGGAGAAGAAATGAGAGAAGGTGGAGTGGAGGGAAAGAGATGAAGGGCGAGAGTGAGCATGGGCAGGAGATTGAGAGCGAGAAAGAGAGAGACAGAGATAGAGAAAGAGAGAGCGAGAACCAGACGGGGCTTGAGGTAGAGGTGGGAGAAACAAAGAAAGGGAGGAGGCGATGAGAGAGCGTTGAGACGGAGAGAGAGGTAGAAGAAAAGGGAAACGGGGAGAAGAGAGAGAGCGTGGCTGTAGAGGGAGAGGGAGCGAGAGAGATGGGGAGGAGGTGAGAGAGCGGGATGGTTAGGGCCAAGGAGAACGAGGAGGAGGAGGACTAGGAGGAGGAGGGGGAGGAGGAGAACTAGGAGGAGGAGGAGGAGCAGGGAAGAAGGGGAGGAGGAGAACTAGGAGGAGAACTAGGAGGAGGAGGAGGAGCAGGGAAGAAGGGGAGGAGGAGAACTAGGAGGAGAACTAGGCAGAGGAGGAGGAGGAGGCACAGGGAGGAGGAGGCGGGACTCACGTGGGCAGGTGCTCAGGGTGTACCACTCCATGCACTGGCCGAAGGGGAAGGAGGCGACGTAGGCGTTGGAGTCCACGCACTGCTTCATGTTGCTGCACCACATGCACTCGGAGCTGCTGATGGTGCACTCGTTGCAGTTGGTGCGCAGGGCGCAGGGCGTGCGGCACGGCTTGGCGCTGTGGTTGGCTGAAGAGGGCGGCGAGGGGAGGGGTTTCAGGGACAGGAAGTAAGAAACCGAGCGGCACAGAGGGAGAGTTGACTTTTGTAAGGGGGGGGAGAGGCCATCGCCGACGACGTGACGTTGACGTCACCGTGACAACACCGTTGGCATCACCATGACGTCGGCATCACGTACCAAACGGCAGGAAGAGGACAACGCGGTCATTCCTTTCGTCGATCCACCCGAATCAAAGCTGGCCTATCATGGACCTTTATTCAGCCGGCGGCCATATTGGTTAGCCGCGTAGGGGAACCTCCTAGAAGGTGGCCTTACCGGGGCGCTCGCACAGGCTGCCGTTGACGGGGTTGATGCAGCTCTGGGCGCGCAGGCCGCTGGCCGCCGGCTCCGCCAGGTAGCCGCAGAAGCCGGCGTCGCTGGGCTCTCCGGGAAGCCACTGCAGGCTGGTGTTGGAGAAGGGCGACATGTCCTCCCAGCACCAGTACGACACGTTGATCTTCCTCAGGCCCACCCAGGGGGTCACCAGCGCCTTGTACTGGGGGAGCCACAGAGAGGGGGAGGGGGTCAGGGTGCTGGTCATCAGCTGATACACGGCCTCATGCTGGGACACGCACGCACACACGCGCACGCACACACACACACACACACCTGTGTCGGACACGCCTGTGTGAGACATATCTGGTGGTTTTTGTGTATCTAATCTACTGAAACCATCAACAGACCAACGATAGGCTGACTTTATTTCCTCTCCGGTTCCATCGCTTGGCAGAACCATCCGCCCCGTCCACAGCAGGTGGTCCCCGGTCCTAAAAACCCCCCGGCCCCTCATCTGTCCCCTCCTCTCCCGGTCCTAAACCCCCCCCTCATCTGTCCCGTCCTCCCTCCAGGACCGGGGAGCCGGCCGTGGGGAACACACACCGCTCAAACAACACTCCCACAGCCCTTGTCCTCCCTCCATCTGGGCTCGGCTGCTCCTGTCTGACCGGGGGCCAGCGGGGGGGGGGGGGGGGGGGATCGTATGGGACCCCGAGGGTTCAACGCCTGCAGCCTGACATCCCTCCTTCTGTTGGGGCCAGGGCAGTACGTAGCGCTGGGCGATTTGGCCGAGAAATTTAATCTCCAATTTTTTCAAACCAAACCCGATTACCGATTTCTATCTACTTTTTTATATAAGTGAAAAACATATATATATTTTTAAGTTTGGATTTTATTTGAAGTATAACAATGATTAAGCAAAATAAATAACACATATCTCCCACTCTGCTGCGTGCCTCAGTTTAAGACGTTGGAATAAATGTGTGGTGCTGCTGCTTGAAAAGAAAAGAAAAAGTAATCGATTTTCTTTAAAAAAAAACAATCTGCCTAACCATTAATTTTAATTATAAAATGAAAATGGAGCAATCGCCCAGCTCTGGAAGAACGAGACCTTTGTGTGAAAGCGGGGAGCCTTTGAAGTTGGGAATCGAACCAACAGCCATTCGGACCAAGATTAGCACTTTGGACCTCATCTGTTAACTTTGGCAAACTTTCATTGCAAACAAGCTTATAGTACAGCTTTGTACTCTGCAACTAAGAACCATCAATGTATATTATGCTTTGGTTATCATTATTTGATGTCTTTCCAAATCCTATTCCTGTCCTGTACATATTTAGCTGGACAATCGCTTCACCAATTCACAAAGCGGGTTTAGTCTGGCACCTCTCAGAGGGCGCAGAGAGAGAGGCCTCTGGACACCGGTGAATGTTCTGTTCTTCTCTGAGAGCTGATGTACCGTCCAGCTGGGTTAATTCTGCCCTGATCCAACTGACCGTTCCACATCAGCGGCCGCCAACTTGGTTGTTTCATGGAAATGCCTCAAAGGCGCTTTTCTGCCCGTTCACCCGAATCAAACCCCGCCCCCTTTTAGATAAAGGGCTGTGATTGGCCCGACCCGGGGCCAGGTCAGCTGGAGATCTGACTGAACGGGAGGGAGGGCAGTGAGAGTCATGTTCCCAGGCTTGGACATTTTCATTTCCTGTCTGGGATTAATAAAATACAAATCATCTTGACCTTTATCCTGTCAAAAAGGACTAATGAAAGACGACTTGACAACCCGAAGCTCATGAAACACGGTGTAATGATGGGGCCACACACACGCGCGCACACACACACACACACATCGTTATTCATGATACTGATCGGCTGATACACGTAAACACACACCTGTGTGAGACACATCTCGTGTTTTAGTGTATCTTATCTATTTTTCCTCCTCTTTACTCACCACCACGCTCATGATCTGCAGCTCCTTCAGGACGAAGTCCACCTCCTTGGGGGAGGTGAGCGAGGCCAGCACGCCGCTGTACCCGCGGCACGCCAGCTTGGCGTTGTCGTACGAGTCCTTCGCCGTCAGGAACTTGAGGCACGAGTTGCCCACCAGATGCCAGCTCTCGCCACACACGTTCTCTACAAGGAGGGGGGGAGGGAGGGAGGGAGAGGGAGAGAGAGAGAGGGAGAGACAGACAAAGAGAGAGAGAGAGAGAGAGAGAGAGAGAGAGAGAGAGAGAGAGACAGACAGACAGACAGAGAGAGAGAGACAGACAAAGAGAGAGAGAGAGAGACAGACAGACAGACAGACCGAGACAGAGACAGAGACAGAGACAGACAGAGACAGAGACAGAGACAGAGAGAGAGAGATATGCAATGAGTCATCTGCATACCTCCAAAGCAATCACCGTGCTACATCACAGACACGCTGCCGTGTCCTGGAGCTGGTGATGCTCGGGGGTCACCATGACGACAGTACCACCGCCCCTCTCCTCCTCCTCCTCCTCCTCACCTGGCAGGGAGATGCACTCCTGGTTGCGTGGCTCCCACTGGCAGTTCTGGTCCGAGGAGCAGCTCTTGCAGCTGGTCTTCTTGTTGCACACGAACGAGGCGTTGTCCTTGGGACAGCCGTCGTACTCGCTCACGGCCCCCTGGTGTGGGGGGGGGGGGTAATAAGAGAAGTCAGTGGTTGTTTATATCCAGCATCAAGCATTGTACACGATAATAGACACACTAGATCCATGCCATCGACGGGCATGTAGGGGTTAGACAGTACAGATCCATGGGGATAGACAGTGAATCCATGTCATTACGGAGCAGGTAGGCGTTAGACATTGGATCCTGATCCATGTCAATAAAGAGAAGGTAGGGGTTGGACAGTGGATCCATGTCCCTAAGGAGCAGATAAGGGTTAGACAGTACAGATCCATGCCATTAAGGAGCAGGTAGGGGTTAGGCAGTACAGATCCATGTCAGTAAGGTGCAGGTAGGGGTTAGGGCTCATCCTGCCATAGGATGCCTACAGGTTAGGGCTGTAGATAGTGAGACACACAAGTCATAAACCTGTTGGCACGTAAATTCAATCTATACTATCTTCGTCGTCATATCCCCAGGGCAATTACTTTATGATACAACTATGAGCTATGGGGGGGGGGGGGGGCACCCCGGGGTGTTGGCGTCGGAGCGGCCGTCCAATGGCCGGGCGGCACCATGCGGTGCGGGGACATCTAATATAGCCTTTATTTTAATCTGGTGCCTCGGTGGACAGGAGAGTTAGGAGCGACAGGACGTGGGCTGTGGAGGAGGAGGAGGAGGAGGAGGAGGTGGGGGGAGATGATGGGCTGCGTGGGCTGAGCCACGTCTCCGGGAGCAGAGGGAGAGGATGATTAAGTTCTATTAGGTTTCGAAGCCGGGCGATTACGACGTCCCTGTCTTCTGAACGTCGGAGCGGTTCTCCTTATGTAGGGAACGCGGGCGAGCGGAACGAGGATAAGGTCGGGCGAGGCCTCGCGTTGGGACCCCAGGCAGAGGGGAGTCATCGGTGGTCACCAACGTGGGACACAGAAGGTTCCTTACGACAATGTACCTCTTCAAAGTCCAGGAGGATGTGACGAGACATCAGTCTGGGGACGGGTCTTGCTTCTCTATTCGGTACGCGCTGTGTCATGCACACTGAATCGTTACGGCCCGTTTGGAGAAAACTTTCAACTATGAAGATGTCAAATGTTGGTACGAATCCCACTTAGGAACAATATTTTTAGAACACGGTAAATCAGGGAAGACACCTAATTAGGTAGGACACAAAACTTCAGCGAGGCACCGGCTCAAGAAGACACCGAATGTAGGACGGCGTCGAAACGAGGACACTGAAAACTTGAGCGGAGCGCCGACTCCAGAAGACCCCGAAAACGAGGGAGCTCATTGGTCCGCACGCGGCAGAGGACGCCTGGAGTCGAACCCGTCAGAGAGAAGCCACCCCACGGTGCGGTTCTGCGGGGCGCGGCTGCTTAAAGCCGTCTCCGAGGACCCCCTGCGGAGAGCCTCATGTATTAATACCCCCCCCCCCCCCCCCCCCCCCCGCTGAGGAGGGAGCCGGGGAGGACACACGTCTGTCATCGTGTTCCAACCTCTGCAGTCGTCAACTGGGGGGGGCGACGCCTCGCGCTCCACGTGCCCCCCGTTACCGTGACGACGGTGTTATTAAAAAACACTGATTGGTCGAGGTGCACGCCCCCCCCGCTGGTGGCGAGGCCGTGACCCGAGGCTTTGGAAGTGCATGATAGGCCACCGCAAATAACTTACTTACTACTCGTTTTGCACTCACAAAATTTGGATCTACTGTGTTGTACTGTGCACCGTGATGTAGACACAGTAGTACACACGGCTCAGTCATGCACAGGGCTTGTTTCGCGAGGTTGACGCTAGCATCACAATGACCGCGTCCATTTTGGCAGCATAGCAGCATTGGAATGTTAGTTCATGTGTTGGTCTCAAGGGTTTTGGTCGTTGTTTAGTAATATATCGTGAAATGAGTTGTCATTATGCAGAGACATTGTTGTGTTTGAAATTCCCACTGCGTTTCTCATGTGAGACCTGGCAAAGCTTTCAATATCCTCTGTATTTTGACGTTGATTTGGGTTTTTTACAGTAATACAACTCTTAATAACTAAATCAATCCCATGATGCACTCCGATGAACAAGCCCTATATAGAGAGATAAAATTCAAGTCCAACAACATATAGATACCGTATTACACTGTACACACTGATACAGGTATAGGTACCGCTACAGGTACGGAATTACACACTATACAGTAATAGAGAGAGACAAATGCGACCCCAACATGCAAATCAGGCGACCCCACGTGGGACCGCGACCCAGAGGTTGAGCAACACTGCTGTGTTGTTAAGGGCTGATTATGGTTCCACGTCAACGCAACACATGGACCACGCAGACGCTTCAACGCAATCATGAATCTGGACCAATCAGAGCCCTTGCTGCTGCATCGCCTCAAGGTTATCGTTTTTGGGAGGCGCGTCAGGCCCTTGCGGTCGACGCAAGAAGGGTCCACAAGGACGTAATGCCTCCGTAAACCCCCTTACGTTGCGTCGACGTGGAACTATAATCAGTCCTTTAGCTCTTTAGGCTCCGTTTTGTGCTCACCGCGGACGAGGAGCAGTTGCTGCCCAGCGACAGACACTTGACGGCGCACCACTGGCAGCCGTTGGTGTTGGCGGTGCAGCTGTAGCAGTCGGAGTACTGCTCACAGCGCTCGCTGTCCGGGTCTGGGGAGGAGGAGGAGGAGGAGGAGGAGGAGGAGACCGGCACAGAGAAGAGGTTTAATGGTCTGTCATCGAGAGGTCGCCACCTTCTGGTGTTGCATGTCACTAAAGCACATTGTTCCATATAATTTATGATTCAATAAATAAAATAATCTTAAATAAGTTAATATGTAATAATTAATACCTGTTTAATGATAACTTATACAATAACAAAATAAACACATCCTCAAAAATATATAATTTTACAGACCATGTCAAAAGGGTAAACGACCATCTTCTCTATCCTCTCTATCTTTCGAGCGTTTCGCCGACATGAAGACAACAGGCTAGGCTTTAAGATAAATCTCGCGGAGACAACGAGGAGTCAACACGGCAGAGCGGTGGCTGAGTGTTTTGCGAGCCATCTGAATCCAGCTCATTATCCCTCTGAAGTCCCTAACGGCTGTAATCTGCCGAGCCAGCGTGAGGGCTCTGCACTGACGTCCCGCACCGCGCTGTAAATGCCAAGGCTGTCCTGTAATCCACGGAGGTCTCGTGGTGCACTCCCTGACATCACTTCATTACGGCTCCGGCGTTCACGCGTACGATGTCAACACAGCGATTAACGTCACGCCGGGGGTAAGAAGAAAACAAAAGTGAAACCTTTTTAAATGCCAGCGCGCTCGCCCCACCGAATCCTCACCAAGGCAGGGGGATGCGATTTAAAGTGCAGACGGCGACTGTGCTCGTACTATTTATAAGACAACGACTCTCTGAAACGGTCCCCTTGTGTGCTGTACAGTGCAGTGTTTGAGTCATCGCCATTTTGTAGTGCTCGCCTGAAAATTGTAACTGTATGAATCCGGTTCCCTCCAAAGTGCACTACTTCATACCCATAACGCTCCTTTTTATGCAAATGAGGCGTCACAGGGTGAACAGCTGGTTTATGCCGCTAAAACACGTCACGCCGACAGATTACTGCCACATAACTAGCACCCGACTCCCTCCCTGATGTGTGTTCTCTCAGTAGTGTACGATACGGTGTTCACTGTATGGGGAACAGGGAACGCGGACACGAGTGAGCCAATCGGCACGGTGCTAGCCGCGGCCGCGCGACGATGACCTCACAGCACTGTGGTCACCATGACGACGACTACAACGTCAGCGACTTACACGTGCGTCCGGCGCAGGCGGCCGAGGGCTGAAGGTGGGCGTGGAGGCAGGCCGCCAACGTGTCGTTCCACACGCAGCGAATCCCGGGCCAGGCCTGGCCGCAGGAGGCGGGGCTTGAGTAGGCGGAGCAGTTTGGGGAGGTGTACATGAGCACGTCGCTCATGAGCAGGCTGTTGAACCCTCCGAACACATACATCACCCTGGGGGGGGGGAGAGGGAGGTAGAGGGAGGTACAGAGAGAGGTAGAAGGAGAGAGAGAGGTAGAGAGAGAGAGAGGTAGAGGTAGAGAGAGAGAGGTAGAGAGAGAGAGAGAGGTAGAGAGAGAGAGAGAGGTAGAGGTAGAAGGAGAGGTAGAGGTAGAGGTAGAGAGAGAGAGGTAGAGAGAGAGAGAGAGGTAGAGAGAGAGAGAGAGGTAGAGGTAGAAGGAGAGGTAGAGGTAGAGGTAGAGAGAGAGAGGTAGAGGTAGAGAGAGAGAGGTAGAGAGAGAGGTAGAGAGAGAGAGAGAGGTAGAGGTAGAGAGAGAGAGAGGTAGAGGTAGAGAGAGAGAGAGAGGTAGAGAGAGAGAGAGGTAGAGGTAGAGAGAGAGAGAGAGAGGTAGAGAGAGAGGTAGAGAGAGAGAGAGAGAGAGAGAGGGAGAGAGAGAGAAGGAAGAAAATAGAGAGACGTATTAGAAAAAAAAAATGGGAAGATGGATGGACAGAGCAGGTTTTCGTTCTCATACTGCTCATCCTAGACTACATTTCAGCACATTTACTAGAGCTTCTGCATCCTGGAATAAATCAGATAGTGGTATATATACAAGTATAAGTAGTCATTATATCCATGACCGTGTTTACTCACCCGTCGCTGAAGATGGCAGAGTGACCGAAGCGATTGACGTCATGATGGAGATCAGGTCGAGAGAGAACCTTCCACTCATCACAGCCTGGGGAGAGACCGGGAGGGAGACAACCACACAGGGAGAGAGAGAGAGATAGGGGGAGAGAAAACGAGACAGGGAGAGAAAGAGAGACAGGGAGAGAGACAGAGAGACAGAGAGACAGAGAGAGAGACACAGGTGGAGAGACATAGAGACAGAGAGAGAGGGAAAGAAACAGAGACGGGGAGAGAGAGAGAGAGGTGGAAAGACACAGAGAGAGAGACAGAGAGGTATAGAGAGACAGACAGGTAGGGAGAAACAGAGACAGTGAGACAGACAAATAGAGAGAGGTACAGAGGTGGAGAGATACCAGAGATAGAGAGACAGGCAAAGAGAAAGAGGGGCCGAAATACAGAAGACAGACAGACGAACAGAGAAGACAGACAAGGGGACAGGGAGACAGGTACAAGGTCAGATGAGGGACACTCTCCTGATGACTGATCTAACTGATGTGACGTGATGACGTGATGATCTAATGATGTCACGATTTGTCCTGCAGGCTAGAAGGGTCCGCGGCTCGACAAGGTCACGGTACCATTCCCCTCCCACTCGAGGCACCTTGGGCAAGGCACCGGGGAGCCCACTCCATCATAGGACCTGCCCTGGAGTTGTACCAATCAGTGTTTCCCCCAGCACTGTATGGTCAAGGCGGCCGCCTTAACGACAATAGGGCCCCGCCTTGACTACCAATGTATAAAAATATATATATCTGCATCTGCACCCCAACCTCGACACACATACACACACACTTTTACCCAATATCTTTTGTCAAGAGAAGACAGGATAGGAGAAGCAAAAGAGGGAAGGAGAGGAGAGGAAAGAGGAGGCAAGGGGAAAGGAGGAGAAAAGGAGTGAGGAAAGGACAGGAGAAGAGAGGAAAGGAGAGGAGTAGAGAGGAGAGGGGAGGAGGAGAGAGGGAAGGAGAGTAGAGGAAAGAGAGGAGGAGACGAAAGAGGAGAGGAGGAAAGGAGGAGGGGAGGGGATAGGAAAGGAGAGAAGGAGAGGGGAAAGTAGAGGCGAGGAGATGAAAGGAGAGGAGAGGAGGCGGGAAGCAGAGAGGAGGTGAGGAGAGGATAAAAGGGAAGATGAGAAAAGGATGGGAAGAGAGGAAGAGAGGACCAGAATAAGAACAAGGAGGAGGAGAGAGTGAATCAGTGAGTGAATCAACAGCAGCCTGACGAGTCAGCACATCCAACCTTCAAAGACGTAAATGAAGACACTCGGACTGCATCAGAGCATCTCCAGCCTGCAGGGCCTCAGTGAGCCCCCCCAGTCCCCAAGAGAGCGACGCGCACACACACACACACACACAAACACACAGTTAGGCTGTGGTCACCTAGCACCATCTGCTGGCCGACGGGGGTACTGCAGCCCGACCGGGGCTGATTGGAAATTCGTTAACGACACGTCCACCACAATGTCAGTCCGATGGACTCTAATTGAGTGGAGCTCGTTAAGGAGGGGCAATTAGTCGCCTGAGCTCAGCACCATCTCCACAGTAATTACCAGACAATTACCGGCTGCAACGGCAACCGGGCTCTTACAGCTGTTGGGCAAGGGGGAGGAAAAGCGGGGGGGGAGAGTGGGAAGGACAGTGGAGGTTAAAGCGAGAAATTTCTTTGAGGCGTTTCTCCGACAGCGGCTCTCCGGGGAGTCAAACAACACTCCGCCATGTCTCCACAGGACACAACCGAGGGTACAGACGGCTAGCCCTCCCCATCCCTGGACCCGCGGCGACCTAGCACCAGGCTAACTAGCCTAGCTTCCACCGTAGCGGCCACAGTGCCTCGACCGACACCTTCACTCACAAAACACCGTAGAACCACGTAGACAGAGCTGTTCCCGCAGATCACGTCTGTTGCCATTTTTTTTTTTTACCCAGAATGCCGCCTGTTATCCGCATGAGCAGAAGCCAGCAGATTGAGCTGCAACCCCCCCGTGGCGCTAGGGCGACTGGGCCGCCTGTCAATCACCCGGTACAACGGCAAACCAGACCTGCAGTGCCCGGAGCCTGTTCCCATCCCGGACCCTGGTGGGAATGTACCGTACCGGAGATCCCGGTAATGAGGGAATGTCTCCGGAACGTTCCACGCAGCAACCAGACGCTCCGAGAGCCTTCAGCCGGCTCGCCATTGGCTCGTTGGCTCCGACGGGTAATTACTGCTCAGAAGAGTTTCCGAGGGAAGCGTTTGATGGTTTATGCATACGGCGTCCATTTTGAAACCCACCCGGTAGAAGTCTTATTATACAAAGGATAATGAAACCTGTTAATTATGCAGCGGAGGAGGTGTGTGTGTGTGTGTGTGTGGGGGTTAGGGAGAGAAACCCGGCTTTGAATTCATAGTGGGTCTCCAACTGGGAAATGTACACTTCCACCAGTATCTCCAGTAACACGCGTTCCCTAAGGTCAGTGAGGCAATAACATGAGAGTCTGTCGGAGCCTGCGCCAGGCACCTCCTCCTGTGAGCCGATCAATATTCCACCCTGTCCGCATCCATCTCCGAAGATCCCCGGGACTTGGGAGAGACGAGATGCATGGTGAAAGACACGGAGATAATTACCTATTTATTCTGCTGGAGAGCTCCTTAACAGCACGCATCTGTATTCACCGCCCCGCCGCCCGGGATAAAACGCCTCAACGGATAAATTGTTCCATCCGGAACAGTCTTCGCTGGCAACTCAAGGAAACATTCTGGGTGTCTGTATCTGTCCGAGAATGTATCCGCCCGTCCGTGCATCCGCCTGTCAGTGCATCTGTCTGTCTGTCTGCGTAACCGTCTGTGTGTTTGTCTGTGTGTGTGGATCTGCTGTTTATCTGTCTATGTATCTATCTGCCTGTCTGTCTGTCTGGCTGTCTGTCTGTACATTGATCTGTCTGTGTAATCTGTCAGTGTATCGATCTGTGCGCGTCTGCCTCTGTCTGTGTTTCTGACTGTTTCTGTCCGTCTGTCCGTTAATGACACGGCTCAAGGACGCCACTTGCGTTGGGGAGGGCACACCCCCCCCCCCCCACACCCCTCCCCCCAGGGAGCTCACCGAGGTCGTAGGTCATGAAGTCGGTGGAGAAGCACTTGGCACCATGGCTCATGGACGTGTCGTTGTGCGTGTTCCCGCCAAACACCAGCATGGCCCCGCCCACCAGCACCGCAGAGTGCAGGTAGCGGAAGAAGCCGCTGTCCCGCAGGATGGTCCTGATTGGACAGAACACACGTCAATCACAGGCATCCCGCAGACAGCGGTGGATAATCACCAACGTTAGGATTATATTATGAATATGGATTTGACCACGCTAGCTACACTAGATTAATATAAATGTACAGGTACCGTTGGACCATTAGTGGACGGGTGTATTACATGAACGTTTCTCTGAACCATCAGTACCTTTTAATGTTAGTTTATATTCTAAAGACATTTAGAAAGTACAATAAAAGATTTAGCCTTGTGCTTTATCTGAAAATGTTCAGATAAAGAAACAAGGATTGTCATTGGCTAAGCTCTGGTCCAAATAACGAAACAAGGCTCGTGATTGGCTCAGCCTTGGTCCAAATAATGAAACAAGGCTCATGATTGGCTAAGCCTTGGTCCAAATAACGAAACAAGGCTTGTGATTGGCTGCGCTCGGGTAGAGTTAAAGAATGGCCCTTAATGTAAGCACTTATTGTGTGTCGTATTTAGTTATAGTAGCATCTTATCATAGCTATCTTTGTTGTAAACGGAGAACGGGTTAAGCTTGCGATTGTTAGCGCTTGCCACTTGGTTCTATGAACCTGTTCTACTTGCTGTACCGACAGCGATATACTGTGTCACCTTCTTATGACAAATGTACTTCTTGTAAGTCGCTTTGGATAAAATCGTCGTGCTAAACGCCCTAAATGTAAATGTAGACGAATGGAGGCGTGTGACTGGCCGCTCACCACTTGCTGCCTTCCACCTGGTACTTGTAGAGGTCTCCGGCCAGGCCGTACTTGTTGGCGCTGTAGGCCTTGTAGCCGCCGTGCACGAAGATGGAGCGCGAGGCGGGGTCGTACACGCTGCTGTGGCCGTAGCCCCCCTGCACCAGGGCCCCGTCCGTCGGCACCATGCGCCACGAGTTCCTGGCTGGGGTCACACAGGGGGCACACAGAGGTCACACAGAGGTCAGCGCTTGCTGAAAGGTCAGCGGTGACACAGGGGTCAGAAGCTCGGGCTGTGTTTTGGTCCATTACACAATTCCGCGGTCTGTTATTTTCTATTTCCAACCAGACGGTTGTTTTTCTACGGAAGCAATAACATATTTTTATATCTACATTTTGTATCAAACCCCCTCCATAGTGGAGTCCCCCCCACCTGACTCCCTCCCCAGGGGGTCCTCCCTGGTACCTGACCCCCCCCTCCCTAGGGGAGTCCTCCCTGCTACCTGACCCCCTTCCTGGAGTGGCCCCCCAGTACCTGACCCCCTCCCTAGGGGGTCCTCCCTGCTACCTGACCCCCTCCCCAGGGGGTCTTCCCCACTACCTGAACTCCCCCTGGTCCCTGACCCCCTCACTAGGGGAGGCCTCCCTGGTCCCCGACCCCCTATCCCTGTCCGGTAGCGGACCCCCTCCCCTACCCCCTCCCGTAGCGGAGACCCACCGATGTCGTACTCCTGGACCTGGCTGATGTAGCCGTAGAGGGGGCAGTGTCCGAACAGCACCAGCATGACGGCACCCCCGGCGCCGTCGCCCTCCTCCTCCTCCGCCAGCGGGGGGACCACGTGGGCCGTGTGGCCCACCACCGCGTACTGCTCCTTGGCCCGCGGGCTCAGCAACACCCAGGTCTGGTTCTGCACGTGGAAGGCCCACAGCTGGGTGGACACGTTGCCCGTGGAGTCGATCTTCCCCCCGTACATGTAGATCTTCCCCTGGGGAGGAGGAGCAGATTGAAGGAGAGGAGGAGGAGCAGATTGAAGGAGAGGAGGAGGAGGAGGAAGAGGAGCAGATTGAAGAAGAGGAGGAGGAGCAGATTGAAGAAGAGGAGGAGGAGGAGGAGGAGGAAGAGGAGCAGATTGAAGGAGAGGAGGAGGAGGAGGAAGAGGAGCAGATTGAAGTAGAGGAGGAGGAGGAGGAAGAGGAGCAGATTGAAGGAGAGGAGGAGGAGGAGGAAGAGGAGCAGATTGAAGGAGAGGAGGAGGAGGAGGAGGAGCAGATTGAAGGAGAGGAGGAGGAGGAGGAGGAGGAGGAGGAGCAGATTGAAGGAGAGGAGGAGGAGCAGATTGAAGGAGAGGAGGAGGAGCAGATTGAAGGAGAGGAGGAGGAGGAGCAGATTGAAGGGGAGGAGGAGGAGGAAGAGGAGGAGGAGGAAGAGGAGCAGATTGAAGGAGAGGAGGAGGAGGAGGAGGAGGAGGAGGAGCAGATTGAAGGAGAGGACAAGGACGAGGAGGAGCAGTGTGAGGTTCATAACGTCCACGTGAAGAACCGCAAGATTTTTTTATGAATATGCCGTGCGAAAAAAGTTTCTTTGTTATATGATAACGAACGGTGTGGTAATAAAACCAACTGAAATTGCTTGGGGTGAGATACAAGAGCTAATTGTTAGAAAAACAAGCTGTACCCAAACGGTTCCCTTGATTACACTATAAATAAAAAAACGCATAACTCCACCAGCGCTACTCTCTTAGTCACTGGAAGGAGTCAAACCAGTCATCCCATAACACCTCATGATGCGTTGCCTTTCCTTTGTTCAAATATGCTTTGTCTCGCATGTAAACAAACTGGCATGCCCACACGTCTTGAAGCTCATTGGCTAAAAGACACAGGTGTGAATCAAAAGGTGTGTAACAATGAGACGAGGTAATCAACAGGTGATCCACAGACAGCGCCGTACCTCGTACTCGGCGAGCGAGTGTCCGTAGCGAGGCGTGACGACGTTCACACTGGCATCCAGGGACAGCCAGCTCCGGTCGGTCAAGTTAAACCTGTAGAGAGAGAGAGAGAGAGAGAGAGAGAGAGAGAGAGAGAGAGAGAGAGAGAGAGGGAGAGAATGAGAGAGAGAACGAGAGAGAGAGAAAGAGAGAAAGAGAGAGAGAACGAGAGAGAGAGAGAGAGAGAGAACGAGAGAGCGAGAGAACGAGAGAGAACGAGAGAGAACGAGGGAGAGAGAGAACAAGAGAGAGAGAGAGAACGAGAGAGAGAACGAGAAAGAGAACGAGACAACGAGAGAGAGAACAAGAGAGAGAGAGAGAGCAAGAGAGAGAACGAGAGAGAGAGAACGAGAGAGAACGGGAGAACGAGAGAGAGAGAACGAGAGAGAGAGACAGAGAGAACGAGAACGAGAGAGAGAGAAAGAGAATGAGAGAGAGAAGGTGAGAACGAGAGGGAGAGAACAAGAGAGACAGAGAGAGAGAACGAAAGAGAGACAGAGATGGGATGGAGAGAAAGTATCAAGAATCTATTCACCATTTTACTAATAGGTCATTTATCAGACATTTCTTTCCAAGGTGACTTGAAGTGAATTCAGACATGTCATTCGGGGGCAAGTAGGGGCTAAGGCATCATTCTTGCTCAAGGCACATGGGGATCGAACCCAGTACCTTTTGACTTGCAGCCACTACACTCTCCTGACCCTCAATCTCTCCTGGATTGAGTTTTGTTATTTCGTCTTCATGTTATCTTTATTGGTCCCGGGGGCCATGAACGTAAGTCCTGTGATATTGGCAGCTACACAGCCGCGTAAACACTGTGGAATGACCGGCTGGGACCGCTTCAGGGACGCCAGCCCAGCCAGTCATTTTACAGCTTTAATTACACCCTGCAGTGCCCTAGATAGTGCTCCGACACCCACTTCCTGTTGATTCCCTCAGACAGGAAGTGCTGGCCAGTGGACCTGTGTTTTAGTATTTCGCCGCCAGAATAAATGATGGATATATATAGAGAGAATATATCGAGGTCTAGGAATCAGGCAGAGAGCAGAATCGCCACGCACCATCATTTCTTAGCAACAGGAATACCCTAGCAACAGGACTGACGACAACAAAGACTTCAAACACACTTCAGTCAATCTCTAAACAAACAAGTGTCAGAGCACAGACAACATTTTTTCTCTAAGTCCCTAATCCCGCTCTAAAACAGAAAAGAAAACTGACTGCTGAACCAGTGTCCCAAATGCATCGACACATCCCATAATAACACACCCTGGTGGGGGTTACCTACTCTGATTGGGTAGCAAAGATAACCAACAACACCCCTAGACACCCATAGTACCCCCACACCCTCCAAGTCACCCATAGTCACCCCAAAACCCCCCCAGTCACCCATAGTCACCCCACACACCCCCTTAGTCAACCCACACCCTCCCCAGTCAACCCAACACCCTCCCCAGTCAACCCACACCCTTCCCAGTCAACCCAACACCCTCCCCAGTCAACCCACACTCTCCCAGATACCATGTCACCCATGGTCACCCCAAACCCTCCCTGTCAGCCATGGTCACCCCAAACCCTCCCTGTCACCCATGGTCACCCCAAAACCCTCCCAGTCACCCATGGTCACCCCAAACCCTCCCTGTCAGCCATGGTCACCCCAAACCCTCCCTGTCAGCCATGGTCACCCCAAACCCTCCCAGTCACCCATGGTCACCCCAAACCCTCCCTGTCAGCCATGGTCACCCCAAACCCTCCCAGTCACCCATGGTCACCCCTCCCCAAACCCAGGCCTCCCCGGTCCCCTCTGAATCCCACTGGTTGCCGTGGGATACGTACGCTTTGACCATCTGGTAGTCGGAGGTGTTGAAGACGTAGCCCCCGATGACCCACATAACCCCCTGGTGGACCAGCGCCCGGTGGGACGCCCGCGCCAGCCCCGCCTCCTCGTACTCCTCCCGCCGCCAGTAGGAGGCGTTGGCCGGCACCGACACGGAGCAGCCGGGACCTGCAGGAGAGGAGGAGGAGGAAGAGGAGGAGTAACAGCAGGAGGAGAATAGGAAGGGGAGGAGAAGAGAAGGAATAAGAGCAGGAGCAGAGGAGGAGGTGGAGGAGACCACCTCTTTGTCCAAGTTGGGCTTATTTTCAGTGCGTCGGTTCAATGCGGTGCTGCTCTAGTCACACGCCTGACATTTTGTTTGGGAGAACTCGCCAAATTCTATTTTGTTTGAAGGACCCTGGAAATAAATATGGCATGTCCCTTTGTTTACACGTTCATCCCTTTAAATATTTACATTCTGGAATCAATCCCAGCATCACCGGTCGAGAGGCGCCGCCACAGATGGAAATCTACAGCGGGTTCCTCAACAACACAACACAACAAACAATGAGCTGGTCCCAAAGCGGGAGACAAAGGAAGTGTCCAGGAAGAGCACCACGCCAACACAACCCCAACACTGGGAGAGAGGGGGGGGGGGTCGGGTCAGAGCCCAGCAGAACCCAGACTCTTATTTCAACCTGCGAGTTTCAACCTCCGGCACGCGGGCCATAGGTGGCCCGCAGTACGGCCACGATCCAACGGTTTGTTCCAGACTGACCACTGTACTGATGAAAATCCTATCAACCCTAATGTATTTCTTATTTTATTGCTTATTTGTTGGGTCCACACATCTGCTATCAAGAACGACTAATAGAAAAGGGATGATTCAATGATAACCAGAAGGTTTGAATCCAACACAACTCGCTGTTAGGATGTTTACCAACCAATTGGCCATTAAGTACATTAAAAGGGGCAAAAGTGCAAAGGAAGTTATCACAAGCGGGTTTCCGGATTGGCCCAGTACACAGTGGTCACGTGACAGCACAGGAAGTTGTGTGATTCGCTGTGCCGGTCGAGTACACTGAAACAGCTTGGTTTGGTGGGCGGCATTTGGCTCCTGCTAGCTAGAGTGTCGAGGTGTCCCTGAGCAAAACACCTCATCCTGATTGTTCCTGGTGAGCTGGCTGTCGCCTTGAGTGGCTGACACCGCGTCGGTGTGTGAATGTGTGAATGAATGAATTTCAGGCAATATTGTGAAGCACTTCGGGTGGCCTCTGGTTACAACAAGGTGCTGTATAAGTACATTCCAGTCCATTTGTTATTTGTTTTCTGGCCCTTTCTAACCCCGACGACCCCAGCACTGAACAAACTGAAACAGCCCCTAGACCTCGACGGCGCTTCTTAAAGCGGGCATTGAAGAGCCTCGCCCGGGTCCGGAGAGGCAATTTGTGGAGGGCCAGAGGCTCCGTGGAACCGATCACCCGTAGCGGCAAATCCATTAGGAAATCGCTGCTCCGAGCTCGCACGCCCCCGCCGGTTGGAGAAAACACCGCTCTGAGGGCGGACGGGTGACGGGAGCGACGCTAGTTAGCCTTCAACTGAAACACTGGGACACGAAGGCGCGAGAGGCTAAAGGCCACGCGGCTCGGCCTCAGTAATGAGGTGGCCATGGAGCGTCGCGGTGGTGGCGGGGAGATAGCGGAGGTTAAATTGCAGCGTTTACCCTCCGTCTCCGCGGAGACGCTTCGCCAGGAAGCCGACCAGCCGACGGAGCGCTTTGAGACGAGTTTCAGAAAAGTGGGCGTGCCCGCTGGGGACGGGTCGTTAACCAATAGGGAGAGGGGGTTTTAACAAGCACCGCTGTGGAGGTGTGTGTGTGTTTGTGTGTGTGTGATGGCAGAGCTGAATGTGCTCGCAGTATCTGGGTATTCAAACTTCACCTCCGACCAGGGGGAGGGAACAGAACATTCTGAAATGTCCTAGAACGTTCTGGAAAGTTCTGGAATGCTCTAGAACATTCTGGAACACGGCTCTAGAGAGAAGGATGAGAACGTCACCCCCCCCCCCCGACACTGGTACTCTACGGTCTTATATAAAATCACACACACAATTCAATACCTTATTTATAGCTAACACAGGACGCATTCTAACGAGTTATGATTAGCAATTATACAAGCGTATCATCATCCCGTTTGTAAGCTAACGATGTGGGCCACATGCGGTCACAAGCACACCTCCATCAGTGAATATGTTACACATCATGTCGCACATCACCTCACAATGAAAATTATCCAATTAGCTGAAACATAAGTCGCAGAGCCAACGACAAACATTATAAAAATTCTTCATAACATTATCGCAGTTGCAAGCTAATGAGCGGATGCTTCACGCACTTACATCAGCGAATACGTTTGCATACATTTAAAATACACGCAGCATGAGCTGTGTATATTTACATATTTACAATGTATGCTAACGTGTGCTAACGTATGCTAACGTATGTTTTCATATTCCAACGTCTTCGGTTGCCGTGGAGGCCACGCCCTGCCCCCTGCAGTTCCGCACCTTGCCAGCCGGGGTAGCAGGAGCAGGACTTGTTGCTGGTCTGGCAGTAGCCCCTCTCTGGGAAGCCACAGTCGGCCTGGCAGTAGGGCACCTGGCACGCCTCCCCCTTCCATTGGTCCTCGCACACGCACTGCACCGCCACGCCCGTCCCGTTACCGGGGCGACACTCGCCACGCCCCGAACAGTCGTTAGGGCACGAGTTCACCCTGGAGAGGGGGAGAGGGGGAGGGGAGGGAGGGGGAGGCAGAGACAGGAAGGGAGAGAGAGACATGGATATAATGATGGAGAGCCACGGAGGAGGATAAAAAACGATTTTCTTTCGTGACCGTATAGTCGTCGTCAACAGAGACATGATCAGAGGCCTGTTGCTCTCGGAGCCGTGTTTCACCGGTCTCCGGGGTGAGAGAGTTTGTTTTTTTCACACTAATTTGAACTCCTCAACGCATCATCGCCCTACTGATCGTTTGAGTTTAAATGCGCAGAAGCCTCGGCGGCAAACTTTCACACCGGGTCCCGTGGTGTTCTCTACCGGTGAGCGCGGAGCCAGCCACGGAAATAAAGATCTGACGGTTCGGTTTGTTGTCGCCGTCGTGTTAGCTTTGAAGGGGAGAACAAAACTCCAGCGGAGACAAGATGGCGTCGGACGTCTTCTTTCATCATCCCCGACGGTCAGATGGTCAGACCTCCACCCCCCGCCGCATCAGACACCGGAGAACAAGCACGCTTCCATCTCCACCCTCCTCCTCTTTTTAATCTCCTTCACTTTCTTCTTCACCTGCGGTCAGTCTTCAGTGGTTGTTGTCAGATGATGCGGGTTTCAGGATGCTAAAAGACTTCAAGCTAACGTTGGGCTAACGTCATGCTAACGTCGTGCTAAGGACAGTTCAGATTAGCACTGACTGTCATTAGCACGACGTTAGCACAACGTTACCAATACACCGATTTTTCAGCTGGTGTATTGGTGTGACCAATGCTCCCATCTGAGTGTCGAGGTGTCCCTGAGCAAGGCACCCAACCCTAACTGCTTCCGACAATTTGTCTGACGTCCTGCATCTTGAACGTGTGTATGTGTGCATGAATGGTTGCAAGTCACTTTGGATAAAAGCGTCTGCCAAATGCCCTTAATGTAAATGTAATTATGATGTAGTGGACTACCACTACCACAAAACATAACCAAGTAAACCCATTCCTCAGATTGGTAACATTTCACCGCAATCTCTGCAGTTGTTTAAGAAACTTTTTAAGAATAGCAACCCCCGATAATTACAGTGTGCTTTGACTCTTTGGATACAAAACCTCTTGTCTTGTCAAACTTCTGCGGTCGCCCCTACAGTCTATCTATAGTGCCCCACGGAACCAGTCCTGGGTTTCCTGCTCAGAACCGGCGCCTTGGAGAGGTTCCTGCTGGGTCGGTTCCACACAAAGACACGGTCGGCAGAAGGTCGGCCGTGTCTTTGTGTCCGACATCCTGGACTGATTCTTATTCATAACATATATTCAAATCACTCTATATCGTGAACCGAATACGTATTTCATCTTTTTTCTTCGTTTCCAGTATTTCTCGACAATCCCGACATCCCACAGAAAACCTCTGGTATGTGCGAGATTACTTAAGACTATGAAGCTATACATAAACAAAGACGATAAAACTCTTTCTGATTCCGATACAGAGCTTGGGTCTGAATGCAGGGAGGAGCAAACGCTCAATGGAGGAATTGCAGAAAGTGTTACAGAAAGTCAAAAGGAGCATTCCATTGTGCTACCTTGTGGAAACACTTCCATTCATTAAATTCAATTATCACACCTTCCCCCTGATTGACTAATCGCTCCTGACAGCAGCGAGATAAAGTCGTTTTTTTTGGCCCAGGCTCATTAGTTAAGTGTGCGACAGCAACTCGAAACATTTCACAAAGCAATTAAATTAATTTGCCGCATCGCACAGCTCACTGATGAGAGTGCGAGGACTGCCAGCTGATAACAGACAGACACACAGGGAGGTGGCCAGACAGACACACAGAGAGGTGGCCAGACAGACACACAGACACACATGGAGATGGTCAGACAGGTAGCCAGCCAGCCAGACAGACACACAGGCACACATGGAGATGGTCAGACAGGTAGCCAGCCAGCCAGACAGACACACAGGTACACATGGAGATGGTCAGACAGGTAGCCAGCCAGCCAGCCAGCCAGCCAGCCAGCCAGCCAGCCAGCCAGCCAGCCAGACAGACAGACAGACAGACAGACAGACAGACAGACAGACAGACAGACAGACAGACAGACAGACCTATAGGAGATGTTGAAGCCGGTCAGGTTGTAGGCGGCGTCGCTGAAGAAGTGCAGCAGGGCGTAGCCGGAGACGGAGGCCACCTCCGGGGTGGTCTCGTTGCCATAGCGCTCCGGGATGATCAGACCGCTGGGACCAGGAGACACGGGTTACACACCATGACCGCCAACACCGTGTGCAGCACATCCCCATGTACCGGCTCGGTCCGTCCAATAGGACTCCCTGTGTCAGAACTGATGACGAAGGGCTTTATATATACAGGAGTGGGGGAGACGCAGTACCTGAAGGCGGCCAGCAGGGGGGCATAGATGGAGTCCCCATCGTACACGTAGAGGTGGTCCCAGCTGCACTCGGTGGCAAAGTGGTTGAACCTCAGTCGGAGGATGGTGTTGGGCCTGGAACACAGACCCACGTTAACATAGAGTGACGTAGAGACCCACAGAGTAGCTACGCCTGTGACGTAGACCAAGGGTGTAGCTACGCCTTTGACGTAGTTGCTTCAACTGTCTAAAAGGGGCAGCACTCCCCGCTGTGCTGATGGTGACTCAGTCATAGATGGAATCCAAAACACTAACAAGACCCGATTCTACAAGCCTCATGCTTCATTTGTCCGAACTGGCTCCGATTCATGACCTGCTCCATGGGTGTTCTGGGCAAGGTTTGGGGAGAGCAGTGGTAAGGGCGTTCGACTGCCAGCCCAGAGGTACTGGGTTCAATCCCCAAGGTACGCAGCCTAACTCAAAGGCATCCTTGAGCAAGATGTCCAAAGCCCTACTTGCTCATTAGTTGTGGATAAAACCTACGACCTCAATGAGATGTTCCAAGCCTGTCACCAGGGCGCTGAAGTTTGACCTCAAATACAACCCGTCACGGTGTTTAACATCGTAAAAATAATCCTCCTCGCTTGATCATGTTTCGATCTGAGGAAATCTGGGAAGTTCCTTCCAACTCAGGGTCGCTCTTAACCTTTCACTCAGCCAACCACGGAGACGACTGCCATAAACAACATTCTGTTTGCTCCTCAGTGGGAATGCAATGAATGTTTCCAGTCATCGCTTCATGGCCTCTCTTTTTAAACCACTCAAAATAGCGGTAATTTATGAAGACTGCCGATGGCTCGGAGCGACTGGCAGGAAGCCCACGTGTTAAGAGGGGGGGAACCACCATGGCCAAAACTACAAACACTTCTGCTCGGGGACAAATGAGGGGTTTATCCAGCGCCTTTTATCCATGCCTATAAGTAAGCTAGCCGTTAGCGGATTGATAATCAGTCATTGCACAGCACGACTTAAAACAACGACTCAGTAGTGAAACCAAATAACCAAATAGCGCTGCTCAGAGGCAGAAGAAACATCCAAAAAAACTTTGGTTAGGCGTTTCGGAGGATGTTGGGTAATTTAACATGATTAAAAAAAATAGGGATTGACCGATTATCTGCCGGGCCGATTATCGGCGCCGATATTGGCATCGGCCTTTTTTTTGATCCGACGGCCGATAAGAGATCAATTTAAAACTGGGTTATTTTGGCTCTGATGCAGCCGTTCCTCTCTGTCTGCTGTCACTACGCTGTCTCCAGCATTGTCCCACCCACAGCACCATCTGATTGGTTACACGCTCTGGTTACACGCAGAGCCACGAAGGGTAACAGCCAATCAGCAGTGAAAGCTGTGCATGCACAGTGCTCACACACACGCCAGAGAGGAGAAAAGGTTTTGTCTGGTTTGGTTTCGAGGCAAGTTAAGGCAGCAGACTCTCCCGAAATCGTAATAAACATCCCAGTCCTCTACAACTCACAACTACTAGTAACATTACTGTGAGCCCATTAACGTAACTGCGTAATGCGCTATCCAACTGCGTAACCACGGAGCCCCTCGAGCCCTTAAGGCCGATTCATAGCTCCGGATCCGGACGAAATTCGTCCGTCAGTTCCAAACGTTGTCTCCGGGACTACCCTTCATACCTCTGTCCGGTTTCAGCGTTGTCATGGGTGGTACGCAATACATCCTCTAGAGGGCAGTGACTGTTGTGTCACAAACTACCGGCATCGACAATCGCAAACATGGCATCTGTAGAGGAGATGATTTTGCTTTGTGTCATCCGAAATCTGGAGAAAAAAAAAAAAGCCGCAAAAAGTGTAGGCCTACGCGGCGGTGGCATGTGACTCCCCTCACCAACCCGCAGAATATCTCCTCAAAATATTGCGCCTTTTTTTAATATCCAGTTAAAACTCATTGCCAAAGCAGGGGAACAATAAAATACAAAGGTCAGGTATATACTATAATATAAGCATAAAACGTTAAATACAATATATATACATATCAGATATTATACTACTCTATCTATTTTCGCGAATGGTCTGACTTCTGACTCTATACTGCCGCCTCGATTTCCGGTGGTATTGCTCCGTTTCTCCCGGAGCACTCCGGATTCGTAAGCTCAGAGGCGACGGACCCATTGACGGACGAAACACCTCCGGGACCGGACAAAACGGTCCATATCCGTATTTACCGTAGGGTGTGAATGGGCCTTTAGGCTTTAAGGTGAAGGCTGATTAGCTTATAGCGTAACGTGAGCCCAGTGGTCCGCTTTCTCCTTCTCTGGCTCTAGACGCTCAGCAGACTGTAGCCAAAGTCTACAACTCACGACTACTAACGTTACTGTGAGGCCCAATACGTTAGAAGCAGCTTTCTGTTCCTATGATAAACACTGATTATTAAAGTGAAGATGCTGTAGGCTATTAAGTGTTTTTAACGGTTTAATCACTTGAAACAAGGTTGCTGATAATATTGATAGGGAAATAGTCAGTGATAAAAGAAGTGTGTGAGAGAGAGAGAAAAAAATTCTGTTAGTTTTATTGCAGGGAAGCACGATGAGGGGATGGCTAGAGAATAGTGTGTGTGTGTGTGTGTGTGTGTGTGTGTGTGTGTGTGTGTGTGTGTGTGTGTGTGTGTGTGTAAGCCACATGAGAAGCTGCAGAAACTGACAGAAAAGCACCAATAAAAAAGCAAAGAAAAGCAAAAATAAAGAAATCCCTTACAGAATGTTCAAAAAAGGGTTAGCATTTCTTATTCAGTTTCTCCCATACCTGAATTAGTCAGGCTTCGGTTTAGCCTGTGTCCTACCAACTGATTAATTTACCCTAATGTGTGGCCCGAACCAAAGTTACACCAAGAATATAACAAAATCTGAAAGAATCTAAATTAGCGTTCTGCCGGATCTGGTTTCCAGATTCTAGGTGTTGGAAACCAATAAAAGAGTTTTCATTTGGATCACAAACCGATCTGCTATTGAAAGGCCCCTATAAACAAAGGAACTGTTTCTGAAGGAAATGAATCAGTGGCGTAAATCCTCCATTTTATTAGCCACTGAGCTAACCAAAGGCTAACTGCCAGATCCCCGTGGTCAGCACCCTTTACTGGGCCCCGGTCCAGGTCAAAGGTCAGGGTCAGAGCCGTACTCACTGTCCCTCGATCAGCCAGGTGCACTTGGTCTTGTATTTGTAGTTCCCGGGTCCGTCTGTCAGGTACCCAGAAGGTCCGGTCAACCTGCAGACACACAAGTAGAACAGGATGTTTTTACCAGTTTCAATTAAAACCAGACGCACTCATTCGGTTAGAGATCATGAGATGTAGAATGTTGCCACAAAATGTCCATGTTTTTCTTATCCTTGTTATGATAAGATAATACTTTATCACTCTGGATTTTACTAAGCAGAATTTGCAAATGAACAATACAAGAGTCATATCGTAAAAGATTATCACTCAGGTGCAATAACCAATTAACAGCCAGACATGTTTCAGGAAACGGTAGATTAATTTCACAAAAACTTAAACTAGTTTCATTAGAGGTAAAAGGGGCAAATCCAAGAGTAAAATATCCAAATGTCCCAGGTTCATGGTAAGGATCACACATGCATGAGAGCAGAGAGCTATGAGTCTACAGAATCAAAGTACAGGTAACGTGCTGGTCATGTTGTTTAGAAATGAAATAGTGAAATGAAACATTCAATTTAGCAAGACAATAGTCTAACTTCGGCAACAACACCCAATATTCAAATGACGAAATTTAGGATGAATTACAAGATTCATCAAATTTATATTTGGATTATATCTTCAGATTTGACCGATTTTCTGTCAAGATTGCTACGTGCGAGTGGGGATTCGTGATTTATTACTTTGCAGTTATTCAAAGTTACACGAGGTAAAAGCAAACAGACACGAGGGGGAAGATGACAACACATCCGGTTGTTATGGTAACTAGGAGTCTGTGCAAACAGGGTAGTCATAACAGCCTAAATAGTTTTTTGTCCTTTTGTCCGTTTAAATAACACAATTTAAAACAACCTTCTAACCGTCACAAGCGATTTGGTAGGGAACAACACAAGGGAACACATTTCTGTTCAGATTGGGTTCGTATGAAACGTTCTCCCTGGCAGACCCTGACCTGAGCCCAGCTGAAGAACACCAGAGGGGTGAAGGAACCACCGCCCTGGCCTTCTCTGAGCACGAGGAACACACCTCATGGGGTGGAGAAAGGACGTGGCCAAAGAGACAGTGTTTGCCTGGAAGACGAAGACCTAGAGCAATATGCCCTAACCCCTCCCTCCTTAATGACCTGTCTCTGTACTGTCTAACCCCTCCCTCCTTAATGACCTGTCTCTGCACTGACTAACCCCTCCCTCCTTAATGACCTGTCTCTGTACTGTCTAACCCCTACCTGCTCCTTAATGACCTGTCTCTGTACTGACTAACCCCTACCTCCTTAATGACCTGTCTCTGCACTGACTAACCCCTACCTGCTTAATGACCTGTCTCTGTACTGTCTAACCCCTACCTGCTCCTTACTGACCTGTCTCTGTACTGTCTAACCCCTACCTGCTCCTTAATGACCTGTCTCTGTACTGTCTAACCCCTACCTGCTCCTTAATGACCTGTCTCTGCACAGCCTAACCCCTACCTCAGTTATGACCTGTCTTTGTACTGTCCAACCCCTACCGGACAGCTCTCTGTACTGTCTTACCCTCCCCTGCTCCTTAATGACATGTTCCTGAATTCCCTGTCGTATGATTTGGTACGATGTGAATTGAAGTGTGTGCTCCATCAGTAACATAACAGTATTTTTTGGAGGAGGAAGGGGCGATAAAGAGCAGGTTTATGAGGACTCTGCACTGCTTTCAAAACGCACAAAATCAAAATTATTCGGCATTCATGTTCACAGTGGGGACGACCAACCCAAACAAGGCTGCTGGCCTGTACTACGTCAATTCAAATAAAACACCTTGAACCCTGAAATGTTTGCTTCCAACCGCCACTCGGGCCTAATAAAGTCAAGCTAAAGGCCCGCTGAAGCCTCAGTGTGGAGTAGACAACCCTCCCGCCACCCAGCAGACCTACGAGTGGGGGGGGATCCACCAAAAAGAAGACTCCTCCCCACCGCAACCTTCTCCTGCGTGGAGGCCGGGAACACCCAGGGGTGTAGACTGCACACACACCGTCCTGGCAGGACACGCGCACACACACACACACACACACACACACACTGCAGCGTCAGCCCGGCAGCGCAGCAAACCGGTGAACAGCGCGGGGCTCAAGGGCACCTCGGCGGTGCCTGACGATGGAAGCGGCTCATTTTCCACTTGCCAGTCACAGTTTAAATCTCCTTTTACAGTTTTTCTCCCCGAGAGCCTACGGAGGTGTAGCTCTGCTATCTCTACATTTATCTATACCCCAGGACAACGATAAGTCGCCCCCTCTCCCCTTGGATGAAGCAATCCATTGTTCAGAGTTCACCTAGACTCTGCATAGCCTCCCCTTACCCCCGATTGGATGTTCAGTGTCCTGGCACTTAATGTACGCACTTATTGCGTGTTGTACGTCCTTGCACTTAAAAATAGTACTTAGCATTGTGTAGCATCTTATCCTAGCTATATGTGTTGTATACGGGGAATAGGTTAACCTAGCGATTGTTAGTGCTTGGCACTTGGTTATATTAACATCCTTACTGCTCCGACAGATATATTGTTTCTCTTTCCTGTGACAAATGTACATATTGTAAGTCACTTTGGATAAAGGTGTCTTCTAAATGCCTTAAAGGGGACATGTTATACCACCAGTTGTGAGTGTGATTAGCCTTACAAGCCGTTTCGAAAATCGGCCCCATATGACATCACAAGTGGGCGTGGATAGCTGAGCAACGTTTACTTCAGCCCACTGGGTAGGCTGGTAGACTGATCTATCCAGCACAGATCTAGGCGGACTCGCCCACTAGTGATGTCATGTGGGGCCGATATGAAACGGCGTGAAGGCTAATCACACTAACACCTGGCGGTATAATATGTCCCCTTTAAATGTCAATGTAAACGTAACTGCGCCGTGCCAGTTGGTAACGGTGCGTGCCGGACCAGTCCTTCAGAAGCGTCTCAGCTCACCGCGAGGGCCGACCGTTCCTAGTGTTGCTTTGCCCCACCGTTCGGGAGTGGAACCCCTAACCCAGTGAGCTTCTAGGTCCACCCCCCCCTGACCCAGGTTGTAGTTACGCCTGTGACGTTGGGCTGCTCGATTATGGGAAAAATCATAATCACGATTATTTTGGTCAATATTGAAATCACGATTATTCAAACAATTATTTTTGAGTTTGAAAATATGATGTATTTATTGAGCATGCCTCTCCCAAAAAACACTTTGTAACTGAGAACTTGGAAAATTCGATTTAAAAAAAATACAAGAAATGGTCAGAAAGAAAAATGTTCAAATCTAGAATAATGTACAGATATGTATCCAGCTGTTCTGCTCTTTCTATAAAACATTTAATAAAAAAAAAAAATAGTATCGAAAACTCGATTATATTAGTTTTGTGATCGTTTGACGCTAAAATCGAAATCGAAATTCGATTAGTCGCCCGGCCCTACTGTGACGTAGAGAGGTCGTTATACCAGTGGTATAACGGGGCCTGAGTGGAGGTGGTTCGATGCCAAAGGCTACCGTTATCTTAAAGACCTATTCTCCGGTAATCACCTCCGTCCATCGACCATAGCGATGTTCTATCTCTGCAGGGTGTGGAGGGCCATAAACACCAGCCCTTCATATCTTTGGGTGCTGCGTACTGCTCTAACAACAACAGCGCTAAAGGGGTCTACACATAACCCAGACTCAAACCACCGGCCAACTGCCTTCATCCGACCAATCCGTTTCCTCTCGTCCGACCCGCTCGGCTGATAAGTTGAATTGAAACATAGCGCAAAGTACTGCCAACTACACAGGAGCGTGTACGTCCTGCTCAGCCTTTGCATGTTGAATCTGACCAGACACCTTATGGCCGGTTCTAGAAGCGTCCAACAAAGCTGAACACACCGAAAAACAGACTTGTTCCCAAACTCGTCACGAGTCTCCCCAAACGTTTCAGATGGCCAGCGGTTGGGCCGGTGTGTTCCACGCTTTAGACAGGTTGGCCGACAGGAGACTTCAGGCAGGGTGCGAGGAAGGCAACGCCACGGGCGACACACGTACCCAAAGAAACCCTTCAGGTTAGATCCCGGCAGGAACAGCGGTTCGTGATGTAGGTCGATCAGACGCAACGAGACGACGCACCAGAGAACCGACATAGCACAACGGCTACAGAGCGGTTAAGCTAGCAAACAGGGACTGGAACAGTGCACAACCTCTAACGCAACACACACAGAAACACACACACACACACACACACACACTATGAGTCAAGCAGCCTCTGCCGTTAGCTAATGACGCTAGGCTAACGTGCTATTTGCAGAGGGCACGGCGCAGCTAGCGACGTTGCGCGCCCTCCGGGGCGTGGCGCTGCTCTCAGCTAGCTGACAAACAAGCTCCTCTCGTGGGAGCGGAGGCGCCCGGGGAACGACCCGGGCGCCTCCGGGTATTGGAGCAGCAGCACACCATGTAGCCGCTTCACCGCCTCGGTTAGCGCCCCAGACAACCGACGCAGGCAGACATGTTGGGGACGTGAGTTGCACGTCAAGGTGAAGTCATTTAAAAGAAAATCATGAAATCATGTGGGGTGGGGTGGGGGGGGGGGGGTTAGATGACTAGGGAGCTGACTCCCTGCCGAGAAGTTCCGGGTTCGAATCACCAATGCCCAGGCTAGCTATAGGCACCCTTGAGTGAGATGCCCCATAACCAGTACCTGCTCTTTAAAGACCCGTCTCTGAACTGTCTAACCCCTACCTGCTCCTTAAAGACCCGTCTCTGAACTGTCTAACCCCTCCCTGCTCCTTAATGACCTGTCTCTGTACTGTCTAACCCCTGCCTGCTCCTTAATGACCTGTCTCTGTTCTGTCTATCCCCTACCTGCTCCTTAATGACCTGTCTCTGTACTGTCTAACCCCTACCTGCTCCTTAATGACCTGTCTCTGTACTGTCTAACCCCTACCTGCTCCTTAATGACCTGTCTCTGTACTGTCTAACCCCTACCTGCTCCTTAAAGACCCGTCTCTGAACTGTCTAACCCCTACCCTCCTTCATGCATGTAAAAATCCACTGTCTGTAAATAGTCTGGGATAAAACCATCTGCTAAATTCCCACGAGTAGCTATAAATAGTAAATGCATCTAATAGAAACAATTGATGTATGCATCTAAAATGATTATTTTTGAGTCACATTGGTGACTGAACAGTGAAAATGCCACGCCAACATTGTTGTTTGAAATCAATAAGTGATAAATAAATCATCCGTTTGACGAGAGCGGAGGGTACATCTCCTGGCTATGTCGAGAACCCTTTTTCAAACGCAGTTCCCTGGATCAATACTGGCCTGACTGGGCATCTCTAAGTCCCTCTAATTCCTGGAGCCTGCCCAGCATCAACATGTCTCTGCATACCCGATAATCTCAAGCTCTGCTGACGTCCAATCCCCTCCTCTCTCAGGGGCATGTTTCACGGGGGAAGACAGCCAGATGATTAACCGCTTTATTAATAACCGTGATAACCTGGCCTGATAGAGGCTGGGCTCCCAGACCTTCCACTGCAGCATTGGTCACACATGCATGAATATGCTGATGATATACGGTGCATGGTAACTGGACCGCATTTATACAGCGCTTTCCTAACCAGTGCCCACTCAAATCGCTTTACAACATTGCCTTACATTCACCCATTCGGGCACACACTCACACACCGACGGCGGTGTCAGCCATGCAAGGCGACAGCCAGCTTTTATAGACCAAGGGCAAATCGAATAATCGTTAGCTTTATCGACTATGAATAGAAATGCAGTTCTAATGACCATCTTCTACCTCATCCAATACCTCTCCAATGCATCATGGGTAATGGGCCCCGGAAACGCAGAGCACCCCGTTCTGCGTTCCAGGACTTTGTTAGTGAACTGTGTTTTCATGGGCAGGCTTGTTTGATTTGAATAGGGTAATAAAAATCTAAGTTCCCCCACATGATTGGGTCTCCGCCGGCGGGACCGGGGAAGGGATCCATCCCCGCAGAGGGAGGAGAAAAGCTCCAGTGTCTACGGGATGATTTATCCCCCACAGATTACGCCGCGCCACAAAACAGATCTTATGAATGGCCAACGCCCCGGGCTCCCCCAGGAACCGTCCATCCGTCCCACCGAGTGGCGCCGAACATCATTTATTTTACATTCAGGGGATTTTGCTGACAGTTCTTTCCGAACCGTCTTGCAACCGTTTGTTCGCACGTTCACCGCCGACGACGGGGTCCACCACGCAGGGCGGCGGCCGGCTCGTCGGGAGCAGTCAGGGTGAGGGCGTCTCGCTCAGGGACACCTCGACACTCTAGCTAGGAGGAACCGGGCATCGAACTAGCAACCTTCCGGTTACCGGCCAACCCGCTCTTCCTCCTGAGCTACTGTCGATGTGTCGAACGTCCACTGTGCTACAGAATGATTTTGCTGGAGTCGGAGCAGGAGTGAGGCTGCCATGCCTTTGATCCGGGGGGATAAGGCAAGCCAACCGCTGACCCCAAGTCCACAAAAACACAAACCAGGCCATTTCAGGACTGTGTCTGACCGGCAGCACGAGTCCCCTTGTGTCCTACAGCTGCAGAGAGCAAGACCAACTATTCATCTAACGCTTTGAGACTTTAGATGAATCCAGATACATGTAAATGGATGAATTAGACAGTACAGACAGTTCATGTACGAGCAAGTAGGGGATAGACAGTACAGAGACAGGTCATTAAGGAGCAGGTAGGGGATAGACAGTACAGAGACAGGTCAGTAAGGAGCAGGTAGGGGTTAGACAGTACAGAGACAGGTCATTAAGGAGCAGGTAGGGGTTAGACAGTACAGAGACGGGTCATTAAGGAGCAGGGAGGGGATAGACTGCTTCCTTCCCACGGATGCCTTCAGATTAGTCAGTGTACATCAGGCCCTTTCAAAGGGCCCAAAGCAAACAAATTCCGCCTCATTTACAACACAAGATCTACAACCGTGTTGTCTTAACGGTGCAGAGCTCAAGGAGCGGGGAGCCTAGCTGCATCGTCTCGCTCAGACGCCAATCCAGTCTATTTAGGACACAACTACTCAGTGTGCCCCCCCCCACACACACACACACACACACAGACACACACACGTGCTGCCGTGCTGCCGGCCTAAACCCACACCGCCACTTTACCCGGCGCAGTCAGCAGGAACAGAGCCGGTACAGGCAGACAGGCCGCCGGCCCAAAGACGTACCAGGGAGAGCCAGTTAAAGGCATCAGCGATCTGATTGGCGTTCGAGATAGATTGGTGATGTAAAACCACAAAGCTACGGTCGAGGTTCAAACTCTGAGCTGCACTCAACTACTCTGAACTGCGCAGTATGGAGCAGGAAATGCCAAGACAAAGAGACTGTGTGCGTGCGTGCGTGCGTGCGTGCGTGCGTGCGTGCGTGCGTGTCTGTGTGTGTTACAGGGTTAGAGGTCTGGTATTACAGAAAATGTTTATTTAAGTACTTGTGTAGTTAGGAATATGTTATCACACAAGTATTAAGAACTGATCCAACCACCAGTACAACCACCACCACCATCACTACTAAATTCAATACTACTACTACCACCACTACAGAAAATACTACTACAACCACCACCATCACTACTAAATTCAATACTACTACTACCACCACCACCACCACTACAGAAAATACTACTACAACCACCACCATCACTACTAAATTCAATAGTACTACCACCACCACCACCACCACTACAGAAAATACTACTACAACCACCATCACCACTACTAAATTCAATACTACTACCACCACCACCACCACTACAGAAAATACTACTACAACCACCACCAATACTACTATCACCAACACCACAACTACTAGTCCAACCACCATCACCACTACCACTACTTCCACCAACACCACAACTACCACCACCACCACCACAACTACTACTACAACCACCATCACTACTACTACCACCACCGAAACTACTACTACAACCACCAGCACCACTACTACAACAACCACTACTATTATTACTACAACCACAACCCCAACCCACCCTCCTCCCCCCAAACGCCCCCGGCAGCACCCGGGCCCTCATGGCGAGCGATGCGTGCGTCTTGGCAGCGTTCTGCAGGGCACATGGGCACCCCAGTAACCAGGCCACCCCGGCTTGTATGGCTCCATTGTGTGTATGCTAAACATGGACTCACACGCTCCGGCCTACCCCGACTGCCAGCAGACTACGAGACGGCGAAAACATCCCAGAATGTTAGAACCCAAACATCCAAACGCTGTGTTGTTTCTGAGCCCAGGGTCGGGTGCAGCGGCGCGGCCTGCGGCCGTGCCCTGTTTGGGTTTGGAACCGATCCACTCTCTGCTCATGACTGGCTCTGGCCTCTCTGCTCTCTCTGCTCGCGCTGCACGTCTGTCCGTCCGTCCGGTCCCCGGCGCCCTCCTAGCCTCCCTGGGAGGACGGCTGAACAATTTGGGAAAAATAATCGAATTGCGATTATTTCGACAAATATTGCGATTTAGTGTGGGATTTTCCTCTTTGAAGTTCCTTATGTTCTGTATTATTCACTCAACAAGCAATAAATAATTCTATAGTATGAACAACACAACGCTGGAAGGAGTCAAAGCATAAACTACTCTTTCCTTTAGGCCAGGCCTATGTGTTGAGAAGAATTGATGCATTTTTATTTAACTATTGAATTGTAGAAGAAAAATACGAATCCTACTGATCTCAGTGAGTTTGGTTTTTTTCACAGCCTTTGTGATTTGCAAATCCCGTTCTATTACATCGCAATTTCGGTTTGAATACGATTAAATCGTTCAGCCCTAGAGGACGGACCCCTCTGTGGGTCCCTGGTCCCGGGACCGTCCCCCTGGTCCCGGGACCGTCCGCCTGGGTCAGGAGAGACCCTCCCCTGTCCCTTCAGGAGGTGGGTAGTTGTATGGTGTCGGCCTCTGAAGCCCCCGACGCTGGGACTGCGATTAGCGGCCATGCAAATAGAATCGACTTTTTCGGTTGAGCAAACACAAACAACCGCTGATGTTTTCGGGTGGATTTAATAAAAGGCGGCCGAGTCAGCCAGCCCTGGTGCAACCGGAGAGAGGGAGGGTTCAGGGAAATTCAACCTGCAACGGTACTCTGCATGTCAAGTGGTGAGCGGTGGCTAGCAGAGGTTAGCGGTAGTTAGCCGTGGCTAGCGGTCACAAATGGTGGTTAGTGGTGCCTAGCAAAGGAAAATGGTGGGTAGCCGTTGCTAGCGGTGGTTACCCATGGTTAGTGGTGGTTAGCCGTTGCTAGCAGTGAGTCAACTGCGGCTAAAAGTAGCATCAGACCCACAGCTAGCCTAGCCCTACTGCTCTGAAGCAGACAGCCGTCCACTTCCTCTGTGATATTATTGAATGTAATGAAGTGCGATCTGGATGGTGTTCATTGGCTCCTGAAAGATCAGGCCACTCCACACTCAGCAGATAATGGCTGAGAGACGCCAAGTGAAGGCCCGGAGATCAGCTCTTCAGACAAATCGACTCTCCAACCAGTATCTGAACACCGGCTGGGTGGGGCAGGGGGCCCACGGGTCAACTGTGAAGACTGCTAATGCACTTCTAACCAGACACAGTCCATTGTAGGAACAGTGTGTTTTGTGAATGAGGGGAAGGCCAGGGTGATCCGGCACCCCTGGTTCTTAAAGCCAGATGGGTTTGGGTTCTGACAAGCCCCTGGAGTGTGTGTCCGTTGTCTACCCCCTACCTGCTCCTTAATGACCTGTCTCTGTACTGTCTAACCCCAACCTAGTCCTTAGTGAACCGTCTGTACTTTCTAACCCGTAGCTTCTCCACAATGACCCGTCTCTGTACTGTCTAACCCGACCTGCTCCTTAATGACCTGTCTCTGTACTGTCTAACCCGACCTGCTCCTTAATGACCTGTCTCTCTACTGTCTAACCCGACCTGCTCCTTAATGACCTGTCTCTCTACTGTCTAACCCCTACCTGCTCCTGAATGATTTGTCTCTGTACCGTCTAACCCCTACCTGCTCCTTAATGACCTGTCTCTGTACTGTCTAACCCCTACCTGCTCCTTAATGACCTGTCTCTGCCCTCCATCTCATGTGTTACTGAGTACATCAAATATTTATACTATAAAACAGTACAGTATTACAATACTGTGATACAACCTCACGCACTGTTGATCTCGTAACGGAAACATTCATAATAATAAATATCCAGACATTAAATATTGATATTATAACTGTCCTTATGAGTATCAGATCGTTGTACGGCCTCAGACGACGAGTTCTGGGTGGTCAACTTCTGGGAATGGCCGGAGATCAAGGAGATCTCCTGGGTTAACCCACAGATATGAAGACATGTATCTTACCAAAGGTACACCGTCATATGAAGACCGACCTGTACTTAAACTGCGTACACCGTCATATGAAGACCGACCTGTACTTAAACTGCGTACACCGTCATAGGAAGACTGGACACCCACCCACCGAATGGAGGCAGTATGGTGAGGCTGTTTACCTCCCAGCTGAGCGCTTCTGGGTTCAAACCAGTCCACACAGCCCACAGTCCACAGCCCACCTACAGGCGTCTCTGAGCACGTGCCTCCTAACTCCTACCTGCTGCTGAAGTATAAAAGCGAAATAAATACTAAATAAAAACACACCATATTAAATAGTAACAGAGACCTTTACTGAAACACAGACAATGATAGAAGCACCTTCTGGTCGGTCTAATATCACCACTGAATGTATATTCACCAATCCCACATTATTGCATGAGTTAAAATAGTACTGTGAAGCCACTGTGGAGGATACATTTGAAAGATCTACACTGAATTCAGACCCATGTCACTAAGGGGCAGGTAGGGGTAAGACAGTGAATCCAGATCCATGTAATTCAAGAGCAGGTTTGGGTTACACAGTACAGATCCAGGTCAATAAAGTGGGGGTTAGACAGTGAATTCAGATACCGGTCATTAATGAGCAGGTAGGGGTTGGACAGTGAATTCAGATCCATGTCATTAATAATAATTGATTGAATTCATAGCGCTAATCTGGACACTCGAAGACGCTTTACAGTGAAGGAGGGACCTCACTAACCACCACCAGTGTGTAGCACCCACTTGGGTGATGCACAGCAGCCAATTGGCGCCAGAACGCTCACCACACACCAGTTTTAGGTGGAGAGTGGTGGAATTAATGAATCAGCCAATTATAGAGGAGCAGGTAGGGGTTAAACAGTGAATTCAGATCCATGTCATTATGGAGCAGGTAGGTGTTAGACAGTACAGAGACAGGTCATTAAGGATCAGGTAGGGGTTAGACAGTACAGAGACAGGTCAATAAGGAGCAGGTAGGGGTTAGACAGTACAGATCCATGTCATTAAGGAGCAGGTAAGGAGGGGTTAGGGGTCATCTTGCTCATGGATGTCAACAGGTAAGCGGACATCGGGGATGGATATCAAACCCAGAACCTTGGACGAACACCCTGAACTGTCCGGACACTAGATATCATATTCCTCCCCCCTCCTGTCCATCCATGGAAGGAGGGACTCCCCGCTGTGATCCCTCCTCTTCCTGTTGAGGTTCTGAAGGGCATTTCCTGTCCCCGTTGGAGGTCTAATAGGGGTCTGGTACGAGCCTAGAGGTAGGGTCACGGAGATGGAAGATACGCTAATACGCTGGGCTTGAAAAGGGGATTGATTCCCGGGAGACATCGGGAATCTCTCTGACGTAATCCGATTCATTGATAACGTGGCAATGGTGAGGCAGACAGCGAATACCGCTGAGGGAACGAGGATCATTCAGGAGGGAGGCAGCAGACCGCCTGCTGAGATAAGTCCATCAAGGCCGCGGCACTGGTGTACCAGCAACACTAGGAACAGTAACAGTAACAACGCAATACGTAGCAAGTCACACGTTTCGATTTGAGTCTGCTTCGGCGCCAAGTATCGCGTGTTCATACCGGAACGCATCCGTTATTTATTACCATTACAAAGACTTTAACGCACAGTGACATCATCTAGAATGACCACGCCGTTCTGCATCATTAAACAAACACACACACACACACACACACACACACACACACACACACACACACACACACACACACACACAGGGAGCCATCCACCATGGAAGTCATCAGTTCTTTGAAGTCGCCGAACACACGTGACTCCAAGACATTGTTCAGCCAACCTCGTCCATTACCTTGACAACACACCCATTCGTAGTATCCTCCTAATCCCCATGACAACACACATGGCCCACATGCCCCCCCCCCCCCCCCCCCCCCGTGCTTTGCATTTTGTCAACAAACCGCAACCTCACAAAGTCCAACCACCTGTATTATAGGAGATTTACGGTCTCCTATAATAAACCCCGGGTATCGATACGAGCCGTGCGGTGATAACCGATTAACCATATGATGGGTAGAAGCAGGGAGCGGGGCTCGGAGCCCGCACACCCCCGGTCCCCACAGCGGGACGGCCCGGTGCTCAGGTGCTGAGGATCCGTCTCCTGGCCTTCCCTCTCGGTTATTATGAGGCTCAGGTGATCGGCGCATCCCGACGACACACACAGACAGGTATCGGCTACACACACACGAACACAAAAAACACACACACCAAGCAAGGCTTCCGTGCACCACCAGGCCGCGATGACTGAAAAAACGTCCGAATCCCCTTTCATGAAATAAAAACAACAGTGCGTGTGTGTATTATCCCCGCCGTGCACCGTACCTGAAGCGACCACCGCAGTGCTGGCACTGCTCCCCCACCCAGCCGGCCAGGCACACACAGCCGCCAGTGGCCGTGTTGCACCGGCCGTTCACGCAGGGTTTGTCGCAGTCTTTCACATCCGTCAGCCGGGGAGTCCCGGAGAGGAGACCAACCACGGAGAAGAGCACCAGCAGAGGCGTGAGCAGCGTCCCTGGGCCCCCGCGGCTCAGGCTCCGGCCGCAGCCCGACCAGGCCCGCCGCGTCGCCCCCCCGTCCATTCTCCCACTAAAGATGGCTGCTCCGGGCGGTGCGCTCCGCTACTCCGCTGATACGGGAGAGACAACGCCGCGTATCAACGTGCTGTCCGTGTAGACTCCCGTCCCGTACCGTACGTCCGTCGGCGCGCTCAGTGTCGAACAGATAGGCTTTATTATCGGTATTGTTGTGACGGGTCTTGAGCGCTGGCCTGGTTCACATCTTCCCGGCGGCTCTGCTCCCCAGCGCCGCACCGAGCAGCCTAGTGACACCTGGAAGTGACGTCGGCAGCGAGGAAATGCGCAACCTCGCGAGGGAGGCGCGGCGCGCGCGGGGGTTTAATCTTCATTGATGAGGCTAATATGATAATATAATAATAAAATAATTTAATATCTAAATGGAGGAAGCATTCCAGTGTAAAGGAATTCGTTATTTCTTCATTCACGGTGGTCAGAAAAAGTAATAATCCGGGATTTTTATTTATCCGATAAGTTTATAAAACTACCATTTATCTATTACAAATATTATTTTATTGCGTTTTATTGATGTTCCTTTAAATGTTTTTATGATTTATGTGACGGCTGCATTTGTAGAGAACTTTGAATGGTGTGTTTGACAGGTGCTCTATAAATAAACAACAGGTTGGTTTAAACTGGATTTTTAAATTAAAGTTACGTTGATTCAAGTTCCTGTAGTTGACTTGGGCCTTTCTTAAGTAATAAACATCAGGTCAATATATCAGTTATTCACAACCCCAACCCCAGCAACAGAAACACACATACAGGACACTAGGAGGTACAAACATTATAGAACGGTTTATTAAATTTAAGACTTGGAAGAAGTCATCATCATCGTACAGCGCTCCGTGAAGCGCGTTCATAACGCCAACCCCAAACGGATTGATCCAGAAACATAAATAAAATTAATCAACATATGTACAGTTTTCAAAAGTCCAGCTGGGGAACACAGGCCGTCATCGGTGCTCGGCTAGTGAGGCCTGGGGGGTTAAACAGTGGGGATGGCTCGGACGCGCGAGGCACAGACACGGCTAATCGATGCAAGGGCCCAACGATCGTTTCCCTTGGTCTGGCTGTCACAGTATTCCCTGACGACGAGGACTTCAAAAAGCACCCAAAGAAGGAATTGGCTCATCAGCGTCATTCAGCTCCCAGCTTCCACGTCGAATGCCCAGCACGGGCGTTGCCATGCCAACTAAATGCAGAAGAAGCGATCCGGAATGCCCCTTTAAAAGTCCCCCTTATTGATAAGTCGAATCGTGTTTTGTGCCTTGACAAGCGATCGATCACATTGATTATGAGTCATCTACAATGGGGTCGGACGGACAGAGAGATGGACAGACGGACAGAACAGCTGACCGTCTCATTCAGAACTTTACAGTCATGAAAAAATGAAAACCGCAGAAACGTATTCCCAAAAAAACCGGCAGTGTCCCCAAAAAAGTAGTTGGTAGAAAAAGTACAATCATTCAAGCACTTTACAGCCGCCGCCGCGTTCTCCAGTCAAACCAGGAAGTGGACCAGGAAGTGGGCCAGGAAGTGGACCCCCCACCCCCGACCTGCACCGTCGTCTCCCTCTAGGTCCGGGGTGTGTCCTCCCCCGGCGCACCCAGCCCAGAGAAACCACATCAGAGCTCATTCTGGTGGGTTTGATTTGTGGGGCGGTGCTGCGCAGAGGGGAGGTGTTTACCACCGCTGCCCCCCTCAGGGGCGGAGCTAGGCAACGCGGGGGGAGGGCGTACTGAACTGGGCGGCGCTACAGAGAGGAGGTGTGCTCGTTGTCCTCTTTGGTGAGCTCCTCCCCCCCGCACGCCGCGCCAAGGCAAGCACCGCCCACCTGGCAGCGTGGGCGATGGCGAAACAAGCGCCTGGGGTTGAGCCAGTCTGGAAGGCACAGGCCAACATTCATCGATGCGTTAGACGCAGCCCCGCCCCTAACCCCCCACCGGTTCCTTATTCCCACAATGCATCAGGGCTGTGCCACTGCTCAGTAACAGAGCAAAATGACTAACGTGTTACTATGTACAAGATTATCCCGCTTGGCTCGTTAACCAGCTTACAAAGAGAAGGGTTAACCCGCTTGGCTCTTTAACCAGCTAACAAAGAGAAGGTTCACCTGGTCCTTCGTCCTATGTACACAAAGCTCATGCTACTGCAATCTTTTCAGCCCCGCCCCCCGGCCTCGGTCTCGGCTAATCAGGGGCCGTGCAGCGAAAGAAAAAAAAAGAGGCGGGACCGTGTGGGATTGGTTCAAATGGGAGTCAGTCACAACTCAGTCACCTCACCCCAAACCGCTCCACTAAGACGTGATTAATCGCCCGTTTTTAGAAAAACCTCAAAAAACGTGTCCAAAAAAGATTGAAAAAAGTAATAAAAGGTCTTAAAAAGATGGGTGGTACATTTTTGGTCTTCCAAATCAGGCATACTCAGGGGTGTGGGACCAGGGGGGGGTCCCGGTCAGCCAGGATGTGAGGTCATAGTCAGACAGGAAGTGAGGTCATAGTCAGACAGGCGACCTGGTCCAATAGAAAACGACAGCCAGGGATCGGGCGTTCACAGCCAGTGGCAGTTTTCCAGAATGAGGAGAAAACCGTTGAAACCTTTGGGAATACTGTCTTAATGGGAGAGGGTGCGGGAATGCTCTGCTGTGTTTTGGAACATCGCTGGATACTGACGCGGAGGACCGGGAGGAAGTAGAGCTGGCAGTAATGCCTGTGTGCTGTCCCAGTACGACCAGTACTGACCAGTACCAGACCCAAACTGAGTCTTCAACAAACAGAGGGTTATAGTAGGAAGGGCGGGGCTAGAGTAGAGAGGGCGGGGCTAAAGTAAGAGGGCGGGGCTAGAGTAAGAGGGCGGGGATAGAGTAAGGGGGCGGGGATAGAGTAAGGGGGTGGACATAGAATAAGAGGGCGGGGCTAGAGTAAGGGGCGGGGCTAGAGTAAGAGGGCGGGGATAGAGTAAGAGGGCGGGGATAGAGTAAGGGGGTGTACATAGAATAAGAGGGCGGGGCTAGAGTAAGGGGAGGGGCTATAGTAAGTGGGCGTGGCTAGATTAAGGGGCAGCGTTAGAACAAGGGGTTAGAGTTAGAATACGGGCATGATAAGAGCAGTGTTCATTTTGTCGGCTATTTTAGATTTAGTCTTAGTCTTAGTGTTTAGACGAAAATGCTTATTAGATTTAGTCGCATTTTAGTCATTGTTTTCCTTTGTAGTTTTAGTTGACGAAAAGTCCTCACATTTTAGTCAACTTTTAGTCAAAATGTTTTCTCTTTTTAAACTAGTTCAATTAGGCTTACCCCATATGTATGGACACCTGCTAAGTTGTTCCACTCAAATAGAGTACTAAAGTGAAAACGTCACGATGTCCTGGCCACCGGATTTTCAGTTCTAAACAACCGAACGATAGATGGCGTTCTCCATTGCTTCCATGTGTTGTTTCTTTGAAAATGAAAATATATCAATTTCAAGAGGTGAAAATACCTACCAATCGAAACATGTCGAGGCGTTCATGTATTCCCCTGGGATATTAAAAGGAAAAGTTTGTAAACGTTAGTTTAGTTTAGTTTTTTTTCATATGAAGACAATCTATTCTCAATATTACTTACATCATTGGTAAAGCAAACTCGCAAATCAATTCGCAAAAAAATCGTTCCTTTTCTCTAAAAGGTTCGTGTGGCATAGGATTTCCCCTAGTTAATTTGGTTTGAGTAGAACCGAAAATCGGTTGCTATGGAAATGTGACGTCACAATTTAGAACTCTTGTCTGTTCAGCCCTCAAAACGATAGCTGGTAAATTGTGAAAAATGCACTAAACTGTAATCAGAAAACGTGGTTGTGTGCTATAGACCCTATAATATCTTCGGTATAAAGGCTGGGACAAATTTCAAAGTACACCTTATGTTGAAAGTAAAGACTGTCGCGATTCCCATTGAAACGAATGGCGCGGTGATTCTCTTCAAAACAAGAGCCGGTAAATTGTGAAAAATTAATTAAACTGTAATCAGACAACGCGTTTATATTCTATAGACCCTAGAGTATCTGAGGTATAAAGGCTGGGACGAATTTTGAATTATAAATATGTACAATGCATAACGTTAGCTCATAGCTGAGTGCACTATTCCTCCCGTTTCCAAGTCGTAGCTAAGGTCCGTCCTATTTCCTGGAGGAGTGAACAGTTGCATAAGAACGTTACGGGAGGGTAACGATTGGAAAAATATCGTTCATTTTGAATGTCCAAATAGCACACCACTAACATTTTAGTCCTGTCTCGTCAACGAAAACAAAACTTACATTTCGTCATAGTTATTATTATCAAAGATCTACTTTTAGCTCTTCAACGTCTCGTCTTGGTCATGGAAAAAAGGTTGTTGACGAACGTTTTTCGTCATATTTATCGTTAACGAAATTAACACTGGATAAGAGAAAGAGGGGGCGGGACTACAGTTACGGCCTTGCTTATAGCAAGTGGTGGGGTTATCATAAGGGGGCGTGAGATGGGGGATTGGCAGTCTTAAGGAGGGGCAGGAGGAAGAGCAGGAGAAGGTCTACAGGATGTGGAGAAGGTATTCAGGAGAAGGAGTTCGAGGAGGTCTTCAGGAAGAGGAGGAGCAGGAGGAGCAGGAGGAGGTCTTCAGGAGGAAGAGAAGCAGGAGGAGGTCTTCAGGAGGAGGAGGAGCAGGAGCAGGTCTCCAGGAGGAGGAGGAGGAGCAGGTCTTCAGGAGGAGGAGGAGCAGGTCTTCAGGAGGAGGAGGAGGAGGACTGGCGTGCGGGCCGGCCCATGGAGGAGGCGCTGTAGGTGCGTGAGCGCTGCCTCATGGCGGGGCGGCAGGGCAGCTCCAGGTCCTGGAAGAGGGGGGTCTCCGTGATGTCAGCCGCCTCCGGGCGCTCCGAGGGGTTCCAGGACAACATGCTGCGCACCATGCCCAGCTACACACACACACACACACACACACACACACACAGAGACACACACACACACACACACAGAGAGAGACACACACACACACAGAGAGAGACACACACACACACACAGAGAGAGACACACACACACACACATACAGACACACACACACACACACGCACACAGAGAGAGACACACACACACACAGAGACACACACACACACACACACACACACACACACACAGAGGCACAAACACAGAGAGAGAGACACACACACACAGCGACAAACACACACACACACATACAGAGACACACACGCACACACAGAGAGAGAGACACACACACACACACACAGAGACACACACACACACACATAGAGAGACACACACACACAAAGAGACACACACACACACAAATAGAGACACACACACACACAAATAGAGATAGAGACACACACACACACACACACACAGGAAAGATTAGTGAGGGTTTATGCTAATCAGATTACACGAACAGGTAAACATAGTTACTGGATTGTGGTTTAACACAAACCGACAGTCACAGCGCCATTGAAAAGGACACCCATTTAAAATATGTAAAGTAGGTTTCATTTAATTCAAATTAAATTTAAATTAGGAGAACAGAGTATGTGACACAGGCACTACCATGTCATCGTTTGTTTTTAACGATTGTTCATTTCCATATTTGGCTCGAGAAAATAACTGGAGACATGTTTTTCTAACCGCGGGCCACATGTCACGTCTGCTATCGTCAGCTCAGCCTGGCTGCGGCAGACAGCGGCGATACCTCAGCCCGCCACTAGGGGGCACCAGGGGGTCGCTCACCTCCTGAACGTTGTTTTTGGAGAAGGCGTCGGGGAACTGGAGAGCCCGCACCTCCGTCAGCGTCTGTTGGGCACAGGAAGTAAACACCAGATTGGAAGCGAGCAGACCTTTGTCTAGAGGACAAAGACGTCCCAAGGCTAATAGCTGGTACGAAACAATGGCTGCTCGGAGGGAGATTAGATATTATCTGGACGATTGATTCAATAATCATAAGGCAGTAAGTGCTGCATTATGTTAGAAATAACAAGTATCATAGGGCGGTAAGTGGGTAATAAGTACAGGGCTAGGTGATGATAAAAAATAAGGTAGATAAAGAAATAAGTCACAAAAGTGCTACAGTATATACAATATATATCATCTATATAATATTTAAAGGTTCAGCAGATTAACATATTAAGTGTGTGTATAATTATTTACTATATAATATGTAAAGGTACACCATGTTAATGTATATATATATATATATGCATTATCTGTAAGGTTCACCAGATTAACAGATTAAGTGTGTGTATATATGTATGATGTATATCATTTATGGGCAGCGTGTTTCCATGTGCACATTACACATGATCTCTAGTCTATGGACGGTCTAGGGACGGTCTAGGGACGGTCTAGGGACGGACTAGGGACGGTCTAGAGACGGACTAGGGACGGACTAGGGACGGTCTAGGGACGGTCTAGGGAGGGTCTATGGAGGGTCTAGGGAGGGTCTAGGGAGGGTTCTAGGGAGGGTCTAGGGAGGGTTCTAGGGATGGATATAGGGATGGATATAGGGAGGGTCTAGGGAGGGTTCTAGGGATGGATATAGGGAGGGTCTAGGGAGGGTCTAGGGATGGTTCTAGGGATGGTCTAGGGGTGGATATAGGGAGGGTCTAGGGAGGGTTCTAGGGAGGGTCTAGGGAGGGTCTAGGGAGGGTTCTAGGGAGGGTCTAGGGAGGGTCTAGGGAGGGTCTAGGGGCGGATATAGGGAGGGTCTAGGGAGGGTTCTAGGGAGGGTTCTAGGGAGGGTCTAGGGGCGGATATAGGGAGGGTCTAGGGAGGGTTCTAGGGAGGGTCTAGGGAGGGTTCTAGGGAGGGTCTAGGGACAGTCTCGGGGAGGGGTTACTAACCCGGATCCGCTCCATCTGTGTCCTGAAGGGCCAGAGCAGCTCAAACAGGATGAGGCCCAGGGAGTAGATGTCCACCTTGTGCGAGTACGAGTTCCCCGACAGCTGAGCAGCACAACACAACGCACAACAGTCACCTTTTGCACTGAGAAAACACATCAAGACAATCGTAAACTTTGCCACTGGTTGAATCATCTGCTTTGGATTTTATTTGTCGGGTCGAATGCATTTGTCTTCCTCCTAGCAGTTAAGAGGTCTATAAACGTTGTAACGGTCTAATAAACCAGCTTGCCGGTTGGTAACAGCAGGGGGAGCCAGAGAGCCAGATATGGTCGACACATGGCCGCGTTTGCTCCTGATATTTTGATGAGATATGCGTTTTATATTTGTGCTGGGACTTTAGTCTCATATGTAATACTTAAAGTGGATTATTTTTAATAAATGAAAATAAACTGCTGAAGAGATAGAATAAGCAACATGAAGGAGATGTAGCATCTTTGCTAGCTACACTCAATTATCTATTATTTGGCTAAACATATTGTTCAAAGAACGTTTAACAGAACGGAGGTTAGGATCTCAGAACTTAACCCTCTTTTCCTTTCTACTATTTCTATTAAACAATTTTCAAATTCTGGGGTTTTGGTCAGAATCAATCTTCCGGTCTCTGAACATCTTCAAAAAACAAAGAAAAAAAACGTAATCCAACAATTATCGTCAAAAACGTAACCCCCCGACAAAAAAAAAACAAAACAACAAACCGCCGACTAGCCAATAAAACGTTCCGCTCCCCCCTCCCCCTGGCGTGGGTCCTCGTCGTCATGCCGACGCCCTCTCACCTGCTCGGGGCTCATGTAGAGCTTGGTGCCGACCTGGCCGGTGTGGCGGGTGAGGGCGGGCATGGGGGTGAGGGGGGCCGGCTCCTCCTCCTCCTCCTCCTGGTCCATGGCCGTGACCAGGCCGAAGTCGCCCACCTTCACCACGTCGTCCATGGTGAAGAAGATGTTGGACGGCTGCGGCCAAACACAAGACGCCCGTTAAAGGTCGCATCAGCGATGTTGGCTGACGTGAACTTCTGTTGGTAGTCGAAGCCAGATCCTAAAGAACAAACGGAGCCCCTCCCTTCCGCGTTTCGTGCATCCAGTAAAAGACGATCACGAACGCAGCGCGAAAACACCCGCCCCTTGTCGCTGATTGGTTGGAATTTATTTATTTGGGAATTTACTATTTATTTGGGTTTTGAGTGGTTGGTAGTACCATTTGTTTTTGTGTGCGATCTCGGAGCATAGGCTGCCTACAGAGATGCGTTTATTTGACGGCCTGCTTATGGGGCGGGCAGCTAGCGGATCGTGAGGAAAGATCGGATGAATGTGATCATTTATGTTTCGGCCTGGAATCGTTGATACAAAGGGTGGAACACACTGGCCCAAAAGCTTTCGGAACCGCGTGAACGGTGTCTGGTCCGATTCAACGTGCAAAGTCTGAGAGCGTTGGCGTCTGAGGATTAAAGCCTCTAATTTGTTGTGTACTGCCAGCACACAACCGGCGAATCAGCGTGTTGTCTGTGTGGGAGGGGCGGACTACCAGCATGAGACAAGCGCAGGCATCTCGCGCGTGCACAGAACGTACACGTTACTGTGTAGTTCGCAGTAGTCTTTGCGGTGTTTCAATGCAACTTTTCTGCCGCCGAACGGGTCAGACGAGAGGCAACGGAGCAGTTTGGTGTTGGTTTGAGTCTGGGCTGTGTGCAGGCCTCGTTAGCCTCTGATTCGCCGCTCCGTGCTACATTAAGCTTCTGCCCGTTTGGGCACCGATGAGCAGATAACGGAGAACCGTCCCTGGAGGGAGGGGGGGGGTACCTAGGTTCGGACACTTTTTCCCCTGGAGTTCAGAGGCGTAGGGTCGGGTCACACCGTGGGACCCTGGGACTGATCCACCAGGGGTCCACGTCTAACTGGCGCCTGAACAACTGGGCCAGTGCGGTTACCACGCTCACCACGCTAACCACACCAACCGCGGTAACCACGCTAACGTAGGCTAATCTGCTTTGTAGCAACCGCAGGTTTGATTCGTTCTTCTTTCACCTCATTTGACCACAAGATAGTAAACATAACAATAGTTCCTCATTGGACCAAACAATAGTAAAGCTAACATTAGTTCCTCTTTAGACCACACATTTGTGGTTCTAAAACCAGTTCTGCTCGATGCGGTTCCTGCCTCTAAACGTTGAGCGGTCAAGACAACACCATATAAACAATCGTGTTGAGCCTCTACCCCTCTCCGAGTAATGCCTAGCCCCAAAACCACAGAACCCGAGGCATCCGAACCGGGCTGTATCAGGTCCTGTTAAAACCACTTTTGACCGACCGCGCTGTCCAGAGATTGGCCGTAGAAGCTTTACATTTATGCATTTATTTCACTGTTCACTCGCTGTCTCAGTGAGTACTTTGTCTAATGGGCTACCGTGGCTTCATGAAGGCATTTAATTATTAACACATTATTACAGCTCTAAGCTGAATTCCTCCTGTTTTTAACACTGCAATTATTTCCCCGTAGCAGTAATACTGAGGACATCTGAACTAATAAAGTCTCGGCAAAGACGAAAATCTAGTGTCCAGAGGTGAGAAGGACTTACATGAAGGAGGTGATGTTTAGCTCAGTTTTACTGCTGGTTAGTTGAGGTTATGAATGATAAACTGAAGTAAAGGTCAATGGAAAAAATGTCTTTCTACGGTCTGTGTGTGTGTGTGTGTGTGTGCGTGCGTGCGTGCGTGCGTGTGTGTGAGGGTGTGAGGGTCTACCTTGAGGTCTCTGTGCATCAGGCCCTTGCTGTGCAGGAAGTCGACGGCCTCAGCGATCTGGAGGAAGACCTCCAGACACTCGGTACGCTCCCTCTGATCCGGACTGCAGCGCTGGGCCATCCAGTCCTTCAGCGTGTCCTTACGACACAGCTGCATCTGGATGTACAGGTACACCTGGAGACCACAATGACCCATGTTACCACATCTGTACACCCGAGTCCACAAGCACACCTGTTACCAAACCTGTACAGAACAGCTGAGTCCACAAACACACCTGTTACCACACCTGTACAGAACACCTGAGTCCACAAACACAACTGTTACCACACCTGTACAGAACAGCTGAGTCCACAAACACAACTGTTACCACACCTGTACAGAACACCTGAGTTCACAAACGCACCTGTTACCACACCTGTACAGAACACCTGAGTCCACAAACGCACCTGTTACCACACCTGTACAGAACACCTGAGTTCACAAACGCACCTGTTACCACACCTGTACAGAACACCTGAGTTCACAAACGCACCTGTTACCACACCTGTACAGAACACCTGAGTTCACAAACACACCTGTTACCACACCTGTACAGAACACCTGAGTCCACAAACACACCTGTTACCACACCTGTACAGAACACCTGAGTCCACAAACACACCTGTTACCACACCTGTACAGAACACCTGAGTCCACAAACACACCTGTTACCACACCTGTACAGAACACCTGAGTCCACAAACACACCTGTTACCACACCTGGTGGTAACACACTCCAGGTACACATTTCAGTTCAAAGTGACCCACTGACCTTGGGCGAAGGCTGGTTCCTGGCGGGGGTGTGGGCGGGGATGGCCAGGGCGAGTGAGTTGGGCCTGGGGGGCGAGGAGGAGGCGGGCGGCACGTTCTCCAGGCCCCTTGTGCAGGAGGAGGAAGACGAGGTGGAGGAGGAGCTGTCCGCCTTCTCCGTCAGCGTGCCGGGGCTGTTGCCCTCGGAGACCGAGTCGCCCCCCTCGCCGTCGGCGTCGCGGTCGCAGCCGGAGTCCTCGAACACGATGTCGAAGGAGGAGGAGGTGCAGTCGCCGTGGCAACGCCGGGGGCACAGCTCGAAGGAGTGGGGGGTGTCCGAGGCCTCCGGCGCGGCCTGGCTGTCCTGCTCCGAGGCCAGGCTGTCCTCGGAGCCCCGCGGGGGGCCCCCGGCCGCGCTGGCCGACGTGTCGCCGCCCGGCCCGAACGCGGCCGGCGAGACGGAGCTGAACACGGGCACCTTGACCGACAGCGCCTCCAGGTGGTCGGGGAGCGTCAGTGGCCAGTCGGTGGTGCTGCAGGGCCGAGGGCAGAGAGCGGGCGTTTTAGTGCTGCAGGTCGTGGGAGCGACAGAGCTGCGGGTCTACAACGCGCCGCTTGTCGGAGGGGCTGGGGTGGACCTGCGGAGGCCAGGCTACGCTTCACACTCACACTTCACACACAACGGTCAGACGTCAGACAAAGAGAGGCTGAGGACAGCGCCGGCAGGCGTCACCACAGGGGAGGAGTCCTAGTGCAGAGCTTTGGGGCAGAGCAGCGCGGGAGGGGGTACTTAGTGATGAAGGGGTAAGTGTTAGGGGGTACTTAGTGATGAAGGGGTAAGTGTTAGGGGGTACTTAGTGATGAAGGGGTAAGTGTTAGGGGGGACTTAGTGATGAAGGGGTTAGTGTAAGGGGGGACTTGAGTGGTGAAGGGGTAAGTGTAAGGGGGGACTTGAGTGATGAAGGGGTTAGTGTAAGGGGGTACTTAGTGATGAAGGGGTTAGTGTAAGGGGGGACTTGAGTGGTGAAGGGGTAAGTGTTAGGGGGTACTTAGTGATGAAGGGGTAAGTGTAAGGGGGTACTTGAGTGGTGAAGGGGTAAATGTTAGGGGGTACGTGAGGGGGACAGGGTCTATGAGTGTGAGAGGTACATGAGTTGTGGGGGGGTTCATGAGGTGGTGGGGGGGTACCTGGCGTCCAGCCAGCGCTGGTCGTTCTCCTCCTGCCAGCCCTCGGGGGGGGTCTCCTGCCAGGCGTTGAAGTAGCGGATGATCCCGGGGTGCTCCAGCTTGGCCAGCGCCTTCACCTCCCGCATCACCTTCTCCCGGGCCACCTCCCTGCAGCACAGAACCCGCCACAGAACCCGTCAGCACCACAGAGCACAGTGAGGACCAGAGAACCCGTCAGGACCACAGTCAACACCACAGAACCCGTCAGCACCACAGAGCACAGTGAGGACCAGAGAACCCGTCAGGACCACAGTCAACACCACAGAACCCGTCAGCACCACAGAGCACAGTGAGGACCAGAGAACCCGTCAGGACCAGAGTCAACACCACAGAACCCGTCACAGAACCCCTCAGCACCACAGAGCACAGTGAGGACCAGAGAACCCGTCAGGACCACAGTCAACACCATAGAACCCGTCAGGAGCAGAGTCAACACCACAGAACCCGTCAGGACCAAAGAACACACTGAGGACCAGAGAACCCGTCAGGACCAAAGAACCCGTCAGGACCAAAGAACCCGTCAGGACCAAAGAACCCGTCTGGACCACCTTAGGACCAAAGAACCCGTCAGGACCACAGAACCCGTCAGGACCATAGACCCCGTCAGGAACAGAGACCCCGTCAGGAACATAGACCCCGTCAGGAACATAGACCTCGTCAGGAACATAGACCCCGTCAGGACCAGAGAACCCAGTCAGTACCAGAGTGAGGACCAGCACCCAGTCAGGATAACGGGAGAGAACCATCATCTAGGGGTACTCTCTGGACTCCTAGGAGGTGGGCAGGTTCCAGGGGAAATTTGAAATGTGAAGCTTTAGAGTTGTACTTTGCTAGCAGTCAGCAGAAACCAGAGTCACACAACCGGAGTCAGGAACCAATAAGAATTTAAGGAATTTTCGCAATATAGCACAATCATTTTTGGCCTGTAGCCCTTTTCATTATGACCAACTTTGTATAATTCTGTCTGACTCAGATGAACATCTGTGGGTTATATAAGGCCAAGGCCAAGTGAGTGTGTGCATCGCGCCACGCAATGTTGTTTACAGCTACAAACGATAAGCTTGTTGATGAGTCTGTAAACTAAGGACCTTTAGACCCTCAAGAGGGTTCAGACACCGATCTACCTATGCAACTATGCCATGCATATCTGGGTAAACTGCTGCGCCACAGACAGCTGTGCCACAGATAGGTGACCACAGACAGCTGCACCACAGCCAGCTGTGCCACAGATAGGTGATCCACAGACAGGTGCGCCACAGACAGGTGCGCCTCAGACAGCTGCACCACAAACAGCTACACCACAGACAGGTGTGTGAAAGACAAGTATGTGACAGACAGTTGATCCACAGACAGGTTCGCCACAGACAGGTGCACCACAGACAAGTGCACCACACAGGTGCGCCACAGACAGGTGATCCACAGACAGGTGTGCCACAGACAGGTGTGCCACAGACAGCTGCACCACAAACAGCTACACCACAGACAGGTGTGTGAAAGACAAGTATGTGACAGACCGCTGATCCACAGACAGGTTCGCCACAGACAGGTGCACAACAGACAAGTGCACCACACAGGTGCGCCACAGACAGGTGATCCACAGACAGGTGTACCTGTTGGGCAGGCGGATCCTCTTGATGGCGTAGTTGCAGTCGTCCACCTTGTTGCGGGCTTCGAACACAACGCCAAACCCGCCGCGCCCCAGACACTGCATCGGCTCGAAGTCCGTCAGGTACCTGGGAGGAAGGACACCACCATCATCATCATCATCATCATCATCATCATCATCATAATCGTGATCGTCAACAGCACAGTGAGCCGTGAATACAGAACCACTTTATTCCCAAATCGTATGGAAACAGACAATATTGATACTTTCCAAGACGAATGATGATTGAATGAATATTCAAAGAGCGATCCCCTTTTTTTTTCTTCTTCTTCTTCTGTAACGCGAGGATTGGACAGGGTAGGCTGTGTCTATGCGTGTGCGGGCGGGCGTGTGTGTGTGCGTGCGTGGCGTGCCTGCGCGCGTGTGCCTCCTCGACTTCGTATCTAAACTACAAAGGAGGAGCTGAATCTCCCACGGTGGAAACTAATAGAATCCTCCCCCCTCTCCCCCCCGTCCCCCGTCTCCCCCCCGGGCCTGACCGAGACCCTCTTCTCATGAATGTAACCATGTGGCGTCTGCAGGGGCCGGCCCGGCGGCGCCCGGGGGGCCCTTCCCCCCGCGCCCCCTAGTGGCGGTCGGGGTACTGCAGGGCGTGGCCCCGGCTGGCGACACAAGGTCACTCCGGTTTTGACGCAAACGCTCGTCGCAGTCGCCCAATCAAGGCGCGAGCAGCGGGGGGCGGACCGGCCCATCTGTCTCAGAGTCCTGCCGGGGAGGGCGGCGGGAAGACCGGCGGTCACCATGGTAACAGCACTCCCCCCCGTCCTGTTGCCGCGCCGCGCGCACACACACACACGCGCTCACTCACCAGCAGGCTGGTGAGGGGATGGGTGGGTGTCCGTGTGTGTGCCCCTTGAATGAGTGTGTGAGTGTGTGAGTGAGTGAGTGAGTGAGTGAGTGAGTGAGTGAGTGAGTGAGTGAGTGAGTGAGTGAGTGAGTGGGTGAGTGAGAGTGAGTGAGTGAGAGTGAGTGAATGAATGAGTGAGAGTGAGTGAGTAAGTGAGAGTGAGTGAATGAATGAGTGAGAGTGAGTGAATGAGTGAGAGTGAGTGAATGAATGAATGAGTGAGAGTGAGTGAATGAATGAGACTGAATGAACCAGTGGAGGACTGACTGGGGGGGGGGGGGGGGGGGAGTGTCTGTGCCGAGAGTGTGTGAACGAACGGACGAACTAACAAGTGAGTGAACAAGGGGGCGAACGAGCGAGTGAACAAGTGAATGAAAGAGTGAGGGTTTGTGCGAGGCAGCCCAAACAGAGCGAAGAAGAACCAGCAGAAAGTCAGAGCCGACGCGGGGCCCGGGGCAGGGCCCCTCAACCCACCTGGACACGTATTCGCTGGAGCGCGTCTCTATGGCAACCAGCTCTCTGGCCTCCACCACCGCAAGGTCAAACTTGGCGTCGGTCTGGCACTGCGTCTCCGACTCCTTCCGCTGCTGTGGAGCACGGCCACACGGGTCACATGGTCAACAACACACGCCCACGTCAGGTGACCACGTCAGGTGGCCACGTCAGGTGGCCACGTCAGGTGACGAGCGCAGCCGTGGCTCAACGAGTTAACCAATATAACATGGTTACCATATTGGTCTGACTTTAAGAGTCACAGCAGGGAAGCTGGGGCAAATTCAACTCCATTAGAGAGAGAGAGAGAGAGAGCGATAGAGATGGAGATTAAAATAACTACAAAAGAAAAGTGTTTTTTTTTTTAATACATTTAAAATAACTTCAAAAGGAAACGCTTGGCATAGTAATACATCACTATATAAGTATAGTAGCTCTTCATTAATGTTAATGATTTTAGTATTGATTTTACTCAAAGCTTGCTAATCGTTCATGGGGTGTCTACTTCCTCTCTCTGTTTCTACTTAAAATAGACCAGAACGTCGAGTATATGTTGTTAAAAGTCACAGACGGCCCGGACTGAGTCACACACATCAAAACAAACAGAATAAGAAAGGACCTAACATGGACTAGGACTACAGGTGTGTGGGCGTGACCAGGTGTGTGGGCGGGGCCAGGTGTGTGATCACGGCATGGTGTGTGGGTGGGGAAAGGTGCGTGATCATGGCCAGGTGTTTGAGCGGAGTCAGGTTTGTGGGCAGGGCCAGGTGTGTGGCCAGAGCCAGGTGTGTGGGCAGAGCCAGGTGTGTGGGCAGAGCCAGGTGTGTGGGCGGGACCAGGTGTGTGGCCGGAGCCAGGTGTGTGGGCGGGGCCAGGTGGGTGATCATGGCATGGTGTGTGGGTTGGGAAAGGTGTGTGATCATGTCCAGGTGTTTGAGCGGAGTCAGGTTTGTGGGCAGGGCCAGGTGTGTGGGCGGGGCCAGGTGTGTGAGGACCGAGCCAGGTGTGTGGGCAGAGCCAGGTGTGTGGCCGGAGCCAGGTGTGTGGGCGGGGCCAGGTGTGTGGCCGGAGCCAGGTGTGTGAGGGTGGAGAAAGGTGTGTGTGGGCAGAGCCAGGTGTGTGGGCGGGGCCAGGTGTGTGAGGACCGAGCCAGGTGTGTGGGCCAGGTGTGTGATCAATGGCCAGGTGTGTGGGCGTGACCAGGGTGTGTGGGCGGGGTCTTACCCGAGCGTAGGCGGCGGGCGCAGGCGGGTGGAAGAACTTGCGCACCACGTAGGTGGTGGCGGCGATGCAGAAGACGATAGTGCCCAGGATCTCCTTCCACCAAGGCAGCAGCAGCACCGGGTCCTTCCGGCGCCGCTGGGGGCCCTCGCCGACGCCGTCCGCCGGCCGGATCACGCTCACCGCCCCGTCACGCTTCCCCCGGTACCGCCGGCTGAACGGGAAGTAGTAGCCGTTGTCTGGGGGTCGAGGGAGGGGATGGGGAAGAGAGGGGAGGAAGGGGGGGGGAATAGATGGGAGAGGGGAGAGAGGGAGGGGGGGGAGAAAGATGGGAGAGGGAGGGAGGAGGGGAGGGAGGGGGAGAGAGGGGGGAAGGGGGAGAGAGAGAGGGGGGAGGGGGGATAGGGAGAGATGGGGGAGGGATGGGAGAGAGAGGGGGAGGGGAGAGAGGGGGAGGGATGGGGGGGGAGAGAGAGGGGGGAGGGGGGATAGGGAGAGATGGGGGAGGGATGGGAGAGAGAGGGGGAGGGGAGAGAGGTGGAGAGGAGGGAGGGAGGGGAGAGTTGGGGGAACAGAGAGAGAAGGACACAGAGAGAGGGGGGAGGAGGGGGAGAGATGGGGAGGGAAACAAGGACGGACAGGGAGAGAGCGAAGAGGGCAGACAGACATACAGACAGAGAGAGAGAGACAGCCAGACAGAGTAGGAGACACAAGAAGTACAATAAGTACAGAGAAAAACATTTAATTTAACAGATTTAAAATAACTTGAAAGGAAACCACGAGCATAATAATACATCACTAATTACATTGGCTCCTCATTCATTCAGTTACACTCACTTATTACACACACTCATTACACGCACTGCATGGGGCTGTCTCACAGCCCTACCATAGGAGTACATCTACACAGGACGTGGATGGTGTTTCACAGTAAAAGCCCTACCATAGGAGTACTTCTACACAGGACGTGGATGGTGTTTCACAGTAAAAGCCCTACCATAGGAGTACTTCTACACAGGACGTGGATGGTGTTTCACAGTAAAAGCCCTACAATAGGAGTACTTCTACACAGGACGTGGATGGTGTTTCACAGTAAAAGCCCTACCGTAGGAGTACTTCTACACAGGACGTGGATGGTGTTTCACAGTAAAAGCCCTACCGTAGGAGTACTTCTACACAGGACGTGGATGGTGTTTCACAGTAAAAGCACTACCGTAGGGGACTTCTACACAGGACATGGATGGTGTGTCACAGTAAAAGCCCTACCGTAGGGGTACTGCAGGATGGACAGCGCCCCGTTGCTGTACTCGTCGTGGGAGAACTTGTCGTTGTTCAGACACTTGTCGAACTCCTCCGAGCCCACCAGCACGGGGGTCCGGGAGGGCGAGTCTGGGTTGGGGGGGGCAGAGACCGGTCAGAACCAGACAGCACGGCCTCCCCGTCGCTCACACTCCTTTCACAATAAGAGCTCCCCATCGCTCACATTCATTTCACAATAAGAGCTCCCATCTCTCACACTCCTTTCACAATAAGAGTTTTCCATCGATCACACTCCTTCCACATAAGAGCTCCCCATGGATCACATTCCTTTCACAATAAGAGCTCCCCATCTCTCACACTCCTTTCACAATAAGAGCTCCCATCTCTCACACTCCTTTCACAATAAGAGTTTTCCATCGATCACACTCCTTCCACATAAGAGCTCCCCATGGATCACATTCCTTTCACAATAAGAGCTCCCCATCTCTCACATTCCTTTCACAATAAGAGCTCCCAAACTCTCACATTCCTTTCAAAATAAGAGCCCACCATCGATCACACACCTTTCACAATAAGATATACCCATCGATCACACTCCTTCCACAATAAGAGCTCGATGAGAATCATTTAGCCAATCACATTGCGTCTCATTAACGCCCAGCCAATGGGAACTCACGGATGAGAGGCTTCCACTTGACCGTTGGAAGGGGGATGACCTCCTTCTCCCCCAGAGCCTTGGAGGGGAACTTCTCTGAGATCCTCACGGAGGACTGAAGGTACAGCTGGCCCTGGAACATCCCTGGAACATCCAACACAACTTTTAGTAAACATCCCCGGAACATTCAAGACAACTTTATGTAAACATCCCTTTGCATCCCTGTGTTACCTAATACAATTGGATGTTTGTTTAGGTGAAGGGCTGAATGTTGTGTCACTTTAAATGTTTCTGTGCGACGGCACTACCATATTTTCCCTTCCTAAAGGGTGGTCCAGCATACCCTACGCTAAAGGAGATAAGAAGGGAGCATGGAAGCTCCTTTCCTTAGCGTTTAAAGGATTCAAACCGCTCTTATCCTGGCTGCATATTAGATACTTCCGGGTCAATTCACTCAGTTAGGACCCTTCCTCAGCAGGAAAGACTATTAGACCGCAACCTCTGTAACACATTCAATATAACTTTATTCAAACACCCCTCTTAACAAATTCAATACAACTTTGTTCAAGCATCCAAACATTCGATTCATTGTGTTTAAACGTCCCTGTGCAGCTGCCCTACAGCAGGCCGGTTCAGCAGAAACCACTGTAGTCAATAACACTTCATTTAAACTAGAACCACACACACGCCTCATTTAACCCTTCAATTAAACTTTATTTACACTAGAGGAACCAGCTTTAACGGTCCAATGAAACGTTGTTTAAACAGGGAGAAAGCTCTTTCTCTGTCCGGGTTTCATTTAAGTGTTATTCAAATCAGAAACACACTCCTCCCCTAACGGTCCGAGGAAATGTTATTCAAACTAGAAGGAAGGACCTTCATTCATTGTTGCACTGCACTGTATTCAAATAGAGAGAAGGTGAGAGTTTGTGCTTGTGAGCATTTTGTGTGCGTGCCTGTGTTTGAGCATGTGTGTGCGTTTGAGGGTGTGTATGTGTATGTTTGAGCATGTGTGCATGTGTGTGTGTGTGTGTGTGTGAGCATGTGAGCATGTGTATGTGCATTTGTGTGTTAGCATGTCTGTGTGTGTGTGTGTGTGTGAGTGCATGTGTGTGAGTGCATGTGCGTACATCTGCGTATGAGTGTGCTTGTGTGCGTGTGTGTGTGTGTGTGTGCATGGTACAACTGCGAGCTTGTGTGTTTGTGTGTGTGCGTGTGAGTGTTACCCAGGTAAACGCTGGACTGCGTGGCTCCCCTGGCCTTCTCCATGATGTCGTCATCCTCCTCCTCCTCCATGTCTGATTGGCTGCTGTACGCCGTGTCATCGAACAAGCTGATTGGTGTGACCTTGCCCCCGCCCACCAACCATGCTGAAGCGATGGGCGTGCAGAACTACACACACACACACACACACACACACGTTCAACTTAGCACCATGGTAACACTCTGACCACAACTTGCCTCAGTCGAACGTATATTTATTGGCTCCTAAGTTAGCTGATGATAGCATGTATGCCATAGTTGACGTTAGCTCCTACATGCTAGCTGTTGTTAGCTCATAAGTGCTGGCGGTTGTTAGCTCCTATGTTTAGCTGACGTTAGCCAATACACATAAGTTGATTTAAGCGCATATGTGGGAGCTTTATTTAGCTTCAATGTGTTAGGTGATTTGAGCTTCCATGTGTTAACTTCAATGTGTTAGCAGATTCTAGCTTCCGTGTGTTAACTCATTTCAGCCTGCGGCTTCGCTCCCATATGGACATGTGGGTGTCAAAGCTGAAAGTAGAGAAGTACATCTGCGGATCAAATGTACTTCTTTACTCACGCACATATACACCGATACACATTCGTAACGATGTCCGCACAAGAGCCGTCGTCCCCGGAGAACCCACCTGGTGCTCCCAGACCAGCTGCCCGCTGGGCTGGGTGCTGAAGGCCATCACCTTCCAGTCCGGCACCGAGACCTTGATGACCAGGTCCAGGTCCAGGTCCAGGGGCCGGGGGTTCTGCTGCGGCCCCTCCGGCGCCCCCTGCTGGGGGTCCTCCGTGATGACCCGCTGGCTGTCCTTCCTCTCCTCCCGCCATGAGTCCCCGCTCCCCATTCCCGCCTCCAGGAAGTGGAGGCCCGACTGGATCTGCGGGACGAACTTCAGCTCAAAGTTGCCCACGCTGAAGTTCCACCTGGGGGGGGGGGGAGAGAGAGGGAGGGGCTCAGGATACAGGCTCCTGTGCTGCACCTAGCGCTGTACGTAGTCATGGTGACGGTGGCGGTTGTAGTTATGGTCCTACTTATAGTCCTAGTCCTAGTTATAGTCTTGGCACAGAGCTAGTCCTAATCCTAGTTATATTCCTAGTCATAGTCTTGGCATAGTCCTAGTCCTAGTTATAGATCTAGTTCTAGTCCTACTTATAGTTCTTCTTATAGTCCTAGTCCTATTTATAGTCTTGGCATATTCATACTTATAGTACCAGTCCTAGTTATATTCCTAGTAATTGTCCAGGTACTAGTTATAGCCATAGTTAATGCTCACAACCACCAATGAGCTTACTTGGCTAACTCTGTTTTTTTTTACTTCTTGTGTGTGGCCCCATGGTCATTAAACCATTATCAACTTTTATACGATCACACTGATGGTAAACACTCAAATAATCAAAATAACTTTCATACTGTTATCCTAACAACTGTACTATGAACTAGCCTGGGTATACTCATGCTGCCGTGCGCGGGATTTCATTTCGCGCTGCTAGGAAGCCTGGATTCCATGGATCCGATTTTTGCTTGAGATAGAGAACCAATCACAGAACGGGGAGGGACGGCAAGAAGATGCTGACGTCTATGCGACACACCGAAGCTTGTAGTTTACGGATCCAAAATGGCAGCAGACGTGTTACCTTTCGATGCAGCCTTAGATAGTGTTCTGAGTAGTTTAGATCGCAAGTTTATTTTGAAAAAAGAGCAACTTTCGGCGTTAAACTCTTTCATTACCAAGAAGGATGTCTTTGCCCTGCCACCAACAGGCTTTGATTGGCTATGAGCCACGTACAGACTCAAATGATAGACATTCGTAGCGCCCAATAAACGGCTCCGGGCAATCGCAAAACACGCCTCAAATATGAGAAAATGAATGTGTGGTACCCAGACCTCATCTCAATGTAGATTGAGATGAGGTCTGGTGTTAGCCAGGCTAACTATGAACCACTTCGTACATCCACTGCTACATCTCCCAATCCAGAGTGAAATCCAGCTTGTGGGAAAACGTTTGTATTCCTGTCCAAAATCCAAAACCAAGAGCGGAGGGATCAGACTTACTTCTCCAGCCCAGAGCGAGGCCGCACCGCCCGGACAGTCTTCTGGGTCCTCTGGAGCAGCAGAACGTCTTCTCCTTCCACAGCCTCCACCTCCTCCTCCTCCCAGCGACTGCAGCCCACCGTAGAGCAGATGTACCGCAGCTGAGGAACAACAGAACACAGGGGCTGTGAGGAACTAGGAGGAACTGTTAGGAACCAGGAGGAGTTCAGAGTTTACTTGTTCGGCACAAATACAACATCTGTGTGAGGCGTGAGCGAAGCCTAAGCAGGCCTGTACAGAGTTCCACGTCTATTGCCGTATCATGATATGCTTGACATGCAGGCTAAACATAAAAATTGGATCGACTTAAAATAAGCATTGAAAGCCAGGTTGTAAAAAAAAAAAAAGAATCGGTCAAAAATGGATGCAGAAATAAATAAATAAAATGGTGGACCGTAAGGAACTGACAGGAAACGATCGGAATCAGGAAGAACCGGGAAGACACCAGAATACAGGAGCCGTGAGGAACCGGGAGGAACCGGGAGGAACCAGGATGAACCGTGAGAACCCAGGATGAACCATTAGGGACCCTAAGGAACTGACAGGAACCGTTAGGAACCAGGAGGAACCATGGGGAACCATTTGTATTGGATTCGTCCGTTCTTTCCTTTTGATTTGCCATCCCTTGTGTGTGTTCAGAACTCAAATCCCCCAACAACCAGTCAGTCCCAGTGAATGCAGACCAACTTCCTAAGGATCTTCTACAGGGTTCTGCATCGTTCTCAAGCACATTGGGGCTCCCAGCTCAGTACCTCTTCACTGGGAGTAGACCACTGTAATGACCATCATACTGCCCTGGTACTCTTTTCCCTGTACAGCACACAGACACTGGTTCCAGCATGGTACAGCAGCACTGGTTTTGGGTGGCGGTGGATCTAAAGCCCTGGGGGTGTTGTACTGGTTTTGGGTGACGTGGATCTAAAGTCCCTGGGGGTGTTGTACTGGTTTTGGGTGGCGCTGGATCTAAAGCCCCTGGTGGTGTTGTACTGGTTTTGGGTGGCGGTGGATCTAAAGTCCTGGTGGTGTTGTGCTGGTTTTGGGTGACGTGGATCTAAAGTCCCTGGGGGTGTTGTACTGGTTTTGGGTGGCGCTGGATCTAAAGCCCCTGGTGGTGTTGTACTGGTTTTGGGTGGCGGTGGATCTAAAGCCCTGGTGGTGTTGTACTGGTTTTGGGTGGCGGTGGATCTAAAGCCCTGGTGGTGTTGTACTGGTTTTGGGTGACGGTGGATCTAAAGCCCCAGGTGGTGTTGTACTGGTTTTGGGTGACGGTGGAACTAAAGCCCCTGGTGGTGTTGTACTGGTTTTGGGTGACAGTGGATCTAAAGCCCCTGGTGGTGTTGTACTGGTTTTGGGTGACGGTGGATCTAAAGTCCCGGTGGTGTTGTACTGGTTTTGGGTGGCGCTGGATCTAAAGCCCTGGTGGTGTTGTACTGGTTTTGGGTGACGGTGGATCTAAAGCCCTGGTGGTGTTGTACTGGTTTTGGGTGACGGTGGATCTAAAGCCCTGGTGGTGTTGTACTGGTTTTGGGTGACGGTGGATCTAAAGCCCTGGGGGTGCGGTGCTGGCTTCATGGTCGTGGTCCTACCTTGCCGCTGTACGCCCCCAGGCCGTAGGTGGTGAGGGTCTTCCCTCCCACCAGCACCGTGTCCTCCCCCACCCGGTAGGACGACTCCAGCAGGGACTCCACGCTGAAGGGCACCGCCTCCATTGTCTCCCGGTCCCGGTTCCACTGGAACAGGTCCCCGTCCAGAGAGGGGATCAGCATCTTGTTCCCAAACACCTGGGGGTGGAGCAGAGGGCTGTTAGGGGTGAGGAGGAGGAGGAGGAGGAGGAGGAGGAGGAGAGGGCTGTTAGGGTGGAGGAGGAGGAGGAGGAAGAGGAGGTGGATGAGGAGAGGGCTGTTAGGGTGGAGGAGGAGGAGGAGGAGGAGAAGAAGGAGGAGGAGGAGAGGGGTGTTAGGGTTGAGGAGGAGGAGGAGGAGAGGCCTGTTAGGGTGGAGGAGGAGGAGGAGGAGGAGGTGGATGAGGAGAGGGCTGTTAGGGTGGAGGAGGAGGAGGAGGAAGAGGAGGTGGATGAGGAGAGGGCTGTTAGGGTTGAGGAGGAGGAGGAGGAGGAGGAGAAGGAGGAGGAGGAGGAGAGGGGTGTTAGGGTTGAGGAGGAGGAGGAGGAGAGGCCTGTTAGGGTGGAGGAGGAGGAGGAGGAGAGGCCTGTTAAGGTGGAGGAGGAGGAGGAGGAGGAGAGGGCTGTTAGGGTGGAGGAGGAGGAGGAGGAAGAGGAGGTGGATGAGGAGAGGGCTGTTAGGGTGGAGGAGGAGGAGGAGGAGGAGAAGAAGGAGGAGGAGGAGAGGGGTGTTAGGGTTGAGGAGGAGGAGGAGGAGAGGCCTGTTAGGGTGGAGGAGGAGGAGGAGGAGGAGGTGGATGAGGAGAGGGCTGTTAGGGTGGAGGAGGAGGAGGAGGAAGAGGAGGTGGATGAGGAGAGGGCTGTTAGGGTTGAGGAGGAGGAGGAGGAGGAGGAGAAGGAGGAGGAGGAGGAGAGGGGTGTTAGGGTTGAGGAGGAGGAGGAGGAGAGGCCTGTTAGGGTGGAGGAGGAGGAGGAGGAGAGGCCTGTTAAGGTGGAGGAGGAGGAGGAGGAGGAGGAGAGGGTGGAGGAGGAGGTGGAGGAGGAGGAAAGGGTGGTAGAGCAGGATGAGGGCACCGTTAGGGTGGAGGAGGAGGAGAAGAGGAGGAAGAGGAGAGGTTAAGGTGAAGGTGAAGGGAGAGATTAAGTGGAAGAAGAGGAGGAGAGGAGAAGTTAGGGTAGAGGAGAAGGAGGAGAAGAGAGGAGAGGTTAAGGTGGAGGAGGAGAAGAGAGGTCAGGGTAAATGAGATGGAGGCGAGGTTAGGGTGGAGGAGAAGGAGAAGGAGGAGAGGAGAGGTAAGATGAGGATGAGAAGTAGAGGAGAGGGGGGAGGAGGAGGAGGAGAGGGGGGAGGAGGAGGAGGAGAGGAGAGGGGGCACTTCAAAATAAACAGCGCTCTTATAGCCTTTCATCTGCAACCCTTTGGCGTCAGTCTCCCACTACTGAGGATATAAAGCTAAACTCACAACTTTGTCCATTTGTTTTATGTTTGTTTTATGAGCGTACCCCCCCCCCCCCCCCCCACTGTGATACTGAGCATACACGCTACGGCAAGGCTGCACAAGCTGAATGGAACTATTTGTTGCCATGGTAACCCGCCTCGAACGGGAAAAACTCGTGACGGTGACGGGCAACAAGCCAAAGTCCTCAAGAGGCTCCTTCTGCCGCTCCGCTCTCCGTGCAGTCAGCGTGTCTCAGGGCCGTTACGTAACAGGCGGTGTTGCTGGCTCCGAGCCCCCCCCCCCCCCCCCCCCCCCCCCTCCTCGCAGCCCCCTATTGGTCGAGGAGTTGAGTCAAGTGCTCCAGACTCGGGAGGTCCGATAGAACACTAAGTGCCCCGAACGACACTAATACGTTCTAGAGAGTCTTCTGGCCCGCGTCCACACAGAGACCTCAGACCCACTAATTAACCTGCACCTGTGTGTGTGTGTGTGTGTGTGTGTGTGTGTGTGTGTGTGTGTGTGTGTGTGTGTGTGTGTGTGTCTGCTTGTGCAAACTGATGTGCGTGTGTGTGTGTCAATGTGTGTGTGTGTGTGTGTGTATGTGCATGCACAAATGGATGGATGTGTGTGTGTGTGTGTGTGTATGTGTGTCAATGTATGCGTGTCTGTGTGTGTGTGTTCAAATTGATGTATGCGTGTGTGTGCCAACAGCAGGGGGTCTTGCCAGGATGACATCACCGTCCGACCGCGAGCCTGATCCTGATTTAACCGCCGGAGCAGGTCAGCGGCGGAGAGGTGGAGCCACACACTGATTACATCACTAAATCATTTTAATCTTATGCTTTTACACACACACACGCATGCATGCACAGACACACACACGCAGACACATCTACGCAGAAATACGCATGCACAAACGCGCGCACACACACACACACGCACAGACACGCACGCAGACACGCACAGACACAAACACACACACGCAGAAATACGCATGCACACACACACACACACACACACACACACACACACACACACACACACACACACAGAGCAGGAATTAATGGCTGACTGAACAGAAAGCCTTAGTTTCTGTTTTATTTGCTGGTGGAGCGCCAGGTATCCAGACCGGTGTTTTACTTAACTAGAAGGTTTAATGGAAGTCTTTAGAAGACGTTTCACTTCTTCTGTTATTATTAAGAGGGGGGCTTTTACTTTGACAGCCCTCGTATGACCTGGGACATCCATAATGAAATGTCAACCGCACCTGTCCTTAAATCACACATTCTATATAACATCACATAAGAAGGTAATTAATTAATTAATTTGAGTTTATAGGGTATATATATATCTGTTATGTATTTCATTTATTATTATTTGACGAGTGAATTGAATTTACTTTTTTTTACTTGGGGAAGCCGAGTGAACTTCAATCAAATCAAACAATCAAAACGGTGTCGGCTAGTTTGAGAATAAGATCCAATTAAACTTTCTGTGTCCATTTCCTGTCGATCGTTTCTCCTGAAAAGGTATATTGGTCCCAGAGAGGAGCAGGAGCAGGGAGAGGGAGGAGGAACAGGAGGAGGATGAAGAGGACGAGGGAGAGTTAGAGGGAGAGGAGGGGGAGGAGGAGGAGAAGGGAGAGGAAGAGGAGGAAGATGAAGAGGACGAGGGAGAGTTAGAGGGAGAGGAGGGGGAGGAGGAGGGAGAGGAGGAGGAGAAGGGAGAGGAAGAGGGGGAGGAGGAAGAGAAAGAGGGGGTGGAGGAGGGAGAGGGGGGAGGGGAGGAGGAATGTGGGACACGGTTGATGAAGATTAAGGATGGAGGTGTGGGACAAGGTGATGTCATCGCCCAGATTGTCCGGAGGGGAGATGAAGAGGAGAGAGTGAGGAGATGAGGAGGATATATTTAGCACTGCGTGTGTGTGTGTGTGTGTGTGTGTGTGTGTGTGTGTGTGTGTACATCACACCATACCGGCTGACAGACAATTGACCTGACTAGTAAGAGGTTTAAGGGGAGGGAGGGAGCGAGGGAGGGTGGTGAGTCACTCCTCTCCTGATGTCTGAATAAGCTCCGCCCCTCCAACACACACACACACACCACTAGACAGTGTCTGAGGAGTTATATCTGTGTGTGTGTGTGTGTGTGTGTGTGTGTGTGTGTGTGTGTGTGTGTGTGTGTGTGTGTGTGTGTGTGTGTGTGTGTGTGTGTGTGTGTGTGTGTGTGCTCTGCCTGACTGCTTCCTGTATCGACAGGACGTCCGCCTGTCTGTCAGGACAGTAAAACATCCTCTAGCTGTTCAGACTCAAGTGTTTCCGAGGCTTTGTCTCTATTACTACTGGACACTCACAAGCTCTGTCACGACCTCTGACCCCTGGGGAGCGCAGCCTGTGACCGGGGCTAGACAGCACATGGAGGGGCCAGGCTGACCCCTGTTCGGTTTACTTACCCCCAATCGACCCACTCTCATCCTCCCTTCTACCCTCACCCCGACTCTCCTTCCTTCCCCCCTCTCTCTCCTCACACTTACTCCCAATCTCCTCCCTCCCCCACTCTCCTCCTCCCTCACCCACTCATCCTCCCTTCTACCCTCACCCCGACTCTCCTTCCTTCCCCCCTCTCTCTCCTCCCCCTTCCTCCCTCTCTCCTCCCTCCCCCACTCTCCCCCTCCCTCACCCACTCTCATCCCCCCTTCTACCCTCACCCGACTCTCCTTCCTTCCCCCCTCCCTCTCCTCACCCTTCCTCCCTCTCTCCTCCCTCCCCCTCTCTCCTCCTCCCTCCCCCTACTCTCCTCCTCCCTCCCCCTACTCTCCTCCTCCCTCCCCCCTCTCCTCCTCCCTCCCCCCCTCTCCTCCTCCCTCCCCCAGTCTCCTCCTCCTTCCCCCCACTCTAGTCCACCCTCCCCCACTCTCATCCTCCCTCCCCCACTCCTCTCCCCCCCCCCCCCCACTCTATTCCACCGAACTCCTAATCAACGCAGGCTCTTGAAAAAGAGCCCTTGATTGGATCTGCAGGTTAATAATTAACCACTCCCCCTGGCGTTGCCGCGGCGATGAGGCTGACTTAAAGGGGCTTAACGATGGTCTATCGGAGGCGGGGGATCCGTGGAGGGCGTCTGAGGAGATGCCTGAACATGTGTTCGGACATATTTTGACGGGTTCTGGTGAATGCTTTGGCTCTTCATGCTGAGAGCCTTCGCTTAGCACACACACACACACACACACACACACACACACACACACACACACACACACACACACACACACACACACACACACACACACACACACACACACACACACACACACACACACACGGGAACACTTATGTTACCGGCAAACTGCCTTCCAAATGTATTATAAAGACATATATAAAGGAATTATAATGAGGGCTGGTGAGAAAACGTTTCATAAATATATTTTCCACATTTTTTTTGGTTTTCAAAGGTCTCCCCAGTTAACACCAGCAAATGTCCTGGTACAAGGGGAGTACTGGTCCTCAGTGGATCTGATCATTTGACCTTCTCTCTTCCTCACACTCCTTACCAGTAAACGTCCTGGTACGTGAGTATTACTGGTTCCCAGTAGATCTGATGGGGGAGGGCGGGAGCCACTGATGTAGAAATACGTGATCATGACTAAAAGCCGGAGGCCAATCTAAAATATTTTTTAGATAGATTTTATTGATTTATACGCACTTGTATTGCGTATAATAAACATATAAACCACGTATCAACACAAATATTGTGTTGTTTTTGCTGTGAGGATTAAATATTGTCATGTTTTAATGTGCAACATAATAGTGTGATGTGATTTTATTGCGAAACAATAAAGTTGAGCAGGCGTATAACTAAAGCGAAAGGAAATATTTCCTGTTTTACCGCCAAATAAAGTCAATAGTGTGCGCATTTTGGGTGACGGTGAGACACACCAACACAACCACATACCGTTGTGCAACACGGTTGAGTGTTTGTGTTGTCTCCGTCTCCTTCCTGCCATCAATCTGATGAAATCATCATTCATTCACACACTCACTCATTCACGCCGCGTGCCGGCAGTGTGTGTGTGTGGGGTGACATCATTCATTGTCTGAGGCATTACCTCACCACCCTGATAATCCCCCCCCCCCCCGATCTATTTAACCCTTACCGACTTATGACTCACACACACCAACACAGTCACACACACACACACACACACACTCTTTTCTCCCTGGCCAGTAACTCTTTATTTCTGCGGACAATGCTGAATGTATTGTCCCTTTTTAACACACACACACACACACACACACACACACACACACACACACACACACACACACACACACACACACAAACACAGACTTCTCTGCAGCAGCAGAAGGTGATTGGCTGGTTCCCGGCTGGCGGGATCTGACCGGCCAATGGAAGCGTCTCTAATCACCGAGCAGACTGTTGTCTGGCGGAACAACGCCACGCGCCAATCAAATCCTCCAGTTGCTAGGCGCCCGGGGGGGTGGGAGGTGGGGGGGTCCTGAATCTTCCCAGGTTAGAGGGGCCAGAGGGGTGCCGAAACACATCCGTGCTGAAGTCAACAAAGTTGTAAATATGTATACCGTCGCCAATGGCGTGTCCGACTAGCACACGCATAAACACGCGCATACATTGCACACGCACATGCACACAGACGCACACTCAAATGCACACAAACGCCTGCACACACACACACACACACAGAAACACACATTTGTTCTGTCTTTCTCTTGGGGGAAGGGGGTATTGGATAGTCTTGTGGCAAGGCTGGTTTACTCCTAGCTGAAAGGTTCTGTGTTCGATCACCATCGGTCATTTGTTAATGACCTTAATGACTTGTCTCTGTACTGTCTAACCACTACTTGCTCCTTAACGACCTGTCTCTGTACTGTCTAACCCTTTCTGCTTCTTAATAAATGTTTTTAGACTGCCAAATATGGCCACCTTTTTCCCGGCATGGTCCACGCGTTTACACTGACCGAGGTAATATACCAGATTGATTTCGCACCCAAATTTCCCCTCTCGGACCCATCACATATTGGGGGTTTTATTTTCATGACGGCTTCGCGGTTCCAGGGGTGGAACTTGGGTAGAGGTGTTGCTGAGTTGTCTCTAAAACAGAGACAACTCAGCGATATCAACATGAGTAGTTCTAACTTGGGAGACAGTGAAATCTGCGAGCTGCTGACGATCATGGCAGATGAGGTGATGCATTCGCATTTAACAAAGACAGGGAAAGATGGTACGATCTACAAGAAAGTACCAGAGGAACTTTCCTTACAAGGCTTTAGTCGGGATAAAAAAACAAGTGGTCAGCAAAATTTTTCACTTGTAAATAGTTAATCGCGTTTGTAGCCTACACTCAGATGTATACTCATTCTTGCAGTGACTGAACTACAAAAACATTCAGAGTACGCAAATTATTCTAAAGGTACTCCGTATGCAGTCCTGCTAACTCCTATGAACCAAAAAAGCCGGATCCTTGATGAAGGCGGATTATACCCCCTTGGTATTACACAGGAAAGACAGGGAAATTGCAGGGTGTGCCAAGACGCGACGTACTGGCTTGGCAGTGTAAAAATGCCTAATGACTGGCCTCTATACTGCCTAACCCCTACCTGCTCCTGAAAAACATCTCTATACTGTCTAACCTCTACCTGCTCCTTAATGACCTGTCTCTGTACTGTCTACCCCCTACCTGCTCCTCAATGAGCCATCTCTGTACTGTCTACCCCCTACCTGCTCCTCAATGACCCATCTCTGTACTGTCTAACCCTTTCTGCTTCTTAATGAACAAAATCCCTCGAAAGAAAAAGGAAGATATTCTCTGTAGGTCTCTTTGGAAGAAGATCTTCTAAATGTTCCCGAAGGTCTTCTTGTGAAGGAGTCTTCACTGCTTCTCTGCTGCCTTGTTCTGGAACATTCGCAGCCCTCTTCAAACCTCCTCTCTGTGTTCCCAGGGGTCTCTGGGAAGTGTAGTGTTTGGAGCCAGTTTGGAGAACTAAGCGCTACAGCGCGCCCAAGACTCCCAGCTGACCCCGGCCCTGTGAAGGTCCCGGAGACCCCAACTGGGGGGAACTTCACACACACACACACACACACACACACACACACACACACACACACACACACACACACACACACACACACACACACACACACACAGGCCCCCCACATAGCTCTTCATCACCATGTGTTTTTATCTATAGATCTATCGATACATAGATCTATAGATCTAGGAATTCCTTGACCGTACAACACCACTGGTAGATAAATCTTTAATGTAGGGTCTAATTAGGAGAGCCCCCAGGAGCCCACCTCAAAAGACCATTACCCAATTAGACGCCCATCCAAACTGAAAGGGCACCTCGCACGGCTCCTTGAGGCACGCCGTCATTAAACGCTCATAGAGGCCGGGGCCACGCGGCTCCGGGCTCTCCCACTCCCTCCTCGCTTCTCGCTCGCCCAGTGCACAGGAAGTCCTCCGGGATTCTTCTCCTACTGCCGCCTGAGCGCAGAGGCACTTACACCAAAAACACTCCCCCCGGGTAACCAGCCCACCATCGCCCTCGACAACCGGCCCGTTTATTAGGCTTCTAGCGCCCAAAACGGCAGCAGTCCCCCCCCCGCCCCCCCCCCCCAGGCCCGGCATGGCTAGCCCCCCCGGACCTTGTTAGGATCCCAGGCGCGGGCCCCCCTCCCCACTCCCCGAGGGGCGTGTTCTGCGTCCTGAGTCCACATCACAGAGCGAGCATCATGGCAGCGTGCCTGCGGCCATCACTCCGGGCACCCGCCCCCCCCCCCCCCCCGCCCCACCTAGCGTGTTGTTGGCGTGTGGGCGAGATAAGCCGTGTCCACGCAGACGGTGGGGGCGGTGTGTGTGGTGTGTGTGTGTGTGTGTGGATCACAAAAGGCCAGCAAAAAAGATTTCTCCTCAAGGCATAAGAAACAAACAAACACAGTATATGAAAGGCTTTAGATGGCTCCTAGTGTGTGTGCGTGTGTGTGTGTGTGTCTGTGTGCGCGCGCGTGTGTGTGCGATATCCTTGGCTGATTGTACGTGGTGAACTGAGTTCTGAACATATGGCTTGCCAGGAGAGAGAGAGAGAGCGAGAGAGAGAGAGAGAGAGAGAGAGTGCGAGTGAGTGAGTGAGTGAGTGTGAAAGTGAGAGAGTGTGTGTGTCTAACTGAGCATGTCAGTCTAAGTTAGTGTGAGAGTGTGAGAGTATGTCTGAATGAGAGAGTGAGAGAGTGTGTGAGGGAGTGAGAGTGTGAAAGAGTATGTCTGAGCGAGTGAGTGAGTGAGCGAGAGAGTGAACAAGAGTGAGCGAGAGTGAGCGAGCGAGAGAGTGAGCGAGAGAGTGAGCGAGATTGAGTGAGTGAGAGAGTGGGTGAGAAAGTGAGTGAGAGAGTGAGCAAGAGACTGAGCGAGAGAGTGAGCGAGAGACTGAGCGAGAGTGAGAGTACGAGAGTGAGCGAGAGAGTGATTGAGAGTGAGAGAGTGAGCGAGAGAGTGAGAGAGAGAGTGAGCGAGAGAGTGAGTAAGCGAGAGAGTGAGCGAGAGAGTGAGAGAGAGAGAGAGAGAGTGAGAGAGTGAGTGAACGAGAGTGAGTGAGCGTTAGAGAGTGAGCGAGAGTGAGTGAGTGTTAGAGAGTGAGCGAGAGTGAGTGGGTGGGTGGGTGAGTACCTCAGGTTTGCTGAGGCTGGAGGACACCAGGCAGCCGGAGCCCACGTCCAGGTCCCACTGCTTCCTGCCCTGGTTGTGAGGGTCCAGGGCCGAGATGCGGCCGTCCAGCGTGGAGATGATCACCAGAGACCTGCACACACACAGCCAATCAGGACCCACCGTACAGAGCTCACAGCCATTCACAAAGCGTGCATCCACCTTCAGGTAATCAGAACACGCGTGTACATCTAACGGCCAATCAGCATCCTTATTAAAGATGTAATCAGAATTGACATGCACATTAAACGGTCAATCAGCGTCTATATTACACATCTAACGGCAAATCAGCATCTGGATAAAGATCTATCAACCACTCAGAATAGATTTGGACATCTAACAGCCAACGAAACAGGCCTACTCAACTAACAGCCAATCAGAACGGACCAGATTCCAATCAAAACAATTATAACCATAATGACAAACTGTGATTAAAATGGGAGACTAAAAGATTAGTGAAAAGTTTTCCATATTAATCCATGAGGATTACCACTAGGAGAACCTTCCATATTACTATTAATAAACCATTAGTGGGGAGGCCCTAGCTCCCAGATACCCCTCTCTTCGGGGTCTTATCTCCACCCAAACACATGTGGTCGTAACAGGCGGTCTGGGACTAACTGGATCCATCCATCCCCAAGTTCTATGTGGCTCCGGCTTGTGTTGAAACATGGTCTCCTCTTTGAATAAATATACATTTTAAAGCACACAAATCAATCTATTGGTACTTTTAATCGATCGGTAGATGGATGTTATGCTTGTTCTATCTATTTTACACCAGGTGTTCTATCGTTGAACACCAGATTAGTTGTATGAGTGGGTAATTTAAATCTGGCAATACGAGTTGGGACTAAGTCAGTGGTCTGTGTGTATCCTGACTATACAGTCATTGGCAGACGCTTTTTGTCCAGACCCACGCCAAGCATGCGACCAGAGTGAGAGTAGCCACGACAAGAGCTTGGCGCTGCCAGTCTGCTTCAAGAACCACAGTAGCCCGCTTCAAGAACCACAGCAGCCTGCTTCAAGAACCACAGCAGCCTTCTTCAAGAACCACAGTAGCCTGCTTCAAGAACCACAGCAGCCTTCTTCAAGAACCACAGCAGCCTTCTTCAAGAACCACAGCAGCCTGCTTCATGAACCACAGTAGCCTGCTTCAAGAAACACAGCAGCCTTCTTCAAGAACCACAGCAGCCTTCTTCAAGAACAACAGCGGGGCAGAACCCAGACGAGTAACAGCAATGAGAGATCATAAACTCAAGGTTCGCTTTTTAAGACACACACACACACACACACACACTGATGTTACCAGGGGATCACTTGAAGAGCAGGTCCTTGAGGAGGTACAACCGGTGGAGTCGCAGGGCTCTTTGTCACTACATCAGGCTGCACCACAGTCATAATTGTATGACTACTACAATAACTACTTCGAAACCCCACGCCTCTAGTGTCTGATAGGATACAATACCGTTAACAGTGTTACTATTATAATACTTGTACTTCAGTGGGGAGGGCAGTAAGAAAGGTTACACCAGCTAGGCTACAGCTAACGGGGGCTGGTGAAGAAGAGGTGGGGAAAGCACCAACACATAAACCACAGTGTTGTCATCCAGATGTGTCCAGTCAAACCAGAGGTCATCCTAATCCAACATGGAGGGGCAGAGGACAAAGGGTGTCCTGCTCCTGGATGCCTAGACGGGTTCAATTTCCACTCAGAACGCCGACTCTAATGCTGCTAGTCTGTCCTGCCCATAAAACCTTGGAGAAAAAAAACAACATAGGATTGAAAACTTCGAATTTACATCAAAAGCCCGCTCAGAACTTTTCTGTTTTATGCAGGGAAGATTCAGCTGGCAGGCTTCACGGGGAGTTGATGGTGCAGGAGGAGGAGGAGGAGGAGGAGGAGCAGGAGAAGAGGGAAGTGGAGGAGGAGGAAGAGAAGGAGCAGGAGGAGAGGGAAGAGGAGGAGGAGAGAGTGGAGGAGGAAGAGGGGGAGGAGTGTGTGTGCTGGAGCAGGAGGAGAGGGAAGAGGAGGAGGCGAGGGTGTAGAAGGAAGAGAGAGAAGAGGCAGGAGGAGAGGGTGGAGGAGGAGGAGAGCACGGAGGAGGAGTGCGGCGGAGAGGAGGAGGAGGAGCAGGAGGAGCACGTGGACAGCTCTGGCTAAGCAGGAGGAGGACCGGAGCCAGGCTCCTCTTGTCACCAGGAGCGGTTAAACTGCTCAGCAACACGGGCTGACAACGGCTCCCAGTGTAACCACTAACATCTTTACGGCTGTAGCCTCAGACACCCGCCCTCCGGCACCACCCCGTCCTGCCGCAGTGCTCATGGGCACGCCGTGCGTCCACGCCTACGCCCAACCCGGGTATTGATCCGTCTGTCTAGGGGTAGGTGGGGCAGGGGGGGTAAACACTCGTTAACATAAACTTTGTTGACCGAGTGACGGACGGCAGGAGTGTCAGGGAGCCCCCCTCCCCGCCCAGGAGAGAGCCCCCCCCCATCACCTCCCAGCCCCGGAGAGAGACCCCAGGAGGGCAGGGGGCGTGACCGCTGATGTTTGCGGAGGAGACAGCGTTTTAGATGGATAACACAGCGGGGCTGCATGAGACTACCTGTTCTGGGCCGGGACGTTCTCTCAGTAGCAGCAGGGTGAGTCACTGAGGGAAGACCACGCTGAACACCAGTTCTAGATACGAATGGCCCAGATTCCTCAACCGGGTCACCTAGTATGCAAATGGCCGTTTTATCCAGGCTGCTCGCACAATAACTGGAAATAAGTAGTTCAGCCGCTCGGAGTTCAGACAACGGCGTTGTAGTTCAGACACTGCTGATGTTGGAGTACAGAAACTGATTGTGGTTCACAAGCTGTTATTTGTTGTTACAGGAACTGTTATCGTTGTTCAGAAAATGTTTTGCTGTTCGGAAAATGATTTTGTAGTTCAAAATGTTGTTATTGCATGTCAGTAACGGTTATTTGAGTTAAATAAAACTGTTTAAGTAGCTCAGTCACAGTTATTGGACTTCAGAAATAGTAATAGTTCAGAATTTCAGAAACTGAGGTTATCGTTGTTCAGAAAGTCTTTACGCTTTAGTCCAGAAACTGTTTCTATTGTAGGTCACAAACTGCTGATATTGTCGTTATAGAAACTGTTGTTATTGTTGTTCAGATGTTGCCATTGTAGTTCAGAAATGGTAATATTGCAGTTCAGACAGCTTTAGCCTGTTATTGTAGTTCAGAAACTGTTGTTGTAGCTCAGAAACTGCGTTGCCATGTAGCCACTGTTGTTAATTTAGTTCTGTCAGTTATTTAAGTCACTGTTATTACAGTTCAGCCACTGTTATATTAGTTCAGAAACTCATACGGTCATTCACTTTTGGAGTTCAGTCAGTTATTATCAGTCTGTTATTTCAGTCACTGTTAATGTAGTTCTGTCACTTATTTCAGTCACTGCTAATGTAGTTCAGTCGCTGTTATTGTAGTTCAGTCACTGTTATTGTAATTGTACTTCAATCACTGTTATGGTAGTTCAGTCACTGTTACTGTAGTTCAGTCAGTTAGTGTAGTTCAGTCACTGTTATTGTAGTTCAGTCACTGTGAATGTAGTTCAGTCACTGTTAGTGTAGTTCAGTCACCGTTATGGTAGTTCAGTCACTGTTAGTGTAGTTCAGTCACTGTTCATTTAGTTCAGTCACTGTGATGGTAGTTCAGTCACTGTTAATGTAGTTCAGTCGCTGTTATTGTAGTTCAGTCACTGTTATTGTAATTGTAGTTCAGTCACTGTTATGGTAGTTCAGTCACTGTTATGGTAGTTCAGTCACTGTTATGGTAGTTCAGTCACTGTTAATGTAGTTCAGTCACTGTTATGGTAGATCAATCACTGTTATTTCAGTCACTGTTATTGTAGTTCAGAAACCGCGTTGCCGTCCGGCCACTGTTGTTATTGTAGTGCAGCCCCGGCGTCGTCATGGTAACGCGCCCATGCAGCACGCCGCCCCCCCCCTGCCCCTCCGCCTCGTACAGCTCTCCAGGCTGGAACAGCACACGCATATATATGCAAATGAGGGCGCTTAACATTAATGAGCCATGTGTGTGTGTGTGTGTGTGTGTGTGTACTCCACGCCATCAAAGGGCGGGATTATCTTCCAGGATCTGCTGCGGGGCGTCGAGTCCTCCGCGCCGCCGACGCCGCCGCCGTGGTTACGGAGGAGAGGTACCGCTTCTCTTAAAAAAAAAAAAAAACACCGTCGCGCCAAAACCCCTCTCTCGCTCCGCTCCCATTGGCTGAGCAGCCCTGCCAAAAATATTAGGCTGATTGGTTGTTGCTAAGCAGTAGGCATCCGGAGAGGGTGGAGCATGCGCGCGCACACACACACACACACACACACACACACACACAGGCGCTACATGCTACATGCTGAGATCATCGAGTTCAACTTCACAGAGAAACCAGAGAGACAGAGATAAATGAGGATGGAAGGAGAGAGTAAGAGAGGGGGAGATAGAGCGAGAGGGCGAGAGACGGGGGGGGGAGGGTGTAGAGAGAGTTTTATTGGAGATCAAAGCCCTTTGTAGACTCTTTGTATTACAGATGAAGGATGTGTGTGTGTGTGTGTGTGTGTGTGTGTGTGTGTGTGTGTGTGTGTGTGTGTGTGTGTGTGTGTGTGTGTGTGTGTGTGTGTGTGTGTGTCCTGGTAGCGGCAGATGGAAGTGGGAGGAGCTAGTTTAGTTATACTATAAATAAAGTAGGACTACAGCCATCCGAATCACACGATAAACAACAACGGCTACGACTAGCGTGGTGTCGTCTTTTGTCTGGAACCAAAGACCTCTGGGAGCACATGGAGGAAGACAGGGGTGGGGGGGGGTTGGAGTCCACCACTTCACGAAGGACATGTTGGAAAGGTGGAAGGCGTGACAGAGACAGACGAAGAGAGACGGATTAAGAGAGCCAGAGAGACACAAACTGACAGAGAGCCAGACAGACAGGAAGAGAAAATGTTGACTTAATTGAAAAAAAGAGAGAGAGAGAGAGAGAGAGAGAGAGAGAGAGAGAGAGAGAGAGAGAGAGAGAGAGAGAGAGAGAAGACGGAAAACGCAGAAGGAAAGATAGATAGACATAAAAACAGGAGAAAAGGAGAGGACCAGGGAGAGAGCAGGGCAGACGGGAGAGAGAGAGAGAGAGAGAGAGAGAGAGAGACTCCGGCAGAGAGAGAGAGAGCAGTAAAGACAGTCTCAGCCACCATGAACCCGCTAGCCTGTTGTCGCGTCAGGCAGGGCTTCCTCAGTTCACAGGCTTACAGTCAAACTGCTGCATTAGCAGTTAGCGCTGCGCTAGCACAGCCCCGGTAAACAAGCTCCATTCAGAAACAGGATGTGTACACAGGCCAGCTCTCCGAGGAGCAGGCCCCGGCTCCTCCAATCCCTGCCGTCTGCCCCGCGCCCCTCAGCCAATCACGGCGCAGCGTTTGACTCCCCCCACCTCAGCCAACAGGCAGGCGGCCCTGCGGTATGTGGGCCAATGGCAGGAGGCGACAGCCTGTAACCATGCAACAGCAGTCGCCCTGGTTACATTGTGGAGTGTGTGAGGGTAGTGGAGCGGCCACGCCCGTTTGAAACAACCGCTGGAGTACATATGTATGAGGCTATACTCCTACACCTGGATAAAATATACACACACACCTGGATAAAGTATACATACACACACACACACACACACACACACACACACCTGGAGACTTTATACCCCTACACCTGTATATAATATACTCACACCTGTATATAATATACACACACCTGGAGAATACATACCCTTACACACTAATGAACATTTAAACACACAAATAAATACATTTACAAATATATATGTGTAATAAACAAATTGAAACATTGTGTTTGGAAAGTGCTGCAACACCAACAACAAGCACTTGTTGAAACCTGCATTACTGTCAGAAAGCTTTTAAAGCCCACCGAGTGTATTGGTATTAACGACGCCTCCAAGAGATTGGACCATTGTTTGGAGTGCAGCATCTGGAATTCATCTCGAGGCTTCTTTAGAAACTAGGAGCAGAGTGCAGAGTTGAGCTACGGACGCGCCTAGAGTCTCAACAGGGCGAACACCTCCCCACTTTAAGTGAACCGTCAAAGTTCAGCGGCGTCGTCGTCGTCGTTCTTCTGCAGGGGCGTGTCGGGGCGTGGCCCAGAGAGATCACACAGCCAATGACGGACCAGCCGCTCAGCACCCTGGGGGTCCCCGCAGCCTCGGACACACCCCTCATCGATCTCACGCCTGACAGGAGAGAGGTACTAGTGTTAGACCCAAGCTCGCGGTTTAGGAGGGTCCGTCGTGCTGTTAAAGTACTGCATCTGTTTTTCATTCCTCTCTCCCCAACGCCTCACTTCTATACCTCACCCTCGCTCCCTCCCTCCCTCCCTCCCTCCCTCCCTCTCTCATCCCTGGTATTCTTCCTCTGTCAGTCCGTCTCCCTCAGCCTGTCTCTCTCCATACCATACTCCCTCTCCCTCCCCTCTCTCCCGCAGCATCTCCCACGTGCTAAAATCCAAACTCCGTGGCGCCACTCTCCCGTCCACCCATTGGCCGGCGTCCTACACCGATCCCGGCGTCTGATTGGTTGTTGCTAAGCAGTGAGCAGCTGCCAGCAGCAGGCGGCGCCCCGTGCGGTCCTAGTGCCGGGTGCTTTAACCAACTGTTGTTGTCACCGGGGGGGGGTTGGACTCTTCTCGCAGCACTAAACATCTCCCACCTTTCCCCTCTGCCCCACCCATGCCGCAGCACTGCAGTGGGGGTCCTCCCGACCCCCGCAAAGACCAGCGCCCCTGCGTCCGGCCGTCTCCCTGTGATGACCTCACAAGCCAGGAGACTGACAGGGCCTGTCAATCAATCCATCGATCCCCCTCCTTACCTGTTCTCGTCAGTGACGGACACGGGGGGGGGGGGGGGGGTTTCGAGCGGGCGGTCTCAGCGCTCAGGCTGAGCTGAATCCATTTGAAAGCGCGTTCTTATCCGCGGCTGCACCGCTAATGTGCTCATCTATTTTCCATGTTTAGTGATCCTATTCTGCGTTGCTTTTATTACTTTAGGTCGTTTTTTTTTATTTGGGGCGGTTTGCAAACAACTTTTTCAATTTGTAGGCAATATCTAACCGTTTGGGGGGGGAAAGTGCTCTATGAATAAATAAAAGACGCGAATTGTTAACTATAGGATCATGATCATGTTATGTATTAATACGTAATATCACACCAGCAGCAGCCGAACCGCTCCGGGCGGCCCGCCTGCTGACGGGGAGTTTGTAAACAACGTTGTCATGGCAACAGAGGAGCGGCGGCGGCGGCGGCGGCCGCCCAGTCTTGCTGCAGCAGCAGCATCCAGCCGAGCGTCCACCACACAGAGGAGGAACGGGTTGGTCAGCACATTCACAGCCACACAGGAGAGAGAGAGAGAGAGCAGGAGGAGCCCGCTACCCAGAGCTGAAGGCTGGGTAAGACTCTCTGAGCCGACTAAACCCTAGCCGGCTCAGGTCTGGTCGTCCTAAACTCACTCGTGTCCTAACCCCCACCCCCCCCATCCTAACTCCCCCGCTCGTGTCCCCGGCTACCCCCCTCCCCTCGCTTCCCCCACCGCTCACGAAACATGCGTCAAGAAAAACATAAGGCTACGCCTTTTTCTTTCATTATATATTTTTTTTACACTTACTCCGAAAACTTTACTCAGCCAAACTTTCAGTTTTTCCCGCGTGAGACGGAGAGCTGGGGCCACGCCCTGACTCCACTGGACTCCCCGCATGTTGGGGACGGCGTCTATTAATAACCCGCCTCTCTCCCTGGTTACACACTTCTTCACACAACAAGGACATGAACTCTCCCCCTTCCCCAACAAAACACCTTCTCCTCCTCTCCTCTCCTCATCCTGCCCACATCCTCTCCTTCACTTCTTTCTCCTGTTCTCCCTCCTCCTCCTCTTCCTCCTCCTCCTCCTCTTCACCTCCTCTAGGCCGGTCGGGGTAGCCAACTCAAATTCTGAGCCCTACCCCACACTCCGACGCCATTGGACGACGAGCTGGCTGGCAGGTCCCAGCTGATTGGCTGTTGCTAAGCAGTATGCTGTAGGAGCCCACAGGAGCATCATGTTCCTCCTCCTCCCCCCTCCATCCCCCCGCCACCTTCCTCCTCCTCACCTGCCCTAAGGGGGAGAGGGGGAGGGGGGGGCCCCCTCTCACCTCCAACTTCTCCCTAAGGTGACCAGGTCCCCAACAGGGGCTGGTGTGAAGAAGGCATCAAAGCAGACCACTGTGGGTGTGGGTGTGTGTGACAAGCAGTCACACACACCCACACCGACACACACACACAACCCCCTCCAAAAGAACACACACCTTATATTCTCTACATCTGTGAAGGGGATCCCAGGGGTACAGAGTGTAACGTATAGGAAGAGTGAGTTAGTGAGTGTGAGTGAGTGTGTGAGGGTGCAAGACGTATGGTTCTGACAGCCATCACCTGAACTCCACCTGCAGCTCCACCTCAAGTGTCAGCCTCGACATCATCAATTATTCAAACAATTATTAATACATCAAACACACTAAGACAGCTGGGTGTGGGGCTAGTGTCCACGAGGGGAGCAGCAGGTCTCCAAGAGATCTGGACTCTAGCACAAGCAGCACTGACCCTGGGTGTGATGTTAACATGTATTCACAGGGAGACTGATCAACATGTGATACAGACAAGAATTTACTGAGAATTTACATTTGATATTAACATGAATTCACTGAGAGACTGATCAACATGTGAATACAGCCAAGAATTTACTGAGACTTTACATGTGATGTTAACATGTATTAACTGACTTTCCGACATATGACATTAACATGAATTCACTGAGAGACTTTACAACATGTGATATTAACATGAATTCACTGAGAGACTTTACAACATGTGATGTTAACATGAATTCACTGAGAGACTTTACAACATGTGATATCAACATGTATTCACTGAGAGACTTTACAACATGTGATATTAACATGTATTCACTGAGAGACTTTAGAACATTTGATATTAACATGTATTCAATGAGAGACTTTACAACATGTGATATGAACATGTATTCACTGAGAGACTTTACAACTTGTGATATTAACATGTATTCACAGAGAGACTTTACATCATGTAATATTAACGTGTATTCACTGAGAGTCCACAACATGTTATGGTAACAGGTTATTCCCTGAGATGGTCCAAAGCATCTCATGTGTGGACATTTATTCCATGAGATGGGTCTAGAACATGTTACGTTAACATTGGCTGCATAGATAAGTCGATCGACAGAACATTGATTGAAACTTATTTTGATAATCTATGAATTGTTTAAAGTGCTTCATAAAAGAATAAATACCAAACAGTTGCTTCTCAATACTACAGCAATTCCAATATTTGGTTCATTCATAATAAAATGATTACTCTTTCTCGGCTGCTTGTCAGACAAAGCGATTCCCATGTAAGACGTCACTTTGCGCTGTGACTTATGATTAGCATTTGCTATTATGTGTGACATTTTATAGACTATTACGTTCAAATATTCGAGAGATTATCAATCTTAATACGGATATAATGACCAGGGTGGAGGGACGTACACTGATCAAACGGCGAAGTTAAACGTTTAATCTTCCTTCAAATCCTTGACAAGTACAGAGCCACATTACAACTTTTGTCCCAATATTAACATAAGCAAACCCCAAGACATTTACACTGCTTATAATTACACTGCCTCACATAGAAATAATTTGTTAACATTATGAAATAGATTCTTCAATTAAATAATTGTTAATTGTCATTTTTTATTCTAAATAGCTCATTTGAAACGTAGCAAATAAGCCCAGTTTGCCCTCTATCCTACTCGTTGAGTCAGAGAGTCAGATATCATGGTGGGGGCCGGTCTATTAGCCAGTGTTCCAGGGGTGGTTTTAATCTAGGTGCCCCGCTGCTATCGACGCAGCCTGCCCCCTTATCGCAGGAGGCCCTGCGTCTCCACCCCACAGAGCGTTTGAGTTGGACTGGCCCAACTGCCGCTGTAGGTCACCTCCTGAACGCCTTCCAATAACACTGATAGGGTTGGACCAGTCTAGTGTTGACAACCACAGGGTCAAAGTTCACTACCTCGCAGAGAGAGAGGTGGCTTTGCCCTCTGGGGAAAACTGAGGGCAAAACATCAGTGTCTGTGTGTCTGTGTGTGTGTGTGTGTGTGTGTGTGTGTGTGTGTGTGTGTGTGTGTGTGTGTGAGTGAGACAGAGGATGGGAGAGTGAGACAACAATGGCCACGTAATTATGCACAAGACAAAGAGAGCGAGCAAGGGAGCGAGAGACAGAGACGGAGACAGAGGGAGAGGATCACCTAGTGACACATAGAGAAGAGCGAGGGGGAGAGGGAGAGAGGGAGACAGGTAGTGGCAGAGTGAGCATGGGGGGAGCAGGTGTCATCCTGGTTCGTATTCCCATCAGATGTTTACGTAGCGTCTCGTTGTGACAGAACTGGGCTAATTCACAGCTAGCTCGACAGCAGCTGGTGTGTTGTGATAATGGTCCGAATTAGCGCACCTATAGGTTAGAGTGCCGACGTGAGCGAAGCTTTGTTAGCATGGCTAGGTTAGCATAGCTAGGTTAGACGGGATCAAATGGTGGCCGGCGCGTCTCAAATGAATGATTTAAAATGTCTTGGTGTGAGTTCACTTTAGGCACGCGCACACATAAATACTAATGTAAAATATGGATTTGTTTCTTTAATCGATTCTGCTTGATGTAGATGTTTACATTCAGAGTACATGGTTATAAATCAATAGCTTGACATTGGTACGTTGCCTAAACGGTTACTTTGGGAAATGAATTTGAAAGAAGATTTATTGCTGTGATTTTCTTTGTAACTTTCTGATCATGAGGTAAATTCATGGGAGGTTATTTAACATATTAGAACTGGTCTGAAATATATTGAGCACTTGAATCAACTCCAAAGCATTCTTAACCACAGCGTATCGATTAAAGAAATATAGAAATAAAAAAACAGACAAAGACTAAATGAAGAGAACAGGGAAGGAAGAGGTGAAAAGAAGAAATAGGGAGGGAAGAAGGAGAGCGAGAGGAGATAATTAGAGAAGGATCAGGGAAAGAATAGTTTCCCTGGGGCAGTGGAGCATGGCATGGAGTGGGATCGTAAACAATGTATATTTGATTTGATGTGTGGCTTCAAACGCTGGTAAATACTTGAAAGTGTTGAGCACATGTTTCTTAAGTGGACATTGACGTTAAAAGACGTACACAGCCCATCACATGTTGCACAGTATCCCAATTTCCCATCCAATGTGCCCTCATGCTAATAAAACTACAGTTAGATAAAAAAGGGTTTTCGTGATACAATATTACTACATTCAGGCCTAAATATCGTCTTTCCTTAGTCTAAATGTACTTAGTTTATGAATTTTAAATGATGGAAATGCATTCTGTGAATAATTACACTGTAGAAAAAAGCTATAGTAACGGCATCTCCTGCTTTAGTTTGACAGAATACTGCGGCCCCAATCCATTTCATCTATCGATCATTTAGTTAATTAAGTAATCACTTCGTGTCAAACGGCAAATGTTGTTACAACCCAAAGTGATGGATTAAAGCCGTTTTTCTGCCTGTCACGCAGCCAAGAGAAATAAAAGTATTACATTATTACGGTATAACATGCACAATCAGGATCATTTGCATTTCCTGTCTATAAGCAGCCACTCTCAAATGAATTAATTATTAACATTTAATTTATAATGGATTTATTTTCTATCCATTTTAATTGACATGAACTAATCTTTTAAGCATGATTTTACACTGGTTACTGCTAATGGGAAAAAATGATCGGTTTAATTGATTTAGTCAGCAAGTCGTACAGCTCTTGATGTGTAAATGAAGTCATGTTCTACTTAATTAGCCTTCTTAACGACTTATGATGAACACCTGATTCAATTTTACCACAAAAACCCCATTCCCCGCGTTACTGTGACTAAAGAGGCGTTTAAAGCACTTTAAATACAGTTGAACATTTTATATTTGTATAGAATGTCACAGACCATTTGCACTGTAACTCGTTTGAGTATTACAGTACATCACTCTCTCCAGTAAGACATGTGTACTCATTAATTAATCAAACTGCAGGCATGTCAGTCCTTTTGTTCATTTTCCTTGTACGGGAAACAATACATAAAAACTTGTTTGAGCAAACAACCACACCAGAACCAATGCTTCATCATAATTGACACACGTTTCTCCAAACCCTGGTACGTTTATCTCTTGCTGTAAGCCAATCAACTCAGTTAAAGGCACACGACAGGGCAGAGAAGCAGGGGATCAGGAGGCCAACATGCTCCTTCAGACACTGAAGGAGCAGTCCTCGACTTCGAGCCCCAGAAAAGCCAATATTAGCATTAGAAACAATGCTGATGACTTTGTCAACACCTCATGACCTTATGCTCTTGAACAGAAACCAACTGCGGAGGAACAGGGCGGGCCCGAGCGCAGGTCTCTGAACGAGCCGTCAACAGAACACAGACGTCACAGCCTTTACAATAAAGTACAGGTTGTGGTCATATACAGGAGGGGAGTGGCCCTCCATGTGAATCAGCTGGGAATCGAACACAGCTGGGCCGTTACTTTACTCCCGATACAAACAACAGCATTGCGACAGCCGACAGGGAATCGAAAACAGACGCTGTGCCGTTACTTTACTACTTATACAAACGACAGCATTGTGACACCTGACAGGGAATCGAACCCACGCTGTGCCGTTACTTTACTACTTATACAAACGACAGCATTGTGACACCTGACAGGGAATCGAACCCACGCTGTGCCGTTACTTTACTAATGATACAAACAACAGCATGGTGACACCTGACAGGGAATCGAACCAACGCTGTGCCGTTACTTTACTAATGATACAAACAACAGCATGGTGACACCTGACAGGGGGATCGAACCCACGCTGCATAGATCACAGTCTCTAGACCCAACAAGGTTGACGCAAAACGGATTCCTTCAGAAGTCCGCGTAAACGTGGTGATCACAACATGAAGGAGCGGCGGTGTTGTCGGGACATGAACCAGCATCGAAGCTGCCCAGAGTGTACATGTATTGTAGACCGGTTTCCCAGCCCCACTAGCGAGTGTTTTTCGTCTCAGCACAGCCTTAACGCGCCAGCCCAGACACCTGACACAAGCTTCCAACATGAAACACATGGCTACGGGCGCACATGTTTTTTTCGGAAGCGGAACCATTTAGAACTAAACGTGAACGTCGGCTGTAAACAACACGCCTCTCCGTTTTGCCGCACAGTGCTGCAGAGAAAGGACAACAACATTCCCAACTCAAACATCCCCCAGTAAACACACATTATTATAGCCCGGTGGTGGAGGTAGATGCAGTATTCTCTTTACTGTTTATCAACCGTGCTGTCGATGGACGTAACGTCTCCTGCTGTTTAAATACCCTGCAGGGTGGACACACACACACACACACACACACACACACACACACCGAGAGAGGGAGATGGAAGCTTCACATCCGTGTCCATACACCCCTTTACTGAAGTTTCCACTGCTCATCTACATGCAAACAGCGGCGGATTCCTCCACCAACCACAGCGGTCCACATGTCGGACTGGGTCCATTCAGGTCCCTTCTCGTCTCGACTCACTTCCAAAGTAGCGGACATTGCCTCTATATGAGTGGGTTTATAAGCAGTGTTACGTTGGTGACACTGACGACATGAGGGGGTTTTGCGAGAAGTAACGGGAGGAAACACAAAGAGAAAGCACTCACACACTTAATAAGTTCATCAATAGTCAGACGGTACACTGAACGTCAAGTACTTGTCATTGTAGTCCGCACTATTGGTCGGGACACAACACGTTTCAATGTCAGCCTGCACGTTTGGACAGCGACCGCTGAATGATGCAAGCCCCCCGGGTTGTTCCAACACTCTCCAAACTTTGGGAGCGCAGAGACGCGCAGAGGAGCGCATAGCAGCGCAGAGGCGCGCAGAGCATCATGGACCCCGCGACGCGCCCGGGCATGTTCCCGTCCCGCGGCGGTGCGGCAGACCAGACTGCCCGCGGCGGCGCGGGAAAAAAAACACCCCGAAAAGTGAGCAGCGCTTTACCTCGACTGTCGGACGGTCTCTTCCCCGTCCGCGTACGGCTCGTCACCCTCCGTCGCGGCCCAGTTCTCGTCGTCCTCCACAGTCACGTCTCCTCCTCCTCCCGCCCCAGTGACCAGGGCGCCCGGGTGGCCGTAGTGCCGCTCCATCACCCCGTCGTCCCCGGACGACGAGCCCCCGGGGCCCGGCGCGCCGGACGGCGGCTCCCTCCAGACCGTGGAGCCCGGGCAGCCTCTGGAGGTCCCGACGACAGCCTCGACCACCAGCAGGAGGAGCAGGACCAGCGAGACGCTCACCTGACTGAAGCGAAGCCCCCTTTCCATTTGTAAAACTGGCACATTAGTGAACATGCGATTCACATGCCATGGGCGGGCGGGTAAAAGTGGAAGTGACCCAAACGTTGAATAAAAGTCAAAATGGAGTTCCTGCTTTAGTCTTGCTCGACGCCCTCTGTGCGCTTTTCTTTAAGGAAACATAAACAGCCGCTGGGACTCCATGTTGTTCCCTTTATGCGTGGCGCCTTGGTAACGCCACAGCCCGCCCCGTTTCCACTCCGCCGTTGGTCCGTCTGCCGCCTCGTGTCACACATTCAACACGGTGAGGACGGCGATTGGCCGTCGTGCTGTCATTCACAGGAACCAGCACACTAAGCAAAATCCGACTGGATCGCGAGGTTGGCACTCACGAAGGCGGGACCCGGACAGACCAGCCCCCCAAACATTCACTCCCATTGGTGGAATGTCGCCTGGTGACTGTCCGTCACAGCCGCGCAGGCGCAGTCACGGACGTCCCGCACTCTGAAAAAAGAATGACGTAAAAAAATCCCCAAAGGCGGCTCTCGCAGACAATACGTGATTGGTGGACAGTCGCGCCCAACCGCAAATAGAAACTCGGGAACGGTAACGGGACACGCATTGGCCTGTTTGCATAGCCGCGAAAACATCGCCTGCTTCCTATTGGCTGGTCCAGCTGTCACTCAGGGGCGGTTGCCATACTCTGAGGAAATGGCAAATAGCCGACATAAAAACATCAACGTGGCGCCGAGTGGTTCCTGTTTCCGAGTTGGTCGGACTTTCTCTGCAAACGGCAAAACTACAAACATTACATAACGGGGGGTTTACAGTCCAACTGCTTCAAACACAACGTGCAAGAATATCACAAGTGCAGTAATATATTATCTATCGAGCAATAGGGATTATGATAGCATATTGGTACGTTATTGTTTTGAGTTTTCATCGAGTGGGTGTTTACGAAACTCGGCTTGTTTCAGAATGTTTTGGGGAATTACTTCTACATAAATCAGCGGTGCACTTCTTCCAATCACGTCAATGTATGCCGTCTCTGGCGCCACCCTCTGGCCGTTCAGGTGAACACTGCGAGGTTCTGATGACGAGTCACTCCACAATAACAAACCACGACGTACAACGTCACGTGTTACTCCAATACTCATCCCCCTTACATTTATACACACACACACACACACACACACACACACACACACACACACAGCACCAGTTTTTAATTTCACCCGGTTTGTATTTATTTCACACAGTAGTACCTGAACAGAAAAATAATCACAGTCTTATTGGCAAGTAATGTTTGACAGAAGTGCTTGTGGGAAACTGTCCGACCTTCACTTAAACCCTGATTTAAGAACACACGTGGTGGTCCTTCTAGTGGATTAACTAATGTGTTACACACACACACCGATGTACTGGTTTAACAGCTCCAGAAAACCAGTTTAATAGCATAAGTGTCCTTCCTGGTCGGTGTTTACAGGAAGAACAACCCTCAGACTCAGCTGAACTTTAATTTCAGTCGATCAAGGCAATAAGAGTTCCAGGCAAAAAATAATGACTAATTCACAGGTTGGAAAACAAAGAAAAAAGGAATGCATTCACTGTCATCACCACCAAACAAAATCCAGTTAATACAAAGTGAGATGATGTAGTACCATACATATCTTTGAGTTGAGTTTTAAGGGCTGGTTTCACTCGTTAATATCAGAACCTCACAGTGTGAAGAAGTCATGGTGGAAAACAAAACAGTTCAGTATGTCGCTCACACTGCTGTCAGAAAAAACACAACCACAAAACACAAGGAGGGGAACAGGTGTCGCAATGTGAGGCAAAACCTTTACTGTTTACACAACACACACAAATTATTTGATGATAATGTTATCTTGGTATAAACAAGGCTGTATATGTCTGAGGTCAAAGTTGAGTGTTAAGTGGTTTGCTTAGTTTAAAAACCACTTGACAGTTGTTTACAAGGAAGCCGGCGTCGCCAATCGTACAAGAGTCTCCAAAAAACGCAGGCTCACTCAATTAAGCACAAGTTAAATAGTTTGTAAAGGCTTGACCTTAAACGCAATTTTCCCAGAGAAACCAAACATGAGCAATCACACCGCGGCAACAGCACCCCGCCTGGTTAAAAACCCGTCACTGCACCTTTACTTTTCTGATTGGCTGGATTATTTGAATGCCCAGGTCATCATGACTTGCTCTTACTCTGCCAAGGTTTGGATGGTGGTGACCTGCTGCTTGGCCATCATCATAACATCAGCCAATCAGAATGGGTAGAATTCAGTGGTGGGAAGAATTCAGGGGTGACTCCCGAGGTGTGATTCTATTGGTCGGTTTTCCAGTCAAGGCACACAGAGTTCACTGTGCATTGGTCTGGATCGGCTCGCTGGTCTGAGCCTCTGGATCGACGCGCTGGTCTGAATACGGTATGACTACGACCGTTATTCCGACACGACGGTACATCGGTGACGACAGGAGGAGCTACCGTCCCACCCTGAGAACTAAAACATGGTCTGGACACCGGAGAGGGTCGGTGCGAGCAGCACGGGAACCTCACTCATCAGGCACTTTGAATACACACACAGAATCAAACACACCCCCACCTGGTGGCGGGAGTGAAAACAACGGAACAACGGATCATGTTATCTCAGATAAATTTGTCTCGCCGTTTGGGAGAAGGAGAGAGAGAGAGGCACTTGTGGGAGGAAGTGAGGTCCGATTGGTCCGTCGGCCGTTATTGGCTGGGGGCGTCTCGCACCCGGACCGTTCCGTCCTCCATGCCGAAGTAGGCCCGCTCGGCCATGCCCACGAACAGCCCGGTCTCCACCACCCCTGGAGCGCGGAGTACCACCGTTATGCTAATGCTAACATCACGCTAGTGACCCAGATAGGCCCACAGAATACTGTTGTAAAAAAAAAGTACTTGGCAATGCTAACATTGACTTTTTTTATTAACTAGGACCTATTAACACTTAAGAGTTCAATGAACGCAGAGACGCTATCATTAACGGTACACTGTTATGAACACAACAGTGTGGTGACGGGGTCATGCTTAGGCTAATACCATACTAGTTGCGGTTGCTACTTTTCCTTGGGTGCATTTACTCTAAAACGTGTTTTTAGGTCAATGACGACGGCCTCTGGCACATAAGCTTGTGACTGAACAGCGTGACCACGTTATTATCCGTCCATACAGCAGCACTGGCACTGAAGTGATCCAGACATACTAAAGCTACGGCCACGTTTAAAAAAAGTGAAAACAAACGACAGATCAAATGGGATTGGACCTCACCTGGGATCATCTTAATGTCCATGTTCACCTCCTTCCAGTTCTGGACGCCCTCAAACTTCCAGTCCAGGATGAAGTTCCCGTTGTCCGTGACGACGGGGCCCTACACAGACGGGTGCATCATTACTGTTACCAGGGACAACCACGTTCATCTGGAACCGTCTCCTGGTAGCAGAGGTTGGACTCCCGGCCCCAAGGTTCTGGCTTTCATACCCCACTGCTCACAGTCCTACCTGTAGACAACCTAGAGTGAGATGACCCCTGACCCCCCGGCTCCTTAATGACATGGATCCGAGGTCCCTCTCAGTGATTGGGGATACAAGCGTCTCATAAACTACAAACAAACGGCTCAATAAGAACTACAAATGAGCCATGAACGGATCAGCTCTTCCATCATTTTGTGTTTCTTTCTTTGATTTGAGTCGGTCGTGATCACACGCAGACAAGCATTTTCTAGACTTGTTAAGTCTGAGAATCTAATAATTATTATCCACATATAAAGTAGACGAGACATTACTCACAGTAGGCCTGAAACCAGCCCACCAATCAGAGCCTGACTTACTGCCTTGCTAAGAGCCAGCCAGCCAATCAGAGTCTGACTTACTGCCTTGCTAAAAGCCAGCCAGCCAGCCAATCAGAGCCTGACTTACTGCATTACTAAGCCAGCCAGCCAATCAGAGGCTGACTTACTGCCTTGCTGACGGCCAGCCATCCAATCAGAGCCTGACTTACTGCCTTGCTAAGAGCCAGCCAGCCAATCAGAGTCTGACTTACTGCCTTGCTAAGAGCCAGCCAGCCAGCCAGCCAGCCAGCCAATCAGAGCCTGACTTACTGCATTACTAAGAGCCAGCCAGCCAATCAGAGCCTGACTTACTGCCTTGCTGACGGCCAGCCATCCAATCAGAGCCTGACTTACTGCCTTGCTAAGAGCCAGCCAGCCAATCAGAGCCTGACTTACTGCCTTGCTGACGGCCAGCCAACCAATCAGAGCCTGACTTACTGCCTTGCTGACGGCCAGCCAACCAATCAGAGCCTGACTTACTGCCTTGCTGACGGCCAGCCAACCAATCAGAGCCTGACTTACTGCCTTGCTGACGGCCATGCGCAGCACGGCCTCGCCCCCGAAGCTGCGGGCGATGCGGCGGGCCACCGGGACGTAGGCCATGGGGATGACCTCCACCGGGACCCCCTTCTTCCACTGCTCCCCCAGGGACACCGAGTCCTTCCTGGGGGCGGAGGAGGAGGAGGAGAGAGGAGGAGAGATGTGGGGGAGCAGAGAGGGAGGGAGGAGGGAGAGAGAGGAGGAGAGAGATAATTATACTCTTATCGGTCTTCTCTGCCCAACAGCAACTCCTGGAATAAAAGTTTGCACACACACACACACACACACACCTGTAATCTGCGATAACGATGAAATGCTTGGCACATCCTGCTACGATCTTCTCCTGAGTCAGACAGCCCCTGAGAGAGAGAGAGAGCGAGAGAGAGCGAGAGCGAGAGCGAGAGAGAGAGAGATTGAAGTTCTCTTTGGAGTTCTTTTATAGAACGTTCCCCCTCAGCATTGAGGGAGGGGGTGGGACAGAGACTCACCCGCCTCCTTTGATCAGAATGAGACCAGCGTCCACCTCGTCCGCGCCGTCGATTGCCACATCCAGCTGTCAACGGTCACATGACATCATCACATGACCACGCCCCTTAGTGCTAAACCACGCCCTCTCCATCTTAAACATCTTTAAGCGGTCAATTTCGCTGTTCTACAGATCGAACAACCTACTGGTGTTGACCGATAAGTTGAGAGGAACTTTACTGATCGATAAGGTGAGTGGAAGTTTACTGATCAATAAGTTGAGAGGAACTTTACTGATCAATAAGGTGAGAAACTTTACTGATCAATAAGGTGAGAGGAACTTTACTGATCAATAAGGTGAGAGAAACTTTACTGATCAATAAGGTGAGAGGAACTTTACTGATCAATAAGGTGAGAGGAACTTTACTGATCAATAAGGTGAGAGGAACTTTACTTATCGATAAGTTGAGAGGAACTTTACTGATCAATGAGTTGAGAGGAACTTTGCTGATCGATAAGTTGAGAGGAACTTTACTGATCAATAAGTTGAGAGGAACTTTACAGATCAATAAGTTGAGAGGAACTTTACTGATCCCAGACAGGTAGTGAGGGCCGGGTGTTGGGGGGGTGTGTACCTCAGGGTGGCGGTCCAGGTCTGACAGGGTGAGGCCGTGCTGCAGGACCAGCTGACGGGCCTGGGGGGGAGCGAGAGAGAGAGAGAGAGAGAGCGAGAGAGAGAGAGTTAGAGATACAGAGAGAGAGAGAGAGAGAGTTAGACAGAGAGAGAGAGAGAGAGAGAGAGAGAGAGAGAGAGAGAGAAAATGTGTTGACAGAAAGTACTGCGGGACAGGTTGTCACGCAGTTGTACGCTTGAGTTGGTCCAAAAGAAACGACGTCTGGTATGTAACGCATGATCTTTCCCTTCCTGTTGAAACCAACGCTCACCTGGAAAGAGGTGGGGACGCACACGATGTTGAGCTTCTCCAGGCGGACCCTCTCGGCTGAAAGGAGGACACATCTGCACAGTTAGAGACTGCTCCAGGCTCAGCTGGATGGGCTTAATGATTAACTCGACCCTCACCTAATCGATCCACAGCATACACGATGGTGGACCCACTGCCCACTCCGACCACCTGGTTGTTCTGCAGAAGAAAGTATTTTATTCTACTTTTTTTTCTTTAACTTATAGTCTTTGTGCAAACAGGAAACATTTATTGTTTCTCCATTTCCTGATGAGATCCACCAAACGAGGAACTAAACAGGTTGACAAGAGATAAACAAAAAACTTTCACCATACAGGAATACACTGTTGGTTCAGAGTCAAACCATTTCCACTGAGCGGTGAGGAAAAAAAACTACATAAAAAGCGTTTATTTAGTCTACAGATCTTAAATCCGTGTTTACATGTTGAGCCAACACGCTGCACACCATGCTGCACCACATCGAGGTAAGTCACACACTAGGAACACTGATAACACACTAAACGGAGACCCCACAGCCCAACACAGGAATCAACCACAACCAGATAACGCTACTCCACGGGTTCAGAGGTCAGAGGATAATCCAGCGCCACAGTCACAGGGCAGAATTGGTAAAGCTGCACAACACACGCTAGCATGTGGACGCACCATGCGGCTTATCAACGAGAGAAAACACTTCATAATGATATGGAAGGCGGCTCGCTTCAAACCTCCTACCTGGACGTGGTTGTCCACCGCAGCGTACGCTGCGAGCTTCTTAGCCTCTTCCGCCATGATGGGACAACAACCAGCAATACTGCGACCCCACACACACACGTGCTGCTGGGATGACCCGGGACCGAGCGACAGAACCCTCGGAGGGATGGAGACCAATCCAGATGTGAGCTTGGAGCAGATCCCCACCCACCTCTTCAGTCTCATGACACGTCCCACCCACCCGGCCGCGCAGACACAAACGATACAGCCCCGTCGCCTCAAGGAAGGGGGCGTGGTGTCGCGTGCAGGCGGTAGTGGCGGTTGAAGCAGAGCAAGGTGCCCCGCTGCTATCCGCTATACTACGGTAACTGATCTTCACAGCAACGGACGAGGTGTACGGAGCAGAAGGACTGATTGGTCAAATCACGTCGATGGTTTGGAGATTGAGGATTATTTCGGCGCGGACGGATGACGTAAAAGGTTGTGTTCCAAGTCCAAAGCGTTTGATAGTTTAAGGATATGAACAGTAGATTCTATTTTTAATTTACGTTTTTTTCTCTTCTTGTCATTTATCACTCAAATTTACTATTAGCAAAATTGATTTTGAGATTTTTCTCCGAAACATATGAAATACACATTCATTGTTATTTTACCTATTTCATTGATTTATATCTTATTATTGATTTATTTATAATTAGTTATTCATTAAGTAGCCTAAAGATACTGCAGTCCTTATAATTAATGAGAAGATAGGGATTCGAAACCAGGACCTTTTAGCTTGGTGTCGATGCAGGTCCAGTGATTAGGAATCTATAATAATGATTATGTTGATCATCTTAATAAAACACATAGATTGCACACGATACTGTACATCACTACTACTCTTTATTTGGCCAACAGCTTGAGATAGTCTCTTTTCAGTGTACAGTATATATCTATACTATAGTAAACCAACACATTCTGTTTAATAAACATTTCTTATCTTTACATGGTACAGCTTACAAATATAGCTGATCTTTTTGACAAAAGTACAGTTCTGTTCCACAACTAAATTAGTATGCTATATAAAAATCCACACATTGTACATTCATGAATAGAAAAAGTAGGGCTATATGAACACAATACGCATTTTCAAACAAACCATCGACTGGGAAAATCAGGGAACGACGTAAACCTTTCACTCGGATTGAGGAGAACTTCGGAGATACTGAGAATGACGACAATACTGTCACGTAAGAGCAAAGTCTTTAAGTTACAAGCTAACGGCCTTGCCATGGGGTTATAAGGACAGTCCATAAAAACTATACTTTGCATTGCAAACTGTACATATTTCTTCATACCTCACACACTCTCCGTCTCTCTCTCTCTCTCTCTCTCTCTCTCTCTCTCTCTCTCTCTCTGTCTCTCTCTCGCCAGTGCTGGCTTTAAGTTATTTGATTTTTAATACTCTGGCCGCACCTCTCTCGCCTGTATACTGTACACCGTACACTCTGAGTAAAGTATGAGTTCTGTCTGCTCTCTCTGTACTCTGAGCAGAGTGTCTGAGTACTGTCTATACTCAGTATGCTCTGAGTAGTGTCGGAGTTCTGTATACTCTATCTATACTCTGAGTTCGGTATACTCTATCTATACTCTGAGCACTGTATACTCCAATCTATGCTCTGAGTAACTCTCTGTACAACTGGAGTGAGCTGCCGTTGAATTTAGAGAAACCAACTGAACTGTGAGAAAATAGTTTCTTTGTCTGAACGCCTCGAGCGGGCAAAGAAGGGTGGAACATTAGTATGTGATTATATATCGAACGTGTTCTGTTGCACACCAAAAAAGTCACCCCAGTTTCCGTAGTTACCATAGTTACCCCAGTTACATTTTTAGCCGTTAATACAGCTACCAGTTACCGGAAGCTACCGTAGTTACCATAGTAACCCCAGTTCACATAGTATCCAAACATAACCACAGCTACCGTATTTACCAGTTAACACAGTGACGTAGTTACCATGGTTACCTTAGTTACCCCAGTTACCATAGTTTCCCCCAGCTACCGTAGCTATCCTAGTTACCATCATCACCCCAATCACCATAGTTACCCTAGTTGCCCCAGTTACCATTGTTACCCCAGTGACAAAAGTAACCCCAGAGAGGTTGTTTCTACAAAGTATTGCTGAACGTCTCACTGCATTTGGTTTGTTAAGAAGTGGGACATTTTTTAGCGAATGTATGCACTTGTGTGTGTGTATATGTGCACAGTGTGTGTGTGTGTGTGTGTGTGTGTGTGTGTGTGTGTGTGTGTGTGGATGTGTGTGTGTGTGTGTGTGTGTGTGTGTGTGTGTGTGTGTGTGTGTGTGTGTGTGTGTGTGTGTGTGTGTGTGTGTGTGTGTTTTGGATGCATGTCCACTGCAGCACACTATATGAGAACTGTTGATTGATCATGCTGTTAGGTTTCGGTCTTCTTAACAATACAGAGCAGCAAAAACAGTGCTAAGGATTCAAACATTTTTTTGTATATTTTCTATTTTTTCTCAATATTTCCATACAGGCTAATTTTTCCAGTTGTTCTGGAGTACATGACAACATCAGCAAGCATTGGTCTAACCATAACACCAACATAAGAAACCCAGAACAGATTATATTAAAACTCTTTAAACACAGGTTCCTGGCTAGCTTCACTAAAACATTTTCAGACTTCAACACGGTGTTGGGCGCGCTCCTTGCGGACCGCGGGGAACAGAGACGCTAGTACTAACGCAGAAGGGAGAACAAAACAGAACACAGAGACGGAACAGGACTCGGTGGTCATGGAATGTACAACAGCTCACTGGAAACACACCTTCCAGTCGCCTGGAAACACACAAATAAATACTCTTTTTCAATTTTCCTTCAAATAATTTTTGTATATTGCCCTAATATAACTTTATTTAATGATTATATTAAACATTAACTATGTTTTGGTTTGTGCTGTCATGGGAAATAACAACAACATTGTGTATCTCTGTGGAATGTAGTTATTATTTGGCATGAGTTGGTTTTTAAAGAGGGACAGTAGCACTTTGATTAAACCGCAGGGGTGGCGCCCCCCCTGTGGTCAAACTCGGGTTACTGCAATTCTATTTTCTAATTGGTTCATATTGGCTAAGCCGCAATCAGACACAGTCACGGCAATATCTGTTTGACCACGAGGGGGTGCTGTCCCTGCGACTCGACGTTCAGAGCAGTGTCTCTTTAAAGAGCTGGCAGATCGGTGGGAGGAGATTAGAGAAGGTTGGTCTCTGCGAAGCCTCGCCCTCTTCCCATTCCCATAAACATTAACACTTTCGGAATGATTCGGAAAAAAACAATATGCTCCACACAGCGCAGCGCTCTAGCAGCCAAACACAACGTAAATAAATGTTTGTTTTTAACACGGCAAACCCAGGTTGGCACAATGACAAAGTGAGCCATGGTAATACTTTTTTGTAAAGTGACCGTATTCCAGTGTGCTAGCCTGCGTCTTTGTCAATAGGAACTACACAGTGGAAAATAAGTATTGTAGGCACGACGATAACACAGTTTTGTTTTGTTTTTGCGTTACATTGTGTTGTTAGACTCATGCAAGCACGCAGTTTCTTTAGCGGAACTGTTTTAAGCACATAACAGTATATACCTGGGTTCCTAACTATTCAGGTCCCCAGAATGCTAGGGTCCCTTAAAGACGAAGGTCCCCAGAGGGGTAGGGTCCCTTAAAGACGAAGGTCCCAAGAATCCTAGGGTTCCTTAAAGACTCAGGTCCCCAGAATGCTAGGGTTCCTTAAAGACTCAGGTCCCTCGAATCCTAGGGTTCCTAAAAGACTCAGGTCCCCAGAATGCTAGGGTTCCTTAAAGACTCAGGTCCCCAGAATGCTATGGTTCCTTAAAGACTCAGGTCCCTCGAATCCTAGGGTCCCTAAAAGACTCAGGTCCCCAGAATGCTAGGGTCTCTTAAAGACTCAGTTCCCCAGGAAGTATGGTTCTCACAAGGCTATGTGACTTGAATATGGTCACTACAATGTTAAACAGTAAACAGCAGAGGTGGCTATAACACTTAAAATTGTTTGTTAGGTCCAAACCAAAAACATATCTAAACGGATTCCTGGGAAGGTCCTCATCTGATAAAAACCGTTGTTGAAATTATTTATTATATTTTTCTTCCTTTTCGCAAGAAAAATGGGAGTCCGTCCTCGTCGGTAAAACAGTTGTCATGGCTACGACCTCGTGATGACCCACCATTCCAGTGCTTTTAACAGTGCTCCTCTCCAGTACAAAATAAATCAGTCAGTACTTTCTCTTTTTTTGCTACCTTTCAGTTTTGCATTTGAAAAATACTCTTCTGTGTTTTTCTTTTCAGAGGAACGTTAGCTTGTCTTCGCTGGTAGCTACATGTGTTGGGCGTCCATGATGTCCAAGTATTTAGCCTCGATGACATGAGGAAGCACGTTATTCCTATACGAGGAGAGAGCGTTAATATCCGTCAACAATACTGTGCGTGAAAATCTCGGAATATAATGCAATACAACAATATTTTACTGTACGAAATTCGGATTCTAACACCTTCAATGAAATAAACAGAAACTGTACTTTACAATGCTTACACCGTCCGGTAATATACTGTAACTCTACTTAACGTTGCTACCACCGTTCGGTAATATACTGTTACTCTACCCTGTGAAGCTAACACCATTCTGAATAAACAGAAACTGTACTTTAAGATGTTAACACCACTCGGTAATGAACAGTATCTGTACTTTTCGATGCTAACAACGTCCAGTAATATATGCTTTGCGATGCTAACACTGTCCGGCAGGGGCGTAGAAATGAGTTTAACATTGGGGGGGACACATATCGGAAACCTGACAGATCCGGTATAATTTTTAGGTGGGACAAATGCGCCTGTCTCCGATATTGGAGGGGACACGTCCCCTCCGTCCCCCCCGGTTCCTACGCCCTTGCTGTCCGGTAATAAACAGTAGCTATGCTTTGCGATGCTAACCAAGGCCGATCCAAAGTGGTTACCTGATGGGGATGAGCATGATCATGAGCAGGGGAAAGATCATCTTCATGTAGGGGATGGGGTACATGCCGAAGGTGCACAGCACCCCCAGCTGCATCATCTGCAGGAAGGTGAAGTAGTGCACCTTCCTCTGGGGAACCTTGCGGATGTAGTGGGTGGGGGGGTAGGATGTCTGAGAGAGGAGGGGGGAGACACGGAGGGAGGAGGGGTTAGAAGTCTCCGTAGAAAAGTGTGCACGAAAACAGTCCAAACATGTACATGCAGACACATAACGACTCTCTCTCTCTCTCTCTCTCTCTCTCTCTCTCTCTCTCTCTCTCTCTCTCTCCCTCTCTCCATCTCCCTCTCTCTCTTCAAGGGCTTTTTGACATGGGAGAACTATATTATGTTCCCTAATTACATTAGCATTAAGGGATCAAGGTTTTTATTCCAGATGGACACTCTTTTCTCCCTTTCCTTCTTGTCTCCTCTTATTGCACATAGTCACGCAGTCTCCCTTTCTCCCCAGGTAAACCAACCCCCTCGAACCACACACCTTCAAGTAAGCCACCCCGCCCCCCGCTAAGCCACACCTCCCCCCGCTAAGCCACACCCAGCCCATCTAAACCACTCACATTCTGACAACAAACCACACCCCTCCCCAGGTAAACCACACCCATTATGGTGGTAAAACCACACCCCTCCCCAGGTAAACCACACCCATTATGGTGGTAAAACCACACCCCTCCCCAGGTAAACCACACCCATTATGGTGGTAAAACCACACCCCTCCCCAGGTAAACCACACCCATTATGGTGGTAAAACCACACCCCTCTCCCCAGGTAAGCCACACCCTTTCGGGGAGTAAGTCGCACAGACCCAGGTCAGCCACACCCCTCAAAGGTAAACCACCCCCCCTTCAAGGTAGTAAGTCACACAGACCCAGGTAAGCCACGCCCCTCCCCCCGGGTAAGTCCCGCCCCCCCGGAGGCCCCGCCCACCTGTTCCTTGAGCAGCAGGGCCATGCGGTCGCACATCTGGTTGCCGTCGATGGAGGTGAGGGCGATGTAGAGGAAGAGGCCGTAGAGGACGGGTTTGGGGATCCACTGCAGCGGAACGGGCAGCAGCAGCACCGACATGCCGATGAAGATGTTGGCGACCAGCGAGGTGAGCCGGGTCTCCTTCACCTGGACGATGCTGAGGGCCCACACACACACATACACATTTACACACATACACGCACACATTTTATTGGTGCCCACACACACATTGACACAAGTATACATAAACACGCACATATATGTGTACACATTTTACACGCACACATTAATGCGCACACATTTACACACGCGTATGCGTGCACACACATCAATACACACAAAATACGTATGCACACAGCAATGCACACATATACATACACACACACACGCATACATCAATACACACACAAAAACACACATTAAGACACACACATTATCCACACATATTTACAGACATATACATTGACACCAATACACAAACATTGACACAAATGAATACACACACACATCAATACACACACATTGAAACACACATACATACACACACAAACGCATATACAGACACACATATTAATACACATATAGTATTAACAAACATATACACAAACACATAGACACACCCCTCCCCTCCCTACCGGTCCAGGCGGTAGGGAGGGGAGGGGAGGGAGGGAGGTTTTGAGCGGGTGAGAGGGTGAGGGGTGAGTGAGGGGGGGTACCCACGTCTCATAGAGGTGCCCCCCCTCCACACGTTGCTCCACGAAGGCCAGCTGGCGCACGTGGAGCGTGGAGTGGGGGAAGGCGGCGTGCATCCACGGCAACCCCAGCACCGACATCAGGATGTTGATGAGGCCCGACAGCATCAGGTCCCAGTGGTAGGCCGTCCCCTTCAGCAGCCTAAAGACACATTAATATATACATTAATGTATACATTAATATACTGTATACACCCAGACAGCATCAGGTGGTAGGCCGTCCCCTTCAGCAGCCTAAAGACACATTAATATATACATTAATGTATACATTAATATACTGTATACACCCAGACAGCATCAGGTCCCAGTGGTAGGCCGTCCCCTTCAGCAGCCTAAAGACACATTAATATATACATTAATGTATACATTAATATACTGTATACACCCCGACAGCATCAGGTGGTAGGCCGTCCCCTTCAGCAGCCTAAAGACACATTAATATATACATTAATGTATACATTAATATACTGTATACACCCAGACAGCATCAGGTGGTAGGCCGTCCCCTTCAGCAGCCTAAAGACACATTAATGTATACATTAATGTATACATTAATATATACATTAATATATACAGTAATATACTGTATACACCCGGACAGCATCAGGTCCCAGTGGTAGGCCGTCCCCTTCAGCAGCCTAAAGACACATTAATGTATACATTAATGTATACATTAATATACTGTATACACCCAGACAGCATCAGGGGGTAGGCCGTCCCCTTCAGCAGCCTAAAGACACATTAATATATACATTAATGTATACATTAATATACTGTATACACCCAGACAGCATCAGGTCCCAGTGGTAGGCCGTCCCCTTCAGCAGCCTAAAGACACATTAATATATACATTAATGTATACATTAATATACTGTATACACCCAGACAGCATCAGGTCCCAGTGGTAGGCCGTCCCCTTCAGCAGCCTAAAGACACATTAATATATACATTAATGTATACATTAATATACTGTATACACCCAGACAGCATCAGGTGGTAGGCCGTCCCCTTCAGCAGCCTAAAGACACATTAATATATACATTAATGTATACATTAATAAACTGTATACAGCCCGACAGCATCAGGTGGTAGGCCGTCCCCTTCAGCAGCCTATAAAAACATAAATTCATATACCATATATATGTATACAATTTCCAAATATATATACACACACACCCACACTCACACGCACACACACAGACACAGAAGGACACAAATGACCCGACAATCGAAATCCCAGAAACTCATGCATACATACAAGAACACACACACTCTCACGCACCCACAAAAACACACACACCAAAGCACCTTCCCCCTGTTATCATTTGCATAGAGCAAACGTCATAAATATGCACATGTGGGAGCCCCCAAACACACAGGCTTGTGTGTGTGTGTGTGTGTGTGTGTGTGTGTGTGTGTGTGTGTGTGTGTGTGTGTGTATGTTTCAGTCCGTGTGTGTGTGTGTATGTGTGTGTGTGTGTAGGTGTGTGTTTTTTAGTGCAGTCAAAGGGCATCAATTTCCTGAGGTTGACTGTGCCCTTAACACAGCCTGAACACACACACCTAACACACACACACACACACACACACACATTCCAACACACAGCTCAGACATTTATCAAGCTGTTAAAACAAAAGGAAGCGGTTCTAAAGATGATCAATACTATTATTGATCACTCCATCCACAGCCGTCTCTTGTCATGGGCAGACAAAGACAGCAGACGTGACCTTTCACCAGCAGTGTTTCAGCTGTGAGGCGTCTGTTCACCACCTCTCACCGGCCCCAGGGGGCGCCAGAGAGCTGTCATGGGGTTGGTGGAGGTGGGGGGGGACTTAACAGAGCCCTACAGGGACATCAGGGCCCATCTTGGTACTTTTTGACCAAAGGTGTGAGAATTCAGTTGTTTTTATCTTATCTTATTCACCTAGGGGCCATTTTGGCTCCAGCCTGGGCCGCCATCTTGGTTCTCAACGCTTGAACCAAGATGGCTGCAGGGTGAATAAAAGGCCCATCGTCATGGTGACACGGCACCAAGATGGCGGCTACTTGAATAAAAGGCCCGTCGTCATGGTGACACGGCATCAAGATGGCGGCCAGGTGAATAAATGCCCCGTCGTCATGGTGACAAGGCACCAAAATGGCGGCCGGGTGACTAAAAGTCCCAACGTCATGGGCTGTGTCTCAATTCAGGGGACGCATCCTTAGAAGGCTGCGTTCGAAAGCCGATTGCGTCACTGCGACGCGTCAAGAATTTCCCATTTCGAAGGCTCCTTCAAATGCGGCCGACAAATGCAGCCTTCTTTTCCCGGATTTGAAGGATCCACCGGCTGGATCCTTCACGGCCCAACGTATCCCAAGATTCATTGTGCGTTGGATTTTTTCAGAAATGGCGTCAGAGAGAGTGGAAGCGGCAATTGCAGCAGATTACATTTTTAATGACAAAACTATGTAAAAACATTTTTCTATATTAAAATAAAGTTGGGACTATTTTAAATTTGTAGCTTTATTGACAAAGTTCAATGACATTAACACGAGCCATACAACATAAACTAATTAACGTTATATTTTATATAATTATTACATAACGGCTCCATATTTCTCCTCCGCCGTCCGGTTTGAACCGCAGCTGTCAGGGTTGCTAGGTGACAGGAGCTGCGCGTCGCCACGCAAGTTAAAGGGTGTTAACGGCTTGTTACGCAAACTTAAACTGCTCCAGAACATCTCATTTAAAATTGTTCGTTCGGCCTTCGGTCCGGCCTTCACGGCCTACGAAGGCCACACCTCCATAGACCGCTCGAAGGATCCCCTGAATTGAGACACAGCCATGGTGACACGGCACTAAGATGGCGGCCAGGTGAATTAAAGGCCCATCGTCATGGTGACACGGCACCAAGATGTCGTCTAGGCCTGTGCGAGGCAGAACACGGGTGTCTCTGACGGTCTCACCTGTTCTCCGGAGCGTTGGTGAGCGACACCACGATGTTCTGGTCGATGAAGATGAGCACGGCGAGCAGGAAGCCCAGGCCCATGGCGCTGATCACATTCAGCACCGACAGACGCTCGAACGGAGCCACCCGGAAGATCGGCCGGTCGTGGACCTTAAACACCGGCACTGGAGGGAGGGGGGGGGAGGAAGGAAGGACAGGAGGGTAATGAGGAAGGAAGGAATGAAGGGATGACAGGAAGGTAATGAGGAGGGAGGAGAGGAGGTGGGAGGGAGGTGATGAGGAGGGAGGGAGGAGAGGAGAGGGAGGCGATGAGGATAGAGGGCAGGAAGTTAATGTGGAAGTAAGGAAGGAAGGAGAGGAAGGAAGGAAGGGAGGACAGGGAGGTGATGAAGAGGGAAGGAGGGAGGACAGGGACGTGATGAGGAAGGTAACGAGGAAGGAAGGAAGGGAGGGCAGGAAGTTAACGAGGAAGTAGGGAAGGGAAGACAGGGTGGTAATGAGGAAGGAAGGAATGAGGGAGGAGGTAAGGGAGGAAGGAAGGAGGTAAGGAAGGAAGGAAGGAAGGAAGGAGGTAAGGAAGGAAGGAAGGAGGTAAGGAAGGAAGGAAGGAAGGAGGTAAGGAAGGAAGGAAGGAAGGAAGGAAGGAAGGAGGTAAGGAAGGAAGGAAAATAAGTAGGGTAAGTAAGCAAGCAAGTAAGTAAGTAAATAATTAAGTAAGTAAGTAAAAATTAAGTAAGCAAGTAAATAAATAATACTCTTTGGGGACTAATAAAGTATTAGTCCCCAAAATAACTTTGATGTGAGATAAGTTCAGATGCCCCCATTGGTCAGGGCGTCTCGACTCCGACACACCGCTAGCTTGTGGTTGTTAGCTCTTTGCAGACATTAGCATTAGCAGACATTAGCGTTGACAACGGATCATCACAAGGTCGCTTGTTTCCAGACAGCGGAGGGGGCGGAGACAAGGCATCCTAACGTCTTAACGACTTCACTCTAATGACTACATGGAGCTGAGATGTAAATTGTTGTTTACTTTGTTGTCTAATTCCCTCCCTCCTGTCGACTCAAGCCGCCACGGCCCACTTCTGTTCCGGATTGTTTTATATTTTTCTTTATAACCCAATCAGCCGAGCCCCCTCTGAGAACAGCTACTAACACAGTTAAGGCTTAGTTATGGTTCCGCATTGACGCAACTTAAGGGGGTTACGGACCCATTACGCCCCTCCTTGCGTCCACCGCAAGGGCCTGACGTGCGCCTCCCAAAGAGTGTAACCTTGCGTCGAGGCGACGCGGCAGCAAGGGGTGTGATTGGTCCGGTGAAGTAAACCCAACATAAACCCGACGCAGAAGCAAAAGGGGTTCACGACTGCGTCGAGGCGACTGCGTGGTCATTGCGTTGCGTCAACGTGGAACCGTAACAAGGCCTTTACGGTCCGACGGGTTTCAGTGGGAGCTCCTCCTCCTCATTAGGAGACATTGGCTCCTCCTCCTCCCTATCTGACCAGGAGACATTGGGGGCGACCGGGAGGCCCAGAGAGAGCGATGAAGATGTGTACTCACACTCGATGTCGTTGAAGACGTAGGAGCCAATGAAGGAGAACATCAGGACGGAGATGGGCAGAGCGCAGTCCGACAGAACCTCCCTCACTTTGGCATGCAGGAACGGACTGGAGGGAGAGGGAGAGAGAGAGAGAGAGAGAGAGAGAGAGAGAGAGAGAGAGAGAGAGAGAGAGAGAGAGAGAGAGGGAGAGGGGGAGAGGGGGAGAGAGAGAGAGAGGGAGAGGGGGAGAGAGAGAGCGAGAGGGAGGGGGAAAGAAAGAGTCTTAGCCAAGTACTTTTGCACTTTTGCATAACATGCATTTTTGGATTCTTACTGAATTGTACATTTGACTTTTATCTTATGTTTCTTTCTGTATCTTATTTTACTTTTTCATGCGTTGGCAATGTATTGCCAGTGTTTCCCATGCCAATAGAGCGCTTTGAATTCAGTTGAAAGAGAAAGATGCAGAGAGAGAGAGAGAGAGAGAGAGAGAGCGGGAGAGCGAGAGAGAGAGAAAGAGACATGGCTACACCGTGAGAGAGATGCAGAGAGAAAGAAAGAGAGAGAGAGAGAGAGAGCGGGAGAGAGAGAGAGAGAGAAACATGGCTACACCGTGAGAGAGATGCAGAGAGAAAGAAAGAGAGAGAGAGTGAGAGACCTACTGGAGAGAGAGAGCCACAGATAGAGAGAGGAGCAGTGAAGGTAGATTAAAAGGTATATGATTGATGAATATTCTTCCTGAGCGGGAACAGGATGATGGTGTAATCTATTCTGTCCCTGCCCCCCTCCTCCCCACCACCACCCACTCATTGGGGGCCTTTTTGAGGGTGATTAGATTAGGGGCCACAAACACAAGTGCAGCAGTTTCTCCTTATTACATCCCAGCCCGCCGTGAGAACATCTGCTGGAACATTCTAGCGTCTGCAGCTCCGCCCGGGCGGAGGGGTCACCTGACTCCACCCAAACCTGATTTAAAACCCCCCCAGTGGTCACACGGCGGGCGGGGGGAGGCCGCACCTCCTGCAGGGTCGGGCTGTACCCTACCTCCTTGTGTCCTACCTCCTACTGGGACAGGCTGTCCTACTGCTGGAGACCACAGGACCCACCTCCTCCTTGGACAGGGTGCACCCTACCTCCTTGTGTCCTACCTCCTCCCTCCTGTTGAACTGGTGCCGGGTGTACCCTACCTCCTTGTGTCCTACCTCCTCCCTCCTGTTGAACTGGTGCCGGGTGTACCCTACCTCCTTGACTCCTACCTCCTCTTGAACTGGTACAGGGTGTACCCTACCTCCTTGTGTCCTACCTCCTCTTGAACTGGTACAGGGTGCACCCTACCTCCTTGTTTCCTTGACTCCTACCTCCTCTTGAACTGGTACAGGGTGTACCCTACCTCCTTGACTCCTACCTCCTCTTGAACTGGTACAGGGTGTACCCTACCTCCTTGACTCCTACCTCCTCTTGAACTGGTACAGGGTGTACCCTACCTCCTTGACTCCTACCTCCTCTTGAACTGGTACAGGGTGTACCCTACCTCCTTGACTCCTACCTCCTCTTGAACTGGTACAGGGTGTACCCTACCTCCTTGACTCCTACCTCCTCTTGAACTGGTACAGGGTGTACCCTACCTCCTTGACTCCTACCTCCTCTTGAACTGGTACAGGGTGTACCCTACCTCCTTGACTCCTACCTCCTCTTGAACTGGTACAGGGTGTACCCTACCTCCTTGACTCCTACCTCCTCTTGAACTGGTACAGGGTGTACCCTACCTCCTTGACTCCTACCTCCTCTTGAACTGGTACAGGGTGCACCCTACCTCCTTGTTTCCTTGACTCCTACCTCCTCTTGAACTGGTACAGGGTGTACCCTACCTCCTTGACTCCTACCTCCTCTTGAACTGGTACAGGGTGTACCCTACCTCCTTGACTCCTACCTCCTCTTGAACTGGTACAGGGTGTACCCTACCTCCTTGACTCCTACCTCCTCTTGAACTGGTACAGGGTGTACCCTACCTCCTTGACTCCTACCTCCTCTTGAACTGGTACAGGGTGTACCCTACCCCCTTGACTCCTACCTCCTCTTGAACTGGTACAGGGTGTACCCTACCTCCTTGACTCCTACCTCCTCTTGAACTGGTACAGGGTGTACCCTACCTCCTTGACTCCTACCTCCTCTTGAACTGGTACAGGGTGTACCCTACCTCCTTGACTCCTACCTCCTCTTGAACTGGTACAGGGTGTACCCTACCTCCTTGACTCCTACCTCCTCTTGAACTGGTACAGGGTGTACCCCATCCAGAGTGTTCCCAGCATCAGCAGCAGACACAGCAGGGGTCTCTCGCGGGTGCAGTGGATGATGGACTCTGGGAAGGCTGTGTACTCCATGGCCGCCGTCACCACGCCGCTGGCGTTGCTAGGCGCCAGGGAGCCCAGCTGGTCTTGGCGGGGGGGGAAGGCCGCCATGGTCCCGTTAGAGAGCGTCGGCGCGCTGTAGTACCGGTGGAATACTGCAATCACACACAGTTAGGTTATACTGGAATCACACACAGTTAGGCTGTACTGGAATCACACACAGTTAGGTTATACTGGAATCACACACAGTTAGGCTGTACTGGAATCACACACAGTTAGGTTATACTGGAATCACACACACTTAGGTTATACTGGAATCACACACAGTTAGGTTATACTGGAATCACACACAGTTAGGCTGTACTGGAATCACACACAGTTAGGTTATACTGGAATCACACACAGTTAGGCTGTACTGGAATCACACACAGTTAGGCTGTACTGGAATCACACACAGTTAGGTTATACTGGAATCACACACAGTTAGGTTATACTGCAATCACACACAGTTAGGTTATACTGGAATCACACACAGTTAGGCTGTACTGGAATCACACACAGTTAGGTTATACTGGAATCACACACAGTTAGGCTGTACTGGAATCACACACAGTTAGGTTATACTGGAATCACACACAGTTAGGTTATACTGGAATCACACACAGTTAGGTTATACTGGAATCACACACAGTTAGGTTATACTGGAATCACACACAGTTAGGCTGTACTGGAATCACACACAGTTAGGTTATACTGGAATCACACACAGTTAGGTTATACTGGAATCACACACAGTTAGGTTATACTGGAATCACACACAGTTAGGTTATACTGGAATCACACACAGTTAGGTTATACTGGAATCACACACAGTTAGGTTATACTGGAATCACACACAGTCAGACTATGGTACCTGTGAACTGGAATCTCCATCTTCATCATTTATAAGAGCTTTATTGTCATATCTGTTGAAATTCTCTTGACATCCCGACAGCAATCAATAAATCAAATAGTCGGACAAAAAAACAAATCGAGTATCTATGACCAGGCCAGACATAAACCTGTCCAGTCATTTCATTCGGCCTGCCTGGCTGTCTACCTAGCTACCCAGCTATGTCTAAGTCAAAGTCAATTTTATTGTAAATTCCAACAAATGTCCAAGCATAAAATAAATAAATAAGTCCAAATAGAAGAACCGAAAGCTACCTGCGCAAGGGTCATGGCTGGGGACCGTGGTCCTCCACAAGGCTATGCAGACCTACTGCTAACGCTAGCGAGCTAGCAACGTGTTTTGGGGGAGTGGCTTAAGAGGGAGGACTGAAGGGAGGGAGGGGATGCTTTCGGTTGGATACTTTCAATATCCCGCTGGCTCTGGCTGGTTTCTTCAGGTTTCACACTCTAGCTTTAAGGAGCAGGTAGGGGGTCAGGGGTCACCTGCTCTACAAAGCCTACAGGGAGACTGGGACATTGGTGGTTTGAACCCGGAAGCTTTTGTCTGGGACTCAAACTAACTAGACTATCCTGCCACCAGAAACAGATACTCGAGTGGTTGATGGATGGGGTTATGGTTGGTCTCTAACTGGTAAAACTGTTCTGAGAAGGGAAGGGAGTGGCACTAGGTTCAACCCCAGGTTACCACAGCCTAGTGGAGTGTTCCTTTTGGTGCAAAACTTACGGAGAACCGCGTTTTAAACACAATTCTATGGAAAAAGCCCTCTGACACCAGGAACAGAAACAGAGCCTGAAACTCTTTCAAGAGTTTAGTCCTAAACGTAAGCTCAGACGCTGCTGGTAAGGGCTTGGGGTGGGAGCGGAGAATACATAAATTATGGTAATATTGTGCTAATGCTATTCAAGCCACCGGCGAGATTCAACTTTGCTCAAACATTTGGAAGATGCTATCGTGTCGGTATCTTCACGAATGAAATGTTGTGTTTTAAATGTCGCAATTAACCGCTGGAATATTATGAAATCAGTATAGGATGATAAGCGAGGAAAACGTCTCCCCCGGCCAACCCCTCTGACAGAATGGTCTTTGGCGGGTAATCGCACCAGCGCCGCCTGATCAATCAACCGCTAAGTGATACAATCCCTCTATCACAGATCCCGTTGCCATGGAGACCAGACAGGGGGATGCGGGATGCATGGGGTTTCCCTGTGAGGATGGGGGGCTTGTCAATGAGAGTGTGTGTGTGTGTGTGTGTGTGTTTGTGTGTGTGTGTGTGTGTGTGTGTATGTTTATGTGTGAGTGTGTGTGTCTGTGTGCGTGTGCATGTTCGTGTCAGTGTGTGTGTGTGTGTGTGTGTGTGTGTGTGCATGTGTGTGTGTGTGTGTGAGGGGCACTGTGAACTGGGTCCCACTGTCCTATTATCCCAACACGCTGCAGACTCAGAGCTAACAGTGAACACTTCTCCATTACTGGCTGTGTTAGCGAGTGGCGTGATTTCCCTTCTGAATTAGGGACTGATTACATGGGCGGTTGTCCTCTCAGGAAGATGATCTTAGAAAACCATCACTATTCTTTTGGAAGCAACGCAAGGCATCACGATTTCCTTTATTTCATCCCATTATCATTTTGGTATTGAATGCATCAGTCCTGTTTGTAACAATGAAGCACCCTGGGAGGTGAAGTAGTGCCCCGCAATGCTACATGGACAGGTCTGGTCTAGACCTGCTGGTCTGGGTCTGGTCTAGACCTGCTGGTCTGGATCTGGTCTAGACCTGCTGGTCCGGGTCTGGTCTAGACCGGCTGGTCTCGTTCTGGTCTAGACCTGCTGGTCTGGGTCTGGTCTAGACCTGCTGGTCTCGGTCTGGTCTAGACCTGCTTGTCTCGGTCTGTGTCTACAGCTCCTACCTCGGGCTGGAGGAAGCAGGGACTTACTTTTCACGGTGCCTTTGACCGCATCCACCACAAAGGCGATGGAGATGAAGAGAGCGATGACCTCCTCTGTAGACCTGGAAGACAGCAGAGCAACCAGGCCACACTTAGAACCACAAGGAGCTCTGCCTATTAGATAACCACATGTAGAGCTAGAACACTTAGAACCAATAGGTCTGTCTGTTAGGGAACCACATGTAGAGCTAGAACACTTAGAAACACCAGAAGATCTGTCTGTTAGAGTACCACATGTAGAGCTAGACCACTTAGAACCACCAGAAGATCTGTCTGTTAGAGTACTACATGTACAGATATAACCATTAGAACCACAAGATCTGTCTGTTAGAGTACCACACGTAGAACTAGAACACTTAGAACCAATAGGTCTGTCTGATAGAGTACCACACGTAGAGCTAGAACACTTAGAACCATCAAGAGGAGGAGGAGGTGGAGGAGGAGGTGGAGGAGAGGAGGGAGGAGGAGGAGGAGTAGGAGAGGAGAGGAGGGAGGAGGAGAAGGAGTTAGAGGAGGAGAGGAGGGAGGAGGAGGAGGAGGAGGAGGGAGGGGGAGGTGGAGGAGGAGGTGGAGGAGGAGGTGGAGGAGGAGGAGGGAGGTGGAGGGAGGAGGAGGAGGAGGAGGGAGGTGGAGGAGTAGGAGAGGAGAGGAGGGAGGAGGAGGTGGAGGAGGAGGAGGAGGAGGAGGGAGGTGGAGGAGGAGGAGGAGGAGGTGGAGGAGGAGGTGGAGGAGGAGGAGTAGGAGAGGAGAGGAGGGAGGAGGAGGTGGAGGAGGAGGAGGAGGAGGAGGAGGAGGAGGAGGGGGGGCACCTCTTGAAGAGCTTCATGAGGAGGCTGAGGTTGAAGATGCCTCCCAGGATGAGGAAGAGGCTGTTCCACAGACCGATGCACGCGTAGAACGCTGGGAAGTCCAGGTCGTAGTCATCACAGATCCCCCGGATCACTGGTACACACACACACACGCACACGCACACACACACACGCACGCACGCACGCACGCACACACACACACACACACACACACACACACACACGCATACGCAGAGACAAACACATAGACACACACACACGTAAGTATAGGGTGGTCCGGATTACATGAGGAGGAGTGCGTGTTTGTTCGTGCTTTTGTTGATGCAGTTACTCAATTAGTAGCAGTATACATGTCCACTATGCACTTTCTCCCTTCTAATTCACTATTCTGTCTGTTCTAGCGTGTTGCGGTGACTGCGACTGGATGCCCGGACTCCCCTCATGGTTAACCGGCCAGCATCCCATCATCAATTTAATATGTTTTGCCTGTATGCACGTGTGTCAATTATGGCACCCACTGCACTCCAGATTCCCTTGTAGGGGGGTTGGGGTTAGGGGGCTGCCATAAATATTTGGCCTGCAAAGCCCTTTCAGACTGTTACGTGATTAAGGGATATGCAAATACAATTGAATTGAATTTAATCGAGCACCGGTGGTCAAAGTGGTCTGGATAGACGAGGAGGAGTGTGGTACCGGTGATGAAGATGGCCAGGGGAGCGGTGGTGAGGGGAATGACCAGGGGGGATCCGGCGAACAGAGAGTAGATCACTCCTCCGATGCTCTGACCTATCATGGTCTTCTTCACGTCTGGAGGGACGACACACACCTTTAATACACGCACACATCGCATACACACACACACAGGCTCACACATGCACACACACATCGCACGCACACGCATGAACACAATACATCTCATACACACACACACCTGTGTAAGTACACACACACACACATACACATCTCATACACACACAAACACACGTGCACACACACACACATCTCGAAGATACACACACAACTCTACCATACACAATCACACAAAAACACAAATGCTTCATCCTGTCTTTCATGTCATTTTTTTATCACAAAAAAGAATAAAGGACAATATTAACATAATAATTGTACTAAATAAGAACTTGGGTTTACTACGTGTAGAGAGAGAGCTTCAATCATAAGAGTGAACATCAGATCAGACCATCATATTTGTTGTAAGCGTGTGTGTAGCATGCATGTGTAGCTAGCATGTGTAGTTAGCATGTGTGTACCTAGCGTGGGTGTGTAGCTAGCATGTGTGTAGTTAGCATGTGTGTAGTTAGCACATGTGTGCGTGTAGCTAGCACGTGTAGTTAGCGCGTGTGTGTAGCCTGTGTGCGTACCGATCTCTCCGCGGGTGCTCTCGTCGTTGAGCGAGCCGAAGGCGATGGCCGGCAGCAGGATGGCGATGTACAGGAAGATGGCCGTCGTCATGTACTTCAGCAGAGTCTTGTTGCTTCCCACCACACCTGCGCACAGGTAACACACAGCCTTCTAAACCAGGCTAAAACAGGTTAAACCAGGGTTCAACCAGGCTAAATCACAAGGGTTCAAGCAGGCTGACCCAGAGCAAACTAAGACCGGCCACCCCAAGACCGGCCACTAAGACCGGCTACCCCCACACCTGGGGAGAGGAAACACACACCATGCTAAACCAGGGTTACATCAGGGTTACATCAGGGTTCCACCAGGCTAAACTAGGCCCAGCCCTGGCTAAACCAGGCTAAACCAGGGTTCAACCAGGCTAAACTAGGCCCAGCCCTGGCTGAACCAGTACAAATTATAGTTTGGTGTAGGAGGATGAAATTTAGAAAATAGAATATAGAATATTTAGCATATTTGTGCTATGGAAACTGAAACAGGAAACAGGTGGCCCCGATCCAGCCCCAGACAAAGACGGCAGGCTTCCATTATCGGGGGGGGGGGGGGGGGGGGGGAGTGTATATTATTCAACTGTGAAACGCCACAATAAGAGTCTCATTAAATCACCTGATTAGGCCAAATGAATCAACTAATGAATGAACTAATGAATGAACTCATTATACCCAGCCAAGCAGTCTGTGGTCTTCATTACCGCTCAGAACAGTTGTTTGGCTTTTAAAAAACAACGGCGCTCACGGCCTCGGTGATATTTTTAATGAGCCTCCCTTCCGAGCCGAATTAAGGTCACAATACGTGTAATTTGGATGAAGCGAGCACATCAAGACTATAGGATGTTTTCATCCGCACGCGGCAACACGGGCGCCCACGAAGGACTGTTGTTCTGCTGGCCCTGAACCGCGAACACAAACAAACCTTGGAGAAGTTAATGCATTCACAGATTTACGATAACAAGATCCGAGGAAAACAGTTCACTGCCTGCGTGGTCTCCCCCTTCAGGCTGTGTGTGACCTGTTTTACACCTGCTTCAAACCTGGTCTACACCTGGTTTAGGACCGGATGGTTTAGACCTGCTTTACACCTGCTTCAAACCTGGTCTACACCTGGTTTAGGACCGGATGGTTTAGACCTGCTTTACACCTGCTTCAAACCTGGTCTACACCTGGTTTAGGACCGGATGGTTTAGACCTGCTTTACACCTGCTTCAAACCTGGTCTACACCTGGTTTAAGACCGGATGGTTTAGACCTGTTTTGGACCGGGAGGTTCTTGACCTGATCCAGGCCTGGATAGTTATGATCTGGTTTAGACCAGAAGGTTTTAGACCTGGGTTCAGCCGGTCTGGTTTCGACCTGGTGTAAACCTGGTTCAATCCTGGTCTACACCGTTTTAAACCGGGAAGGTTTCGACCTGGTTTCAACCTGGTTTGGATCTTGATGTGGTTTACAAGTTACCAGCGACAACCCGGCTAATAGAATAACTGAAGGAAACCTCAGGGACATGTGATTGGCTGATATGAGGTGTCAGGTGATGCTATGTGATGCCAGGGGACCTCAGCGCGGTGTCATCACCCTGCACGGGCCTGTGTTCTGGGGGTAAAGTGGCAGAGACAGGTTGGTGTCTGATCCAGAGTCTGTCTGCTCTTTAGTGTGGAAAACCGCAGGAGGCCAGCAAACTGGGATTTCAAGAGATGCACACACTCAAATACACACACAAACACAGAGAGAGGTGTATGCACACCCACCACATACACACGTACAGATAAAGATTTGGACACACACACACAAACGCAGTAAGCAGACATTGAGTGAAAACCACAAGAATGTCAGAGTGCCCCCCTGCTGTGAGGAGACAAAAAACATGATTGACTTTAACATGGACCAGCAGGGAGTCTGGCCAGTCAGTCTGATGGCCTACTCTCTGTACAGTCTGATGGTAGCCTACCGTCTGAGGTCTGATGGTAACCTACTCTCTGTACAGTCTGATGGTAGCCTACCATCTGTACAGTCTGATGGTAGCCTACCGTCTGTACAGTCTGATGGTAGCCTACTCTCTGTACAGTCTGATGGTAGCCTACTCTCTGTACAGTCTGATGGTAGCCTACCGTCTGTACAGTCTAATGGTAGCCTAGTCTCTGTACAGTCTGATGGTAGCCTACCATCTGTACAGTCTGATGGTAGCCTACTCTCTGTACAGTCTGATGGTAGCCTACTCTCTGTACAGTCTGATGGTGGCATACCATCTGTACAGACTGATGGTAGCCTACCATCTGAGGTCTGATGGTAGCCTACTCTCTGTAAAGTCTGATGGTAGCCTACTCTCTGTACAGTCTGCTACCATCAGTCTGATGGTAGCCTACTCTCTGTACAGTCTGACGGTAGCCTACTCTCTGTACAGTCTGATGGCAGCCTACTCTCTGTACAGTCTGATGGTAGCCTACCATCTTTACAGTCTGATGGTAGCCTACCATCTGTACAGTCTGATGGTAGCCTACTCTCTGTACAGACTGATGGTAGCCTACCATCTTTACAGTCTGATGGTAGCCTACTCTCTGTACAGTCTGATGGTAGCCTACTCTCTGTACAGTCTGATGGTAGCCTACCGTCTGTGGTCTGATGGTAGCCTACCGTCTGTGGTCTGATGGTAGCCTACCGTCTGAGGTCTGATGGTAGCCAACCGTATGTGGTCTGATAGTAGCCTACCGTCTGTACAGTCTGATGGTAGCCTACTCTCTGTACAGTCTGATGGTAGCCTACTCTCTGTACAGTCTGATGGTAGCCTACTCTCTGAGGTCTGATGGTAGCCTACTCTCTGAGGTCTGATGGTAGCCTACCGTCTGTGAAGTCTGAAGGGTAGAAGGGCAGTCGGCGACACAGGTCCTCATAGATCCCTCGGCCGGCGCGGAAGAAGTCTTTACACTGCAGGAGAGAAGAGGGTCAGACCTGCTGCCACGCAGAAGAGAGCAGTGGGGGGACGAAATCACGCCCAGAACATTCACTGGTGCCGGGACCACTGGGATCAATGGTGCAAATTTACTGGAAAGAATGGTGGGAAGGCGCGATGGAGCAGTGCACTGTTAAAACAGAACAAAGCCGAGTGTGACGGTTCCCATTTAAGGGATGAGAACGCGTTACTTTAGGGATATCAAACAAACATTACTCAGGCATGAAACAATCCCGACAGCCATGGTTAAAACCAGTTCACCCTCTTTAACACAGTGGGATGGTGGTCCTCTGCCACGATGGAACGTTCCCCGTTAAATCCACCCTGTTTTAGGGGAACAGGCTCTGACTGAATAAGACCTGTTTAATGTAATATACACAGATGTAGGTTTCATGAATCCCATAATCCTGAAGACAGCTGTGCTGGGGTCAAGGTCCACGGGCTGTTAAGACAACCGCCGGGGTGGTCGCTGTGTCTCCTGGATCAGAGGGAGGGGTTTGACGTGTCTGGAGCCGAGACATGTCAACAGCTAGGAATGCTCCGACAACAGATGTTGATGTGTTTATTCGCGTTGATGTGTTTATTCGTGTTGACGTGTTTATTTTAAGAACACACGCTGCTCCTTAACGCACCCCTGCTGAGGACTCGTGTGTCGTAAAATGTGTTGTTTTGTAGAGTGTGTGTGTGTGTGTGTATGGATTGGAGGTATGTTTGTTGCATGGCTTCGACATGCAAATCTGTATCGTGTGTGTGTTGTCTGCAGGTTGGTGTGTTTGTATATTTATCGGAGTGTGTACATTTGCGTGTTTGTGTGTGTGATTGCATGTGTGTGCGTGAGTGTCTGCTTGTGTGTGTGTGTGTGGTGTTTATGGTTTGCTCAGAGCACACGTTTAGTCTGTGGGCCTCTTGGAGACATCAGAAACATTTGGCGCCATGACAGGAAGTGCAGACACAAGTAACTTCCTGTGGGCGGTCCCAAGGCATTCTAGGATACAGGAGGGGAGGGGGGCTGGGGATGTCCCCTGTTCTTATTCTCGAGACGGTCATCCGTCACCTGACAGACGACGAGACAGGTAGGCAGACTCTCAAACACACAGACACAAACACACACACACACACACACACACACACACACACACACACACACACACACTCACACACACACACACACACTGACAGGTAGGCAGACTCTCAAACACACGGACACAAACACTAACACACACACACACACACACACACACACTCACACACACACACACTCACACACACACACACTCACACAGACAGGTAGGCAGACTCTCAAACACACACACACACACACACACACACACACACACTCAGACAGGTAGGCAGACTCTCAAACACACAGTCACAATCACAAACACACACACACACACACACACACACACACACACTCAGACAGGGAGGCAGACTCTCAAACACACAGGCAAACATACAGACAGACAGACAGACAAACAGGGAGTAAGGAAGGAAGACAGAGAGACAGAGATCCTCACACCCCCCCCCCCCCCCCCACACACACACACACACACACACACACACACACACACACACACACACACACACACACACAGACAGGTAGGCAGACTCTCAAACACACAGACACAAACACACACACACACACACACGCACACACACACACACACACACACACACACGCACACACACACACGCACACACACACACACACACACACACACACACACACACACACACAAACAGATAGACAGACATGCAGAGACAGACAGAAACAAAAAAAACCTTAACCGCCTTAACAGTCAAATAGACTGAGGGTTGGTGCTGAGAAGCAGACAGACCGGCAGACGGACAGACCGGCAGACAGGCAGACGGACGGACCGGCAGAGAGTCCAGTCCTACAGACCATGAGGGGCTTGTTGCTCCGGGGGTCCGTCTCCTCCTCCCCCAGGGCGGTGGGCTGCTGGTTGGAGGCGGTCAGCTGGTGCCTCTGGAGGACCAGCGCCTCCTTGAACTCCTCCTGGGTCTTCGTGTCCAGCAGCTTCTGCCTGAAGGAGATGTCCGAGAACAGGGTGGCGAACGTCCGGCCCAGCTCCATGGACGTCTTGGTGCTTTTCTGGGGGAAGAGGTTCACGCTTCAGCTGGGATGGACTTCACTTACATTTCAGTACAAGGATATACAATCACAAATATAAACTGAATCAAATGAATGAATTTAATTAAACGTAATACAATTAATTCAATTCAATCAATTTAATTACGTTTAATTTGATGAAATTAAATTAAATCGAATTAAACTAAATTAAATGAAACTAAATTGACTTCATTATAAAGTTGATGAACACACATTCCAATGCTGGTGGAATTGTCCGGTCCAACTTTATTTTACTTAAAAATCGAAACCAGTGATGTACAGATGTAAACATTTTGCGTGCCTGTGTGTGTGCGTGTGTTTGTGTGTGTGACCCTCAAACACATTACATACAATATAAACCAATACACACGTACTGAATGTAGTGGACTGCATTGAGGGTCAAAAGAGAGGAACAGACTACAAACAAACAGAGTCGTTTCTAGTCTAGTTCTAAAGACGCCCACTGTGTGTTTTAATGCTGGATGGGAGGCTCCTTGTTCCAGACATTGGGAGCAGCTGTTTGAGCAGAAAGGGTGTCCCGAGGCGAGAACGTGGGACGAAAGCGTCCCAGCTTCACCTGAGAATCCCTGCTAACTTCCTAATACTCTTTGCTCCCCATCATCATAAGCTTCTTGTACTATATTGCATTGCTTGTACTATATATGAAAAAGGTGAGCAACAAGCAGATGGGAGGATGAAGGAAAGGAGATGGTTCAAGCCGCCATCTTGGTAGGCTTCTCCTTGACCAAACCCTGTATATATAATAACCAAACAACCAGTGCTTTTGGGATTATAATGGTGAAAAAGTATCAAGATGGTGGCTTGGAATGGACTTGACATCATGTGAAGCACTCCTATGACCAACTGTAGCATCAGTAGCTAATCCAGAACTGTCCCTCCATTCCCCCTGCGGGAGGGCTAAAGAACCAATCCAGTCTAATCCGTTCCTGGAGTGACTCAGCGTGGCTCCAGTTAGCTCTGGTTAGCTCCAGTTAGCTCCGGTTAGCTCCAGTTAGCTCCAGGTGGTCCATGTCGCAGTCGGCGTTCTGCGTCGGCCACAAGAGAGCAGCGAGCACACGGCATGGTGGCGATGGGGTCGAAGGTGAGGTCCTGGGGTTACTCCTCCTCCCCACCTTCTCCTCCCCATGCTCCTCCTATCATCTCCTCTCCCCGTACTCCCAACGCCTCCTCCTCCCCCGTTGCTCCAAACCCACCCCAGCCTAGCCTCCACCGGGCTGAGTCAGACCCTGAGTCAGCCTGCCGCCTTGAAGGTAGGAACGAGGGCAGAATGAACGCGCTTCTCTGAGAGCTCTGTGAGAGCGTCGTCTCCGGAGGCAAGGCCTCATTAGGGTGCTTCTTGTTTCACGGAACACCGGCTGTTATTAAGAGGCTCTGTGGTGTTGTGCCGAACACCAGATGGGAACCACCTCAGGTTCGAATAACTCACGCTAAACAGCCCTTTACGACACTCCGCGGTACGCACATTCGGAACACAGCGTTAACTGTAAAACGAGGCGATCAATGCCCGGACAATTAGCTTAGGCGACAACAGCTCAACAGGGGGCGCCATTACAACACTTCCAGACTGGATTACTCCCAGCAGGCTTTAAGTCCTGGATTGGGTCAGTGTTTATTTGGGGGGGGGGGTGTGTTTGCCGTTCACAGCCCAGCACCACAGGGGGGGCCGGGCACGGCTGTGGTTGGTAATCCCACATCTGACGCGAGGCTGTCACAAGCCCGGGGGGGGGGGGGGAGGAGACACGGGGGGAGCAATGGGGGAGGGAGGAGGTAGGAGGAGTAGGAGGTAGGAGGGGAGGAGAAATGGGTGAGGAGGGGCCTTGACTATGAGCGAGGTGGGAGGAGGAGGTAGTACGGGGGGGAGGAGGGACGTTGGGAGGAGGAGGGGAGGAGGAGGCAGCCGGGCGAGGACGGATGGGGAGTGAGAGGGAGTGAGGAAGTGGGGGAGAGCGAGGAGCGATGTCGGGGAGGTGGGGGGGGGGAGCAGGGGGGGGGTAGTGATGGGGGGGGACGGAGGGGATTGGTGTGCTGAGCGTGTGGAGCGACAGCTTTGGTAAACAGCTCCTGAGGACAGTAATCCTCCAGGAGGAGAGAGGAAGGGGAAGGAGGAAGGGGGGAGGAGGCGAGGAGGCGGTAAAGGAAGGACGTGAGGAGAAGATAAGAGAAGATAAGGGGGAGGAGTGAGAGGGGGAGGAGAGGAAGGAGAGGAGAGGAGGGGGGGGGAGAGGAGAGGAGGGGGGGAAGAGGAGGAGGAGAGCCCTCCTGTTGCCGGATAGGACGATTATAAAGATGCCATCTCAAATGGTTTATCTCTCCTCCACTCTGCCGCACTGCCAAGATATCTCTCTCTTTCTTTGCCTCTCTCTCTCCCTCTCTCTCCCTCTCCCTCCCTCTCTCTCTCTCTCTCTCTCTCCCTCTCTCTCTCTCTCTCGCTCTCCCTCCCTCTCTCTCCCTCTCTCTCTCTCTCTCTCCCTCCCTCTCTCTCTCTCTCTCTCCCTTCTCTCTCTCTCTCCCTCC
>NC_136948.1:3765522-3798022 GCF_949987615.1 Pollachius pollachius | reverse complement strand
AAGTTCTTTGACTTTGAACTGAACTGAGCTGAGGGGGCCGCAGGGGATGTGTCAGGACATGCGTGTGCGTTTGCTCACAGGATGCAGAGCCAGGACTGCTGGTACTGGACCCCGGTGGCGGTTGCCGTCACCCCCTGGATGGTCTCGGACAACAGGTGGACTGCGGGGCGAAAGGTCAGAGGTCAAAGGGGAGGAAGGTCTGAACCTGCGTCGTTGTCTGGCGTTGAGTCCCGCTCACAGAGTGGAGCATGTAGGCGGTCCTGCATACTTGTAGTTTGGTTGCGTCGATGTTGCAATGCTTTGGTTGTAATTTTCCTTTTTGGGGCAAATCAAAATCAAATGCTGAAAGCAAGCCGAAGTTACAGATCACAATAAACACAATAAAAGGGTGCCCAAAAAGCAGCCAGCAACAAGCAAAGAACGGCTGGACCCAGGCCTCCACCAGCCCCACGGAGTCTCCCAGGGTGGGGGGTGGTGGAGGCTGAAGGAGGTCTAGGCTGGTGGTGTTTGGTAAGGGTCTGGGCTTGCTGTGGCTTCAGCATCGACAGCCCTGCTCCCTGCAATCTGCCACAGAGCTGATCTTACAGAGCAGGGCAGTGCTCTGTAGCTGATCCATCTGTAGCTGAACGCTTTGTGACTGATCACCAATCACTCTGTAAGGGATCGCTCTGTGACTGATCACTGATCGCTCTGTGGCTGATCACTGATCGCTCTGTGGCTGATCACTGATCGCTCTGTGGCTGATCACTGATCGCTCTGTGGCTGATCACTCTGTGGCTGATCGCTCTGTGGCTGATCACTGATCGTTCTGTGGCTGATCACTGTGGCTGATCGCTCTGTGGTTAATCACTGATCGTTCTGTGGCTGATCACTCTGTGGCTGATCGCTCTGTGGCTGATCGCTCTGTGGCTGATCACTGATCGCTTTGTGGCTGATCGCTCTGTGGCTGATCACTGATCACTCTGTGGCTGATCACTCTGTGGCTGATCGCTCTGTGGCTGATCGCTCTGTGGCTGATCACTCTGTGGCTGATCGCTTTGTGGCTGATCGCTCTGTGGCTGATCGCTCTGTGGCTGATCGCTCTGTGGCTGATCGCTCTGTGGCTGATCACTCTGTAACTGATCACTGATCGCTCTGTGGCTGATCGCTCTGTGGATCTCTGTCTCCTACGATCCACAGGGAGGTAGTATCTCTTACTGAGGGTGGGGTGACGATCGCTGTCCTAACATGGGGAGACTCTCTATTCATCTCTCTATTGTCCTGGGATCCACTCTATCTCTTTCTGTCATCCTCATTTTCTCTATTTCCTTTTCTATCCCCTTCTATTATGCTCTCTCTCTCTCTCTCTCTCTCTCTCTCTCCCTCTCTCTCTCTCTACCCTGCCATCTCATCAATAAGGCATCCTCCATTCATGCCAGGAAATGATGGGTGTCACCATGACAACAGGATCATAGTGCTCAAGGAGTGAGAGAATAGAGGGAGTGAGAGAGAGTGGAAGAGAGAGAGAGAGAGAGAGAGAGAGAGAGAGAGAGAGAGAGAGAGGGGGGGGGTAGCAGGCATGCAGATAGAGACAGAGCGGGAGGTTTGTTAGGCAAAGAGAGAGCGGGCGAGAGAGGTATGCAGAGCATTGGGAGAGGGAGAGGGAGGGAGCAGCAGGATGAAAGAGAGACAGAGAGAAAGAAGAGAGAGGCAGGGAGGTAGAGAGAATAACAGACAGACAGACACACAGAGAGGTAGAGAGAATAACATACAGACAGACACACAGAGAGGTAGAGAGAATAACAGACAGACAGACACACAGAGAGGTAGAGAGACTAACAGACAGACACACAGAGAGGTAGAGAGAATAACAGACAGACAGACACACAGAGAGGTAGAGAGAATAACAGACAGACAGACACACAGAGAGGTAGAGAGAATAACAGACAGACAGACACACAGAGAGGTAGAGAGAATAACAGACAGACAGACACACAGAGCGGTAGAGAGAATAACAGACAGACAGACAAACAAAGGAAGAAAGGCGACAGACAGACAGACAGACAGACAGACAGACAGACAGAAAGACAGACAGCCAGAGAGAGAGGGGAAGAGAGGAGAAAGACAGACAGGCAGACAGACAGACAGACAGACAGACAGAGAGAGAGACAGAGAGAGAGTGAGAGAGAGAGAGAGAGGGATTGAGAGAGAGATAGAGAGAAAGTGAGAGAGAGAGAGAAAGAGAGATTGAGAGAGAGATAGAGAGATGGAGAGATAGAGCAAAAGGGAAAGAGAGAGAGAGAGCGAAAGGGAAAGAGAGAGAGAGAGAGAGAGAGAGAGAGAGAGAGATAAGGTGAAATGTGAGGGGCTTCATACAGGCACCCCTGCAGACACTTCATGAAGATATGAGGAAAAGCAAGAGAGGAATAAATAACTAATGTGTAGGATGAAACGGTATCTATAGACCAGGGTCCATTCCGTCTATTATGAGTTCATCAAATCTGTTGTCTGTTAGAGAGCGGGCCACCAGCGCTAACACCCAGAGGAGTTCAGCAGCCACTGAGCTTCATCTACCAGCCCAGGCTTCACACAGCAACACCATAACAACACCGATACAGACTCACCCACACTCAATTACACCAACACATTCTCACCCACACTCAATTACACCAACACATTCTCACCCACACTCAATTAGCACCAAAATATACAAAATTGACACCAAAACATATAGAATTCAGAGTGAAAACATTTTGAATAAAACACTATGACATTTTGAATTCCCACCAAAACATGCTGAATTCAATTCAGACACCGATTCAGACACCGTTGAACTCACACATAAATGTCATGGGCCGCTCCTGATTTTCCCGTTCACCTGCCTGCCAAGCTGACCTCACCTAATTAGCTCAACCACCTTCACCTGTGCTCCCTCTATAACAATCCTCTCTCTCCACTCAGTCTCGGCCAGATCGTCTCTCGATACTCACAGAGCTTTCCCGCCACTCCTGAACTGTTCCTCCAACGCTGATCCTGCCTGTTCCCGAAGCCTCGCCTGTCTGACCACCCGCCTGTTGTCGAGTCCCTGCCGGCCTGTCTGCCCTCCTGATACCGACCCCTCGCCTGCCTGTCTGCCCTCCTGATACCGACCCCTCGCCTGCCCGACTACCCGCCCGCCGACGGTACCCCCAGTCTACCTGATTGCCTGCCGGTCCCTGAACTCTTGCCTGTCCCCGTTTACTCTGCCTGGCCGATCCTGATCATCTGTGCAAACACTATACCTTTGGACTGCCCTGTCACCATTGTCAGTCTGTGCACATGGGTTCTTCCTAACCCCCCCGTTACACATAAACATACTTAATTCACACCAAAAACATACAGAATTGACACACATCAACAGCACACAGCATAGTGATTTCAAACCAAAACCACATGCTGAACACCTCGAAACACCAAATCATGCTAAATTCCCAACAGCAACACAGACAGAAACATGCTGAATTCCCAGCAGCCACACCGACAGAAACATGCTGAATAAAGCAGCAACACCGACAGAAACATGCTGAATTCACAGCAACCACACCAACAGAAACATGCTGAATTCACAGCAACCACACCAACAGAAACATGCTGAATTCACAGCAACCACACCAACAGAAACATGCTGAATTCACAGCAACCACAACAACAGAAACATGCTGAATTCACAGCAACCACACCAACAGAAACATGCTGAATTCACAGCAACCACACCAACAGAAACATGCTGAATTCACAGCAACCACAACAACAGAAACATGCTGAATTCACAGCAACCACACCAACAGAAACATGCTGAATTCACAGCAACCACAACAACAGAAACATGCTGAATTCCCAGCAGCCACACCAACGGAAACATGCTGAATTCACAGCAGCGACGTCAACAACACAGGCACATCAACACAAAGGCAGGTGTACATCAGAAGGCTTGGGGTATGGAAGAGGACCAGGGAGGGGATGGGTGGAGAGAGAGAGGGAGGTGGGACCACCCGGCCCGGGAAGCCTTTTGATGTGCGGCTCCGACGATGAATTCGCCGAGTGAATTACCCTCACGGCTCGGCCCAGAGAAAAGACTAAATAATCAAATGGTTCTCCAATTACTGTAGAACAACACGTCGGTAATGCAAACTGTCACACATATGGTGAGTGGGTAGAGGGCGGCCGACGTACACACACGCACACACAGCGTGTGTGTGTGTGTGTGTGTGTGTGTGTGTGTGTGTGTGTGTGTGTGTTTGGTTGTGTTGCTCTGTGGCTGGTAAATATAGAAGTGGGAGTCCAAACATATGGACTGAAACGTGGAGTTTGGCAAACACTTTACTTGTGAGCTCAAAATGGCATCCCATCGACCAGGTAAAGAGTGGGAAATAGTGGCTTCTTTTCGGGAGGGTGGGTCGGGGGGGGGGGGGGGGGGGGGGGGGGGGGGGGGACTTCTGTTATAAGAAACGCTTGAATTATGCTCAGGAGTGACCTCAACATCGCTCAATATGCACTCGTGATCTCACAGTGCACAGGGGATTAGCCGGATGGCACAACCTGCCGATCTAGAGAGGTTGTGGGTTGTAATCCCTGACCAAGCGGAGTAATCATATCAATACACAAGCCGTCAATGTCAAGAGACCCGCAGAGGTGGCGGGATGAAGAGGGAGAGCCATCAACGTCCCTGACACGGAGAAGGGACTGATGGGGGGGCTGCAATCATTTGATGACTCAATGGATCGGTGTTGCACTCGCCACACGCACACACAAACACACACGCACTCACGCACACACACGCTCGCGCACGTAACGCGCAAACACAAAGCATACTGATGGAGGGCCTGATGGGGCACCGAGGCGCACACAACACGCACATGCAACACCACTGATTACAGCGTCACGACAACCGCCGACGCTGACATTTTCGCCCAATTAGCGGAGCTTACCGTCGTCAAAGAAAATAAAACTCTGAGACTTCTCTGTGCATGGAGAGAGAGAGAGAGAGAGAGAGAGAGAGAGAAGAGAGAAAGAGGGAGAGAGAGAGGGGAGGAGAGGGGAAGAGAGATTTGGGTTAGTCACCTACAATCAACAGGACAGGAGACAAACAGTAATCAGCAGTCAAGCTGCACACATATGTCAGCGATACACACACGCACACACACACACACACCTGCCACACACAAGCATGCGCAGACACACACACACACACACACACATACACACTCCCACCAACCCGCAAAGCCGGTGGAAGGTGGGGCCTCATTTCCTGGTGTGCTCTGCCTCATGCATATTAAATACCATCTCTGAGAGAAAATCCCTGCCTGCTCTGGTCTTCATCAGGCCGTGCTTCCTATCTTCATCATCAGCCAGAGGCTATTAGCACAACTCTGATGCTATCGCCCACGGCGCTCCCAGCAAAGCATCACTGCTCCACAACGCTCACGTAGAACACTGCAACACCGAGAGAGAACCGCCGCACTGAAACAGAGCTCAGTAACAGTTAGAGAGCACTGAGACACTCATAAAGCACTGAAACAGGGCTCTGTAACAGTTAGAGAGCACTGAAATAAGTAAAGAGCTTCTAGAGGACTGAGACAAGTATAGAGCACTGCAACAATCGTAGAGCAATTCAGCACCGAGATACAGCCCTCCTCTACTGAGACAGAGCACTTAAACATTGAGATAGAGCACCTTAACACTGAAATAGAGCCCTTAACAATGAGATAGAGCACCCATCACTGAGATAGAGCCCTGCAACAATTGTAGAGCACTTCAGCACCGAGATAAAGCCCTCCACTACTGAGATAGAGCACTTAAACCCTGACATAGAGCACTTTAACACTGAAATAGAGCCCTTAAGAATGAGATAGAGCACCCATCACTGAGATAGAGCCCTGTAACAATTGTAGAGCACTTCAGCACTGAGATAAAGCCCTCCACTACTGAGATAGAGCACTTAAACCCTGAGATAGAGCACCTTAACACTGAAATAGAGCCCTTAACAATGAGATAGAGCACCCATCACTGAGATAGAGCCCTGTAACAATTGTAGAGCACTTCAGCACCGAGATAAAGCCCTCCACTACTGAGATAGAGCACTTAAACACTGAGATAGAGCACTTAAACACTGGGATAGAGCACTTAAACACTGGGATAGAGCACGCTCAAACATTGAGAGCATCACAAGTTAGAGCTCTACAACATTGAGAAAGAGCCCTGTAACACAGACACAGACCATCTGCGCTGGAGCTCTGCCACACTGAGACAGAGCAACCGAACGAGTCCACCACAACACAACATGAGGATGACCACACAAAGGGAGATCACGTCTTTATTTTTAACGAGCTGCAGCTGGGGTCAGCGGTGTGTGTTTAACATTCTGATCATCGGTCGGCTAACAAGGAGCTGCTCGCTGTTCGTTGAGACCAGGTCCATTATTAAAACAGAGAGATCGATACATGGAAACCCAGCCGGCAAATACCTTTAAAAGCCTCTCAGGTGCGATAGAGGGAGCGGGTGTCAGAGACACAGTTGTAACCAAACAGTAATGAAGGGGCGGCTCACCTTCACATTCATGTACGAAGGAAATAATTAGGTGGTCCATTATTTAAAACAGCAGCATCAAAATATAGTCTTTGTCCCGTGCTCTCTCATGAGGCAGATGGCAACCTACCAACCACACACACACACATGCAAGCACGTACGCACGCACGCACGCACGCATACACACGCACGCACACACACACACATGCACACACACAAACGCGTGAGCACAGATGTCCTTGATAGAACTCGCCTGCAACTATGCTGTACTCCAGGAACAAAAACAAAGTAATTAATTCGGTTAATTTATTATTAATAAAGACTTTCTTTGTCTCTGTGTTTTTACTTCACCAATGGGTTTCCAATGCCCCCAAACTCTCCCTTAGCAGCAGCTTGGAACAGGAAACCAACGAGGTCAAGGAGAGCCAGAGCGATGTTCTCTGCACCCTGGTTATGTGCTGCTCACATAGCCTTGGTGATACTTTATCACTAACAACATGTCATTCTCATGCACTGGTGATTAGGGACTGGGGAGGCGCGTTTACCATTGTCATGATGTCGATGACGTTATGGAAATAATGTTGTTTTGCAATACATAACGTATCACATATCATATTGTTGTAAATATAGGATTGTAATGCGACGCTATTTCAAACTGCACATGCGTCCTTAACCTAATGATGGTATGAATATGTTATTGATTGAACATGTGACCACTATGCCTTCTTACTTAATCCTCCACCAACATTATATTAATGTGGATGTTATGAAAATGACGGTATGCCATGCTATTTAATCTGCACAGCATCACCAAAATTAGGATATTAATGTGAATGTTATGAATACGACGGTATGCCATGTTATTTGAACTGCAAAGCATCCTCCATCAACGTTATGATACTAATGTAAATGTTATGAATATGATGACGTGACATGTTATTCAAACTTCAAAGGATCCTCCACCAACATTATGATCTCAATGTGAATGTCATGAGTACGACGTCATGACGTGATTTAAACTGCAGAGACCCCGCGGTTGTGATGTGAGACTCTGAGTCTCACACATTGTCTTTGGCAGCGTTCTGTTCTGAACATCAGAATGTTATGTTTTTACGTTAGATCACATAACATAACACCAGCTGACGTTAATCCGCACAGACTCCTCCGCCATCATTAGGCGGTGGAAAGGTTACTGTGATGACTGTGATGCTGTGAGCGTGTGATGGGGGTGCAGTGTGGTGCGGTGGAGAGACAGCGGAGCGAGGGGGGGGGGGGGGGGGGGGGGCAGATGGCAGACAGACAGGCAGGGGGTGCGGAGATCGATGGGAGCTGACAGCAGTTTAGAGACGAGTTATGATACAGCCATCACACTGCTACGCCCCCCCGCACGCCACAGCCCGGGGAGGGGGCGGGGGGGGGCGCTGAGCAGTCGGAGCATTCATCCCCACCACCCTCCTCTTCCTCAGAACCCTCCTCTTCCTCAGCACCGATACCCTGTTGAGTGAGCGAGGCGTTTATTCAAATGACGAAAGATCAAAGAAAGAACCACTGAATCAGTGCTCGTTACAACAGGAGGTGACCCTGAGCTACACGGCTACACTACTATAGTCTAAAGTCATTAACGGCCCTGAGGCGTGTGAATATTAATACTACCAATACTACAAGCGCTACCGCTATTAAAATGTATAATGTTCAGCTAGCTATTATTTATCATTATAAGTTATTGTTAATGCTATATTTGTAATGGACCATTATTACGTCAGATTAATACCGCTGCTGTAACAAAAAATAAAAATGAGGGATCGTTCGTGATAATATGAGTGGTGGTGAGGATGATGATGATGATGATGATGATGATGATGATGATGATAATGATGAGTGAAGTGTCATAGTAGCCGGGTTCACAAGACGAAGAGGGAGAGGCGCGGTTGGCCTTGAAGACGGCTGCCGTGCTCGCTGGAGTAAAGGACTAATTATCTCAGCTCGCTTTCATCTTCCCGCCATTCTCTCCCTCGCCCTCTCCCTCGGTCGCTCCCCCTCTCTCTCTCTCTCTTATAATCTGGGACAACTCTCTCTCCGTCACACAGCTGGGCTGTATAACATCCCATAAATGAGCTGCCCTTGGCTCATCCCGCTGATCGCCCTGGCAACGCCGCCTCAAGGCTGGTCGGGGAGACCCCGGACCTGTGGCGACATGTGGCCGCGTGAGTGTCTCCAAACGGGTGGGCGAGAGACACAGAGAGGCAGAGAGAGAGAGACAGAGTACATATGGACGAGAGACACAGAGAGGCAGAGAGAGAGACACGGAGTACATATGGACGAGAGACATAGAGAGGCAGAGAGAGAGACACAGAGTACATATGGACGAGAGACACAGAGAGGCACTGAGAGAGACAGAGTACATATGGACGAGAGACACAGAGAGGCAGAGAGAGAGACACAGAGTACATATGGACGAGAGACACAGAGAGGCAGAGAGAGAGACACAGAGTACATATGGACGAGAGCGACAGAGAGGCAGAGAGAGAGAGAGAAACAGAGTACATATGGACGAGAGACACAGAGAGGCAGAGAGAGAGACACGGAGTACATATGGACGAGAGACACAGAGAGGCAGAGAGAGAGAGACAGAGTACATATGGACGAGAGACACAGAGAGGCAGAGAGAGAGACACAGAGTACATATGGACGAGAGAGACAGAGAGGAAGAGAGAGACACACACAGTACACATGGACGAGAGACATAGAGAGGCACTGAGAGAGACAGAGAGTACATATGGACGAGAGACACAGAGAGGCAGAGAGAGAGAGAGACAGAGTACATATGGATGAGAAACACAGAGTTGCACTGAAAGAGACAGAAGCTTTGTTCAAAATCGTTCCCTATCACGGATATAGTGCACTATATAGGGTGCTCGCCATTTTGTAGTGGTGTTCGAATTCTCAGTTGTTAATTTCATGCACTATATAGTGCACTTAAAATACCCAAAATCTGAGTGAACATTTGATGTTCCCTACATGTTACTCCCGTATACCACAATGCAATGCGGTCGTATTTTTCCGGGGGAGAAGAAGGAGCTGCATAACCGCGAAAACGAATACATTTAATGATGGAGTCTCGAAATGTCAACAATTTATTTGGGATTTAACATAGAAAATGTAACATTCAAAATTAATAAAAAAAAACTTGATCAGGGAAATGTAACATTCAAAATCAATACAAGCTCCAGCTTTCCTCGCGAGTGCCCGCTTTGTTTACATGATGTTGGCGCATTTGTCTGCGTCACACAAATACCGTTTAGAAATGTTCAGCGTAGTGTCCGAATTCTCGTTTGTTCGTTCCCTATATAGTGCACTATGTCATAAACACTATATAGGGAATAGTGAGGGAGTGAATAGGGAACGATTTCGAACACAGCTAGAGAGTACATATGGACGAGAGACATAGAGAGGCAGAGAGAGAGACAAAGAATACACATGGACGAAAGACATAGAGAGGCAGAGAGAGAGACAGTGTACACATGGACGAGAGACACAGAGAACTACAGAGAGAGAGAGAGAGAGAGAGACAGACAGAGTACACATAGCCAAGAGACACAGAGAACCACAGAGAGAAAGAGAGAGAGAGAGAGAGAGAGAGAGAGAGAGAGAGAGAGAGAGAGAAAGAGAGAGAGAGAGAGAGAGAGAGAGAGAGAACATATGGACGAGAGACAGAACTGTTCACACTGAGGTCACATTGCAAAACATTGGAGATTCAGGACCAAACAAATGAAAACGGCCCTGATCAGAATTGAAAATATCAAATTCAAAGGGATTTGTGCTGTTCACACTGAAATGAAAGAATCTGATCTGAGTCACATGTGAGCAAATTTCTGATTTGGGCCACTTGTACTTGCAGTGTGAACGAGGCCATAGAGAGAGTGAGAGAGAGAGAGAGAGAGAGAGAGAGAGAGAGAGGGGGAGAGACATACGATAGATATGATAATACATATGGAAGAGACAGGGACGATGGGAAGAGAAAGAGAGACATGGGGAGAGAGAGAGAGGGGGAGTTTAAGTGAGAGAGGAGGAGAGAGAGTCAGTTACAGAGACAGTAAGAGACAAGAGATGGAGGGAAAGGATAACAAAAAGAGAGACACAATAACGGAGATGGATGAATACAGCGAGGCAGTACGAGAGAGAGAGAGCGAGGATAGACAGAGCGAGAGAGATGGCGAGGGCGATCGAGAGAAACAGAAGAAGGAGGGAGGGTGAGAGGGGGAGGGCTTAAGAGACAGCGATAGAGAGAGAAGATATCCACACTGCCATATGTCCAATATCATGCATTGAATGAATAGTTAATTGCCTCATGTCAACTCAGAAACGCAGTCTTCTGAAGTCATTCCACATGGACTTCAGTAGCATGAATGGATTAAACTGGCTGTAATGAATGTTATGATAGTTTCCCAAATGTAGGAGAATTACAGTTCGTTAGGAACGGCAGACCTTTGAACAAACCTCCGCAAATGTCCCCTCACTGAAGACGTCGTGTCGTGTTCCAGAATTTAAGGAGGGGACTTAAGTCGCCTGCTTCCCAAACTTTAAGTCTGTATTTTGATTTTACATTGAGGGGATTCAGCTGATGCTTTTATCCAAAGCGACTTACAATATGTACATTTGTCAGAAGAGGGAGAAACAACAATATATTGATGCCGGTACAGTAAGGATGTTCATAGAACCAAGCACTAACAATCACTAGGTTAACCCATTCCCCGTATACAACAAAGACAGCTAGGATAAGATGCTACACAACTTAGTACTATAACTAAATACTTAAACAGCAGTCATTGTACTAAGGGACTAAGATGGCAGGACATCCGTTTACTTGGATTCACGAATCCACAACTTTCGACACCTTGGAGCAATGATCAGCTTCCATTCAGATGTGTGTGTGTAAAGAACAGTGTGTGAAACACAATTAATGAATCATCCCTCATTTACACCTTTGCTAACGCTTCTGACAGCCAGCTCGTCAGAAGCAGTCAGGGTGAGGTGCCTTGCTCAGGGACACCTCGACCCTCAGCTAGGAGCAGCCGGGGATCAGCCTGGTAACCTTCCAGTTACCAGTAAACCCGCTATACCTACTGAGCCACTGTCGCCCCATAAATACAACTCATTAGCAAACACTGCAATGTGATGAGTTCCACCACATGGACCCAGTAGAACAGCTCTAGAGGATCCGTTATGTCCCATACCTTCCCACGCCCGAGAAGACCCGGTGTCAAGGAGAACATAGAGCTGGTGCATTCTGGGAAACGTGGTCAGAGTTCAGCGGTGACGGCCACTTCAGACCGGCACAGAGCCGGCGTGCTGCAATGTACGCTATGTGATAAATGACACTAGTCAATTATCACCTCCCACACCTGTCAGAGGAGGCACACACACACACACAGAATATATACACACACACACACAGACACACATAGATACACACACACACACATAGATACACACACAAGCATACATACAGACACACACACACACACACTCAGACGTATAGATATAGACATAAATACACACAAATACAGACACACACACACATTGATACACACGCACACATAGATACACACGCATACATACACACACACAAACACACACATACACAAACACACACATACATACACACGCATACACACACACACAAACCAGAGATGCAAACACATGCATGCATACAGACACACACACAAACACACAGATACACACACACAAACACACATGGATACACACACACACAAACATAGATACACACACAAACAAACACACACATAGATACACACACACGCATACATACAGACACACACACTCAGACGTATAGATAGACATAAATACACACAAATACACAGACACACACATTGATACACACACACACACACACACACACACATACACTCTGACACTAATCGCCACTGTCTGCTCGCTGACCTAGCTGACCCAGACACGTTAAGATATAGGTGAGAGACTGAGTCAGAGCGGCGCAGTCTTCCTACACATTGCTACGCATAAGAGGCTACTGCTAGCCGCTAGCCGCTAGCCGCTAGCCGCTAGCCGCTAGCCGCTAGCCGCTAGCCGCTCCCAGCCCTCAGCTCCCAGCGCCGCCATGCATTCAGCTGCTACCTCAACTAGCCAATTAGCATAATTACCCACAAACACGGGACTCCACCACATTTGGTCATTTCCCCGATTTAAACTGACAGGAAAAAAAAACATTTTGCGTCGGAGCTGGAGCTACGAGTGTGGGATTTACTCCCCGCACACCACCCAGGGAGGGGGCTGTTCTCGGAGCCCCCCCGGGGAGAGCAACAGGGGGGCTGCGGCAGAGGCAGGAGCGGGAGCTCCAACCGCGGGTCTCAGGAGTTACGTAAGCAAGACGGCCCCCCCCTTCTGAGCTGATAGCGCCGGTAGAGAGGCCTTCACCTGGTGCCTCCACCCACCAGATGTCTCCACCCAATGTCTCCACCCAGCCGCCTACACCCAGATGTCTCCACCCAGATGTCTCCACCCAGATGTCTCCTCCACCCAGATGTCTCCACCCAGATGTCCCCACCCAGATGTCTCCTCCACCCAGATGTCTCCACCCAGATGTCTCCACCCAGCCGCCTACACCCAGATGTCTCCACCCAGATGTCTCCACCCAGATGTCACCTCCACCCAGATGTCCCCACCCAGCTGCCTACACCCAGATGTCTCCACCCAGAGGTCTCCTCCACCCAGAGGTCTCCTCCACCCAGATGTCTCCTCCACCCAGCCGCCTCCACCCTAGCCCCAGCAGCTCTAGGCTCCGCCGGGCTCCCCTGGCTGACTGCCTCATGGATCCGGCTCGCTGACAGCGCCTTCAATTTCTTTTTAATTTCAAAAGCAGCTTCACTTAATACCTTAAGTACCATTGTATAACCCCTGGGGTTCCTCCGTCTAAACGTCTGAAGGAGAAAACGTCTTCCTCTCTCCACCATCTCTTGAGAGATGACCGGCGGCAGCTCAGTGTTTGGTTAACCTCTGATTGCGGCGGTTCCTCCATTGTTGTCTCAAATATATTTACCGTCTCCACAAAGAGGCGGTGAAGCCTCAGCGTTTATGACGCCATCCCTGTTTTTTCCGAAAGAGCCTCCGATGATAAGTGAGCAGCCTTAAAGATCTCCTGTTATACTACTTTTCTGGTCTTAATTCCTTATTAATGACTCCTATAGAGCAACCTGACACGAATCACCGCACAAAAAACGATGGAGGTTTTCGGGAAACTCTCCCTCTCATCTGGGCGCTTTCAGCGTTCTCTGTCAACACTCGGCTTCGTCCTTCTCCGCCCCCTCGCCCCCCTTCTGCCAACCCCACTCCGTTGTGATTGGTTACCTTCCGGAAGACCTGTGAAGGGCATTACCATACATGGAAAATCCGGATTGTTCTACGTAGATAAATCCCGGAAATTTGAACAAGTAAATGGCGACCGGCGCCCCTAGTGTTTAGGGCTCTGCACAGCCGCCCCAGACGGTCAGCAGGAAACACGTCTAAATGCATGTACGTCATTATTTGACACTTTAGTATGGTTAAACATGACTACAAATCATTATAACAACGTTTATAGGTCATAAAAGTCGAAAAAGCATAATAGGTGCTTTTTAAGGACAACACTGGCCTAGGTTAGAGGTCTAGCTACCCCGGACAATACGGAGGAGAACACCGTTCCTGTCCGTGACGCCGAGGGGCTGTTGATAAGGAAAACAGCAGTGTCCTTTACATGACCTGCTGCTGTGAAGCGCCCCCCCCGCTCCCCAGGAACCCAATCACCATAACCATGCCTCCATTATAAAATAAACACTTCTTTCATGGATAAATGCGTTGTTGTCACAAAAGGCGCTGTCAATACCCCATTCTGTCCTCCCATAACTAGGACTCCAGCAGAGGCCTATTACCTATTTCAGGGAAACGTGAACGTTTTGACGTGATGGGTCAATAGTTACATCGGTGGTGAACAACCACCCGTTTTACAACAACAACCCGTGCTTCAGGAACCACCACGGACCGTTGTTCAACTGCACGTGAACACTCGGCGGAACCACGGCGCAAAGGCTCCGGAGTGAGAACGGAACGCCGTGGCACAACGTTCCGGAGCGATGACGTCAAATCCCGGGAACAACGGCGCAGCATTCCTGAGTGTCAGTGGAATGGACAGACTGCCGTCGTTACAGGGAAGACCTTTCGGCGTGAGTGTGCGGAAGCGTTAGAGGAACACGTGTGCTCTGTACATTATGTCGTGCGTGAGCGTGAATGCTGTTTTAATCGGTTCAACCTCCCTTTTTTTTTTTATTCAAAGAATTTAAAAAAAGCTAGTTTTACTAAATGCAGAGCCTGTTCAGCGTCATCATCGTATGCGTTAACATGATAGTCATTTAGCAGATGATTTCATCCTAACCGAATGAGCTTAATTGAACAACCCTCGCCTGATGTAATTAAGGGGCAGGGGCCAGGCTACTTGCTCTAGGATGCCTATAGGTGATACTGGGTATCAAACCCAGTACCTTAAGGTACTGGGCGTGCGTGCCTCCGTCTGCTGGAGGCCAGGCTGTCCTGCCATCACATGTCTAGCCAGGCGCCCCTGGTTGAACTGCTGGCCGTCCCTGGTGGGACTTTGCTCTCTGGGTTTGGGGGCGATGTTTCTCCCCTTGAGAGCAGTGGTTCTCAACTGGTCTAGCCTCAGGACCCACATGGGTCATTAAGTCTCCCAAAAAAAAAAGAAAGGATGCCTTCATGTTCTGTTAAAAACATGGAGCGGACAAAAAGCGGAAACCATTGGGGCGCAACTCGGTGAAAAAGCGAGCCTGAGTTCACTCATCGACTACTTTCTAAACAATTAGGTTTTCGACGCCCTGCCTCCCCAGTTGACACCGTCCAGGAAGAGGAGGAGGTAGAGGAGGAGGAGGAGGAGATAGAGGAGGAAAGGAGGAGGTGCAGGAGATAGAGGAGCAGGAGGAAGACGAGGTGGAGGTAGAGTAGGCGCGAGAGATGTTCAAATGGTTAAGTGTGTCAGCTCCCGCCCTCCCCGGTGGAGACGAGCGAGGGTCAGAAGGCGGTGGTGTGGTGTGTGCCTGTGAAGGCCCCCTCGAGCGGCCCCCCCCCCCGCACAGAAAAACGGCCCCGACTCCCAGGGCGTGCGATGCCGTGTCTCACCGCTGACTTCCTGCGCTCCGGCGTCGGTGAACAGCATGCTCATCACCTCCTCGAAGTTGCAGCCGGGCTCGGCGGTGTGGGGGTCCTGCGCCACGTGGGTCAGCATGCGCTTCAGCACGTCGTCCAGGGACGCCGCCGTCTCGTCCAGCAGGATGCTGGCCCGCGCCAGGAACCCGTCCAGGTCCCGGTGGGCCCGCACCTCCTCCTCGAAGTTCATCAGGGTCACATACTGCAGGGGGGGGGAAGAGGAGGAGTAGGAGGAGGTTGTGGTAGGGAGGAGGAGGAGGAGGTAGAGAAGGAGGTGGTAGAGTAGGAAGAGGAGAGGAGGAGGTGGTGGTGGTAGAAGAAGTGCAGGAGAGACGGTGGAGGAGGTGGAGGAGGAGGTGGTGGTGGTAGGGAGGAGGTGGTGGTGGTAGGGAGGAGGAAGGGGAGGAGGTGGTGGTGGAGGAGGATGAGGTAGAAGAAGTGCAGGAGAGGAGGTGGAGGAGGTGAAGGGTGGAGGAGGAGGTGGTGGAGGAGGTAGAGGTGGAGGAGGAGGAGGTGGAGGAGGTGAAGGGAGGAGGAAGGGGAGGAGGAGGAGGTGGAGGAGGAGGAGGTGGAGGAGGTGAAGGGAGGAAGGGGAGGAGGAGGAGGAGGTGAAGGGAGGAAGGGGAGGAGGTGGTAGAGTAGGAAGAGGAGAGGAGGAGGTGGTGGTGGTAGAAGAAGTGCAGGAGAGGAGGTGGAGGAGGTGAAGGGTGGAGGAGGAGGTGGAGGAGGAGGTAGAGGTGGAGGAGGAGGAGGTGGAGGAGGTGAAGGGAGGAGGTGGTGGAGGAGGAGGAGGTGGAGGAGGTGAAGGGAGGAGGAAGGGGAGGAGGAGGAGGTGGAGGAGGAGGAGGTGGAGGAGGTGAAGGGAGGAGGTGGTGGATGTGAACGGAGGAAGGGGAGGAGGAGGAGGTGAAGGGAGGAGGAAGGGGAGGAGGTGGTGGTGCAGGAGGTAGAGGTAAAAGAAGTGCAGGAGAGGAGGTGGAGGAGGTGAAGGGTGGAGGAGATGAAGGGTGGAGGAGGTGAAGGGTGGAGGAGATGTTTGAACGGTGTGTCAGCTCCTGCACATTCTTAATAAAGTGCCCATTCTGTCTAATAAGTTGATTTTCATTTATAATATCACGTAACATTTTTTGTCCTAAATGTCAGGATGAAATGTCTGGATCTTAATTTTTAATAAAGTTTTAATAAAAAAAATGAATCAACATCTTTGTACAATATGGATCAAATCAGATCTTGACTAAAGAAAGTCTTTATAATTTGTGCTGTGAGTAGTCAGCACACTGATTAATAAAGTGATGGAGGATTAGGAGATGGTTACGATTTATAAACATCTGGGATTTGTTCTTGCGTCGCATATGTTTTAATGCGATGCAAAATAATGAATGCAATTTAAAAAAAAATCATATTTAAAGGACATGCAAAATGGACATCTGGCTTTTACTTACTTTTCGTAAGAAAACAAATAAATTATACAGTCTGGCACAACACAGATGTGGATATGTAACCTTCCATCATAATCATAAATACATATTCACAATAACCCAATGTCAAAATACTACTCTGCAAATAGTCACAACATCATAACAATTGAACAATAACAATGAATATTTCATCAAGATAAAGTTCTGTTATGCAACAATACTGTACGGTGCACTTTTTTTTCTATTATCAAACAGAGAACTTTTACGACAACAACACTTGACGCGCTTACCCTTCTGGAAGTGTTCAGTAACACACAGCCTGAGTCATCCGGGTCTGGGGGACAGAACAACAGTCGGATCAGCCGTGAAGATGGGATGATACTGATTAAGCCTGGCTACATGGCGGGTGTAGCTGGGGTATTTAGCTAGCTGTCACTCTGATTGAAACCTCATTGCTGGGGTTTGACAGCAGCATCTGTCTACTCCATTACCGGCAACAGCTTGCATGTTCGCCACGTGTTGCTCTTGAACATGTGCGCTTTGCTACATGTTACGCATCGCCACGTCCCTAGCACCGCCACATGCCTAGCATTACTATGTGCTTGGCAGCAGCGATACAGGGCTAGCATCACCATGTTTGATTAGCTAAGATTCCACTTCATCACATTGCCTTTTGATACAAGCTTTTCAAATCTTTTTATTTTTCCGTTAATCCCGATAAAGACCTGTTGAAAGTGAAAATCTGTTGAAATTGCCTGTTTCACTAATTTCTTCTCATTTGTAAAGCAGTCAAACTCAGGCTGCGAACGCTGATGACTAAGAGTGTAACAGAGGCGTTCCAGCAGGGATGAGTGATAGATCTCAGCTGAACCGGGCGGCATGGTGGCTCAAACCCCCTAGTGGTCTCTAACGATGAAGGCAGTAGGAAACCCAGCTGTGGACCTACACTACATGAAAATACCTCTCCTCTCTAACACGCCTTCCTGCCTCTACACACTGTCCTCTCCACAGAGGCATAATACATTCAATGAGCTAGATGGGAATTGGCTGCAAAAACATACAAGAGCTCAGACGGTGGAAATGTGTAACGAGGATATACCTCCAAAAATAATTGCCACTGTAAGTATGTTTCAGGCAATTTACAGTGGTTGTGCTCAGGTTTGATCTGTTGCATCTGTCATCTGTCACATCCTCTCTTCTTCAAACAGTACCCCCTAACCAGCAGAGGTATCCTCTAGTAACCTCTAATACAGTACAGTGAGCCCCAGAGGAACACAATGGGCTAATTCAACCCACAGTGAGAAGTTACAGAGTATTAACCATAAGAGAAGCAAATGCTGGAATAGAGATTAAAGGCGGCAAGAGGAGGAAAGTCGAAGAAAGGAAATGTCAAGAGCCTAGTCTCTGTAAGCTCCTAGTGAAAGAGGAGAGGAGTCCTGATAAGACCTGAACACTCACTTAACAGGGACACTGCTCTGGTCCTCAGATAACACACAAACTCTCTACTAACGGGGACACTGCCCTGGTCCTCAGATAACACATACACACTCTACTAACGGGGACATTGCTCTGGTCCTCAGATAACACATACACACTCTACTAATGGGGACACTGCACCGGTCCTCAGATAACACACAAACTCTCTACTAACGGGGACACTGCTCTGGTCCTCAGATAACACACAAACACTCTACTAACGGGGACACAGCTCTGGTCCTCAGATAACACACTGAGGTCTTTAACAGGACAAGGTACAAGGAGAGTACCTGTCTGCACACACCCACACACATAGATACCCGCACACACATACACACACAAAACAATATACAGACACACACACATCCAGAAACATTCCAAAAGCGTAACACACAAACCCCTCCTGGGGTCGTATATTTATTGCACAGCCTTTCATACCGGAAAAACAATCCGGTGACCAAAAGAAAGAGAAAGGTTTTCATTCAGCTAACCCCCGCCCTCCTAAAGCCCTGACATAACATATTTATCAATCTGAGCAGAGGGGAGCCCATTATTGGTTTACGGCGGGCTTCCGTCCACTGAGTCCCCGCTGGACTACCCACAATGCACTGCCTAAGCCGGACCCCACTCAGGTCCTCTCGACGCACTGTTGAAGCCATGGCCCCAATCAGGTCGTCTCTATGCACTGTGGAAGCCTTGGCCTGTCCCAACATAGGTCCTCTCTATATGCTGTCGAAGCACTGGTCGGTCCAGGTTGAGTCCCCACAAAATACCAAAGCAGTGTCCCTGCAAAACACCACAGTGGGGTTGAATGAAGCTGTCCTTCATCCTGCCAACTCCAGCGATAGAGACAGGACTGATATCAAACAGGTCGGCTCTAAGAAGCAGCTTTTATGATAGGATGCCAGCACTCTAGTCCCACGTGCACTCTGGGATATGGATGTATATGTTTGTGTGTGTTTGTGTGTGTGCGTGCGTGCGTGCGTGTGTGCGTATATATACAGTGTGTATGTGTATATGTATATATACTGTATATATATATGTGTGTGTGTGCGTGTTTGTGTGCGTGCTTGCATGTGTGTGTATATAGACAGTGGGTGTGTGTGTGTGTACAGTGTGTGTGTATATACTGTATATATATGTATATATATATATATATATATATATATATATATACATGTGTGTATATATACTGTATATATATATGTGTGTGTGTGTGTATACAGTGTGTCTGTGTATATATATATATATATATATATGTGTGTGTGTGTGTGTGTGTATACAGTGTGTGGGTGTATATACTGTATATATATATATATATATATATATTTGTGTGTGTGTGTGTATACAGTGTGTGGGTGTATATACTGTATATATATTTGTGTGTGTGTGTGTGTATACAGTGTGTGTGTATATATACATTCAGTGTGTGAGTGAGCCTGGATCAAAGCGCTGCCTCCCCTCCGCCCACGCGCCGACAGAGGTTCAGAGGTGAGGCGCACACCTCCCGCGATGCTATCGCGGGAGGACACCGCCGCCACGTGCGCTCGGATCATCAAAAGCCTCGCTATCAAGCGCCCCCAGCCGCGCTGATCCCGTCCCCCCAGGAGGGCGGGGCACGGTGGAAGCCCTGGGCAGATCTTCATATACATTCACATAGGATTACCTCCAGTCCCCGGTCCCATCCCGCGGCCGTGAAGAGCCCTAATATAGGGCTTAGTGTTATCGGGAACGCTGGGAGGGAAGGATTAGACACTCCCTTACACCCAACTCTTTCTCACACCACTTTGTCTGCTTAAAGGGACAGTTGGATGCCAATGTCGGCATCGTTGGCTGTTGTTGGTTTTTTGAGGGTGTTTTGGTATCGTTGGGTAATTTCGGTTTAGTGTTGAACATCGCTGAGTGTTGCTAGGTCTCGTTGAGTATTTTCAGATGTTGTTGGGTGTTGTTGGTAGCAGGTGGGTATTGTGGCGTATTTTTCGGTTTCGTTGATCGTTGACTGTATTGTTAAGTATATTGTGAGTACTGTGGTGTATCGTTGAGTAGTGTTAAGTATTGCTGGGTATTGTTGGGAAGAGTTGATTATTATTGGGAAGAGTTGAGTATCGTTGAGAATTGTTGGGAGAAGGTGGGTATTGTTGAGTATCGATGAGTAGCGGTGACTATCACTGGGTATGCTTGATCATAATTCAAAAAAGAGTATTGTGGTGTATCATTGAATATTGTTGAGTATTGTTGCGTAGAGTTGAGTACGGTAGAGTACTGTTGACTGTTTGTTTTGAGTATCACTGAAGGGGAACTGTCCCCTTGCGTTGCTGTGCTCAGGGAGGCGAAATGACAAGAAAAGTTCAGGTCTTCCAGTTGATTGGATGCTTGGGAGGCAAATGGACGGCTAAAGCAGAATAACTGAAGAGTTTCATTTCATCTGTGACAATGCCCAAAAAAACAATCATCCTTTACTTGTCATATCTGAACAATCCCTTATTTTTTTGCAATACTTTAGTTTCTTAGATTTTGTGAGTGCCTTGCTGCTCAGCATCGCTGTCTGTTTGGTTGCGTTGTCGAGTGTTGCTATGCTGTGTTGCATTGTGTCATGTTGTGTTACGTGGTGCTGTGTTCCGGTGCTTTGTGCGTTAGTGGTTTCTGATCTCTGTGATCGTTTATCTTGCATGGCACCAAACATAATTTCACTGAGCAAACAGAACACTTGGTTTCCACAGAAATGCTTCTGTTCCTTGGATTGAATCATGCAGTTTGACCCTTTGCTAGCCGGCGGTATACATCATGTTATCTGCATGGGGTTTTTTACGCAAGGCAGGGAAATATTACTTGTCATGTGACCGTACGACAGCGGGGGACAATATGTATATGGTCCAGCCCTGTTTGAAACTTCAAGAATCTTTCAGCCGTGTCCTGAGGAATCCTCCGCTCCTCTTCTGTAGCCAGTGTTCTGTTTGGTTTTCTTCGAACGTTCATCTCCAAGGCTTCATTTTCTTCAATGTCTTTCCGTTGTCAGTCGCTCACAGTTTTGTCCCCCCCAAGACCTCTTCTCCTCAAAACGCTTGTTTCATCGAGAAGAATGTTGCGGAAGAACCGCTTCGTGAAAATAAAGAATTAAAGAAACCATCGGAAGCCGTCTAGAAACACAGGGAAGGTCACAGGGCTGGTGCACGGAGCAAGGCTCTCTCCCGCGCTGCGTGTGTGGGAGTGTGTGTGTGTGTGCGTGCGTGCGTGAGTATGTGTTTGTGTGGCAATGCGTATGTCTGTGTGCGTGCGTGCCCGTGTGCCCTGTGCCCTGCCTCTGGTGACCTATGGAGACACATCTCAGCTCGTGTGTCCGGAGATGGGAGAACACACGCCCCGACCTGCATCGCACCAGCACTCCTCCGTCTTCATTACCTCGGGCACGGAGAACCTCCATGGGTGTTGTTGTGACAGCGCCAGACACCAGGGGGTGCCGAGTGTCGGCACAGAGCGGCTAATGGAAACCACGGTCTACGTGCCAGAGCCATATGCTGGGTGAGATGTCACGCATTAGCACCTCCGTTCCACAAACATCCTGTTGTGGAGGTAGAAGCAGATATTCCATGGGAGCAAGGGGGCATCTCGCTCAAGAGAATCCTACAGGTTAGGCTGTGGGCATCGGGGATTGAACCCAGAATCTTTTGGCTGGCAGTCCTATATCTATATGCCCTATATCTTCATCCCTTACCCTAACCGCAGAGAGCAGAAATCTGCACTCAGGGTTAAATTTTCCTCCTGGAATTCAACTTGTGCTCTCTCGTACCGCTCAGGTGGAACTAAGTCTTCCCTTAACACCTAGCCCTAGCTAGGACGCCATTACCACAGTCCGTACCCTGACCTTAATCTACCCTTAACGCCTAGCCTTAGCTAGGCTACCAAAGTATCTAACCCTCATCTAATTCTACCCTTAACAACTAGCCTTAGCTAGGATACCACAACCCCTAGCCCTAACCTTAATCCATTTTTAACCACATCATCAAAGGATGCCTACCAAAGATTCAAGTACACAGTAAAACAAAACTACTTAACGAAATCTACTCAAACCATTTTAATTGAATCTATGGCGATGGCGGCAGGGTTCAGGGAAAGGTCCACCCGGAGCAAAGCAAGAAGGCTGAAATTAAAATCTAGGAGATTGGTAGAATCACAGATCAAGTCAGCTAGCTTGATGAGAATGTTTGTAATGAGTTTCGTAAATGCAGAATTTAGTTCATTATAAAAAATGTTTTTGTAAATGAGTTTGAGGTGGGATCTATTGGACGTTTCTGGAGGGATCTCGGAGCTTCGTGTCTTTCAGAACCAGCGTCCTGTTAAGTCAAATAATAGGGGAAGTTGGGGATCTTCAAATTGATTTGATGTTTGAGATCATGCAAATAGCCTAGATGGTTGCAGTGGTAATAACTGAAAGAGATTTTTTTAAACTTGTGACAAAGCAAAAGACGATGACAGCTTGAAAGACAGCTTCATCAGAGTCATAAAAAGCATTTTGTCTTTTAAGCAATCAATTTTATATTAGCTTTTGTGATCTTCAAATCAAGACAAACAGACATCAATCTGGTGAAATCCATCGTTACTCATTTAATAGTTTGTTTACCTCAGCTTATGAGACACCATTTCGCTGTATTTCAGAGGCTGTTATTCGAAGTGCCTCAGAGTGAATGTGTTTGCAGATGATGAAGCAGCAGACAGGGGGAGATGTCCCGCTCCACGATGCCTCGAGGCGGGCTGTGGGCAGGGGGGGACTGCAAGAAGAAGCGTTTGGCGGGAGGGTTCCTGGCCACGACACAATCGTTGCGGTTCGGGAGAAAAACTAAAAAGACCTATTCTGATCTTTCATGGTGCAACAATGCACCTCTGACAGCGCCACCGCTCATAGCCGGAGGGGGGATGGGTGAACAGGGGGGGGGGGGGGGGGGGGGGGGGGGCTATAGTGACACAGCCTGCGGGGGGGTAGGACCCTTTGAGTTCTCTGTCTCCTTTTACCTTCAACTTAGTTCCGCCTCGCACCTCTCATCTCCTCCTTGCTAGCAGACACCTTGAGCGGTACGACACACGGGGACAGCTCCCCCACCCCGACACAATCTGCTGTCACCTCCGACAACAGCACGGATCTCTCCGCAGTCTCCCCCTAACCTCCTTCACTCCTGTCTCCTTCCACTACATCACCACGGCTCTCCTTTCTCTTCATTCTCTCCTCCCTCCTCTTCCCTCTCCCATCTCTCTTCTCGCTCCTCCTCTCTCTCTGTTATCTTCTCTCTCTCTCCCTTCTCTTTACTCTCTCCCTTCTCTGCTCTCCCCTCTTCCCTCTCCATCGCTCTTCTCTCTCCTCTTCCCTCTCTCTTTTACCTTCCCTCTCTCTCCCCTATCCTCACTCTCTCCCTTCTCTTCACTCTCTCCTTTCTCTTCTCCTCTCTCCTCTTCCGTCTCTCCTTAACCTTCCCTCTCTCTCCCTTATCCTCACCCTCTCCTTTCTCCTCTCCCCCTCTCCCCCCCTCTCTCCCGACTCGCAGCGGTACACACCTGTGACTGTCACCGTGGCAACACTAACCTGTTGACCCCTGGGGTCTGTTTGGACGGGGTGTAAAATCCCGGGCACCTGCACTCAGGGGGCCGGTAGTCACTGTGGCACCTGCCGCCCGCAGACCTCCTAAAGGGCTGATTAATTCATCCTTAACCTCCGTGCATAGCAGCCTCGTCTATCCATGAAGGCTCTTTGGACGCGTGGAGCTTCGTGAAAACAAATGCTTTGAGTTGAAACAAGGGGAGGATGTTGTTGAGTATTGTGTGTTTAAGAGCATTCTGAGCATTATTTAGCACGGATGGCACGAATGGCATCCCCAAAAGCCAACCTACAATTCAACTCAGGATCGCTGCATGGATTCCAGCAGCTTCCGAAACCCAAGCCGCGGAGTGCGGCTCGGTTACGGAGCGGTTCCGGTGACAGACAGCTTTCATAGCGTAAGAGTAGGCCTGCTTCCAATCATCACAAAGCAAATAGGTGGTTTGAACATTGCGCAAGTTTGAGGAAATTGCACAGCAGGACCGGTGCTTTTCACCTGGATAAATCACACAGCAGCTATTGTGGAAAAAAGGGAAAAAGATTGCTTCCTGTTCTATCCATGATTGTTAAATGGCCGACTCGTTATTATGTAGAGCTTTTTGGTATCTTTAGGCCTCGTTCAAACATTGAAACGGCTGCTAAACACGTTCATCGTTAAAACCCTCTGAGAACATTAACCCACGCGCCGCAACCTCTTGTCTCTATGGACACAACGGGGCTGTGGGAGCAGTCGGTTCTCCATGGAGAACTTAATCCTGGGGAGAACCCTACAACATTTAACAAATAGTACTATGAGGAAAACCAGTCATGGGACATGGGCATAAAATAATGATGAAACTGATGAAAAAGCAAAGCAATCCTGAATTGATATTCAAATACCTCACAAACACATATGTGAACATGGAGGCTGAGCACGAGCCCAGTGTCGTCGAGTACCCTGGTGTCATGAGGGCCATGAGTACGGAGTATGACTCGGTATTAGGTTGGAGGGTAGCGCTGTGTTTCTGTCCGGCGGTCTGACGTACTGCGGGCCCATTCTCTGGGTTTTCTAAAGGATGTGGTCCAGCTTTAACAAGGTGATGGGCCGGAAGCATTCCTGCGATGGGGGAGGGCCGGGGACCGGGCAGCGGGGAGATGGGGGTGCAGCGTTTCAGCGGGCAGACAGGCCGTCAGAAGCAGTCCCTGGACTCCCAGATCAATACGGCACAGCACGCCGTCTCCCAGACGCTCAGGGGAATCAAACGCTGGCTCTCGGGCCTTCCACCGCCGCCGCCGCCGCCGACGGCACAAATGAGAGGTCTGTGGCTCACCACTCAGGACACGCTCACAATTACATGCTCAACATGTGCTCAATAAATCTTTGATATAGGCTATACGCTAACTATTTACTAATAAATACATGCCCAATTTAACCTTCGTATAAATGTTGTGGAAGGCTCACAGTTGAGTCAATGCAGTCTAATGACCGGTAATAAAACAGTTGGAGCTGCAGGGCATTCTCTGGACTTTAAGCGAAACCAGAGGCAGGCCAGGTGCTCTGTCTCACTGCACGTCTGTCTGCCGGTCCACCTGTCTGTCTGCCATTCCGCCTGTCGACACGTCTAGCAACCTAAAGACGTGTTTCTCTGCGTGTGCGTCTGCTTGTCTGCTGCTGTACCCGTCTCCCTGCCATTCATCTGTGTATCTGTCTATCTGTCCGGCCAGCCACCTGTTTACCTGCTCCCCTTATGGTCTACACGTCCCGCTCTCTGTCTTTGTATTAATCTGCCTGTCTCTCGCCACCTGTCGCTCCATCCGTCTGTGTGTGTGTCGGCGCTGACCTGGTCCGGGGATGCTCTGGTTGTCATAGAGATGGATGTTGTCACTGCAGGCGATGGGGGATTCCTCTCCCTTCTCCTGGCTCTCGCTGCCGTCCTCCTGCTCCGCCTCCCTCTGCTCTGGGGACACAACCGCACCGCACCGCCGTGTTAGCGCACTGTTAGCATCACGTTAGCACATGTAGCACCGCGCCGCCGTGTTAGCGCACTGTTGGCATCACGTTAGCACATGTAGCACCACGCCGCCGTGTTAGCGCACTGTTAGCATCACGTTAGCACATGTAGCACCGCGCCGCCGTGTTAGCACACTGTTAGCATCACGTTAGCACATATAGCACAGCGCTGAAGGGTTAGCTCACTGATAGCACAGCGCTGATGTGTTAGCACACTGTTAGCATCACGTTAGCACATGTAGCACCGCGCCGCCGTGTTAGCGCACTGTTGGCATCACGTTAGCACATGTAGCACCACGCCGCCGTGTTAGCGCACTGTTGGCATCACGTTAGCACATATAGCACAGCGACGCCGTGTTAGCACACTGTTAGCATCACGTTAGCACATATAGCACAGCGCTGAAGGGTTAGCTCACTGATAGCACAGCGCTGATGTGTTAGCACACTGTTAGTTTCACGTTAGCACATATAGCACAGTGCCGAAGGGTTAGATCACTGATAGCACAGCGCTGATGTGTTAGCATGCTGTTAGCATTGCATTAGAACATATAGCACGGCGTCCTGCCCGAGAAACGCTGGGGCATGTCCAAACACAACAGCTTCTCGAATTTCCCGAGTAATAACTAAACAATGACCAGAACACCTTGAGAGCCTTCCTATGCTCCTAAACCACTGTCAAAACGAGGCGGTCAGTACATTTACGGGATTTTGCTGACGGTTTTATCCAAAGCGACTCACAACCATTCATTCACACATTCCCGGCGGGGTCAACCAGACAACCTCTGCTCCTGACAGCCAGCTCGTCAGGAGCAGAGGCGCCTCGCTAAGGGCCACCTCAACATTCAGCTAGGAGGAGCCGGGGATTGAACTAGCAACCTTCCGGTTACCAGTCAACCCGCTCTACCTCCCTCAGCCACTGTCGCCCACGGATCCCCATGTGACGTCACAATGCCCGAGCCCTATCGCATCAGGTCACCATGGTTACCGACGCCTGAGGGCCGCGGGAGGGTTCAGGGGTCAGTTACGCACCTCACTTCTATCATGCGGCAGAAGCACACGGATTGACCACGACAAGCGCGGTTAGCGCAGTTAGCGCGGTTAGCCGTGGCCTGTCAGCGGTAATGTAATGGCAATAGATGCGCCGCTGCCCACTCCTAGTGGCCGGGGAACACTTCTGCAGCCGGTGAGCGGAGAGAGCAAGAGCCGAGACTCATTCATCACCGCCGCCGCCGCCGCCGCCGCCGCCACTACCGCTACCGTATATGGGCGCGGAGTTAGCAGAGGAAGTAATTGGCCTGTGGAGACGCGGGGATCCGGCGTGGGCACATTCTGTCCTTGCAGCACACATGCTAATTGGGTGCTTCTCTGCGCATCTCGGAGCTAATGGAAGTTCCGTTATCATAGCAGCCGGAGCAAAGTTCATTATTTATATACGAGCGAGGCTCCGTTGTGTGTGTGTGTGTGGGGATGGCTAGCTCCCTGGTGCTAGCTGCAGGGCCCGGGGGCTTTTTAAAAGTAACGGCTGGTGTTCATGGTTAATGGATATATATTTTTATATCTGTGACAATGTTCTTTAAAGTTTGGGCCATATTGTTATCTGCTACTACACCAGAGGGTCACCGTTAATACAATAGAATGGGTTACATTACATTTTTATGTGGGGCCTTTTTTCCAACACAGTGCCTTTCTTAGCACCCCTTACATGCACCCTAATATACAACTTACCATGAGATCTTAAGTACCTTGACATACTAATATGCTGGGTACCCTGAGATATTAAGTACCTTGACATGCAAAGATGCTAAGTACCATACGATCTTAAGTGCCTTGGCATGCTAAGATGCGAACTACCCTAAAATACTAGGTACAGGTACAGTCATTTAGCAGACGTTTTCATCCAAAGCCACATACAAATAAGGCTTATGTCCACCAAAGCATACAATCAGCCACATGGAGGGTCATAGAGTAAGCTATACGCTGCAAACATCCAAACATCCATGACCTGCATGTCAAGATGAAGCCAGACGTACAAATGTGAACAGGAAGCAAAAGCGCCACAAAGGGAATGGATGCACCAGTGAGATTTCAACCTCTAACCTTCTTGCTGTAGGCGCCGACCACCAAGCCTTTGAGCAACCACACTGCCACAGGTTGTGTCACTCGTGCTACCCCTGACAGCTGGCTAAGATCCACAAACGCTACAAACAGCCCAATCACATGACTATACAATCAACGGCTGCCACGGCTTAAAGAGCTGAGCACGGCTAATGATGACCAAGGCGTTAGGATGCTAGCTAGGTTGTGTTGCTGTGCATGAAGTGCGCAGACAGCCCACACACGGCCATGTCATCTGTAGTCGTCATTGGGCCCTAATTGGTGCGGATGCGCTCTCTCTCTCTCTCTCTCTCTCTCTCTCTCTCTCACTCTCTCCCGAGCTTCATTTGCATGCGAGGGTCGTGAAGACGTCCTATTTTTATTTGCGCCGGTTTACGCACAGTTCAAGCATGCCGCCTTTGAATAAGGGTTTAGGAGTTTTTATTGTTTACCTTTTGCAGAACAAAACGTAAAAAGCGAAAGATGCTTGAAAGATAATAAAATCTTTACTTTCTCTTGAAGTGAGCAAACAAAATGGCATCAAGTGTCTGTTCTATGATTGGTCAATTATGAAACTCACCCATTTCCTGGAAGAAGTAGCCGTTCTTGGACCTTCCAGAGGGAGGGGCCTCTGTGAGAGAGAGAGAGAGAGAGAGAGAGAGAGAGAGAGAGAGAGAGAGAGAGAGAGAGTGAGAGAGAGAGAGTGAGTTAAAGTCAGGGTTATGAGTATTTCACTGGTAAAACGACAAACTATGTAACGTAACTAAAACGTTACATAGGGAGGAATACGTATCGGGAGGAATACGTATGGATCTGATTAAGTAGGAGTACTTAAGAGTATTCCCCAGCTATGATATCATTATCACCTGTGGTTAGAACATTAAGCCTGGGTATCCATATACTCTTGCACTGCAAAACCACTGCAGACCAAGTCATTACAATCAATAGCAGAGTGGATCTGTTTGTGGGCAGGACAGTCCAATACATCAGAACACTAACTGGCTTTACTGCAAGGAAGTCAGGCTGTTTCAGAGCTATACTGACAAGGAGACAGCAGCTAGCCACTACTCTATATGGACAACATGATACTGTATATATTTGAATATATACATATAGATCTACCCAATGTATCTTTACAGTACATACACAGGAATGGTACAATTCATTCAATGTCAATTTTCAATGTGTAAAATGCAGAGGATGAAGGGTGAAAGGTATTTCTACCAATCCTTCTGGTTATTCTGCTTCCCTTCTGCACTGCGGAGGAAAGAGCAAAGACACATGGCTTCACTGCTGTCCGGCACCGTGAAATCTATTCACCGTCTCAGTTCTCAGTTTCAGTTCTTTTATTCAAGTTTTCACCTTTTGGCTTTACTTTTCCCTAAAAGAAACAGTGTCTGCGATTGTGTCCATATTATATTCTGTACTATACTGAACTACCCAATGAATCATAAACGACTATTTTGTCGTTTAGTATATCAGACACTTCCATTTAGAGACAATTTAGCGACAGGTCATTAAGGAGCAGGTCGGGGTTAGACAGTACAGAACCAGGCCATTAATGAGCAGATAGGGGTTAGACAGTAGAGAGACAGGTCATTAAGGAGCAGGTAGGGGTTGGACAGTAGAGAGACAGGTCATTACGGAGCAGGTAGGGGTTAGACAGTAGAGAAACAGGTCATTAAGGAGCAGGTAGGGGTTAGACAGTAGAGCGACAGGTCATTAAGGAGCAGGTAGGGGTTAGACAGTAGAGAGACAGGTCATTAAGGAGCAGGTAGGGGTTAGGGCATCTTGCTCAATGATGCATAACGGTAGGCAGTGGACATTGGGGGATCGAACACAGAATCTTTGGGCTGGTAGGTAGCAGAGAAACTCTCATGGTAACTAACAGTACGGATGATATATTGTTATCACAGCCGGGCCCATCTGAGGGCTTATTCTCTGCTTAAAGAGGGAATTAACCCAGCACTGCAAAACCCCTTAAGTCCTCTAACTGTCATTAGCCATTTCCCACCTCAAACACGTTTAAAACTAAGACTTCATTATAGCAGGGTTAGTGCACTCATAGTTAGTGTGTTTGACTCCCTGCCGAAAGGTGTGGGATCAATACCGAAAGCCCACAGCCTACCTGTAGGCCTCCTACAGCAAGCCGCCCCCCCCCCACCCCCAACCCCTACCTGCCACTTGATGACATATATCTGAATTCACCGCAGGTCATTCTGGATAGAGACTAGTCTGTTTGGGATTGAGCGTGAGCCGTCATTAGCCGGCAGTGACAGCCACGCGGCATCCATGCAGAACCCGTCCTGACTGGATGTCAGCCCGGTGTGTTCGGAGCGCGTGGGGGGGGGGGGGGGGGGGGGGGGGGGGGGGGGGGCTGGTAATGTGTTTCTGTAGCTCAGGGCTGGCTGTGTCATCCATCATTTATCCAACCGACTGTCTCCGGTCGTTAGGTAGACACGGCACGACGGCCCCGGGCCGGACTGAAGGTACGGGGGACGTTTACCATCAGCTGTTCCGTGCACAGACCACAGAGCATGTCTTTAATTAAAGGGGAAGGGGTGGGATTGCTGCGGCTCAGATTCAAACACACAACGGCCGGGGATGGGAGCTCCGTCGGGGAGGGGGCGTGATCCCCATGGTTACGACCCACGGCGACTTTGAGATACTTGCTTTATGAGGACACGTTGTCGAGCGTGAGCGTTATAAGGCGCGGTGTCGTCGCTCTACATCGTGTTACACTTAATGTGTCGGGAATCACTCATGTCATAAATTTAACAATATAATTCATTAAATGGTAATACACTTTAGTCTTTTCTGGTGCTCCCTGCTGTAGGATCTAAGACATGACATACAGACGTCAGATACAGAATACCAACAGCATACCAACCTTTGACGACAGGGGGCACTAGATCATCCCCGATGGGGTCAGATATCTCAGCCCATCCTTTAGATTAAATACAATACGGATCAGAACCAAAGCAGGTAGAGGCTGGGGTGGTGGTGGATTAAATGCTTAACTTTGCAGAGTGTGTATTTGGGAAGGTCTCACTGTGAATTGACGACCGATCAGTGTACATGCGTTTTATTGGACCGCCTTGGCCATCACCTGATCGTTTGGCACATGACCAGACTGACCAGCCAGAACTTGCCACGCCCTTAAGCCCATGGGGCAGCAGTACCTCAGGTAACTCGGGTCGGATGGTTACCGCAAGGTTGCTAGTTCGAGTGTCGAGGTGTCCCTGAGCAAGGCACCTAACTGTTCCTGACGAGTTGGCTGTCGCCTTGCATGGCTGGCGCCGCCGTTGTTGTGTGAATGTGTGGATGAATGGGTGAATGTTAGACAATATTGTAAAGCGCTTTGATTGGCCACTGGTTACAAAAAAGCGCTATATAAATGCAGTCCAGTCCATACGTGTCAGTGAAGCCTAACCCTCTCTGGGATGTGGCCAACTAAATCAACAGCTGCGCAGACCCGGGCATGAGTACCCTGGAAGTGCCTCCAAAGAGGCTCTCCTGTGTCTCCAACAGAAGGGGACCTGAGGTAGCAGAGTAGAACAGTAGAAAAAAAACAATTTGACACCAGTTTTTACTTCACTGCGTGGTTATTTTTGTAACAGTGAACAAGATACCAGAGATGACTATGGTCCTAGAAGATTAAGAATACATGAGGGGTTATCGATCTGGGCGATGTTTACGTCCGATATTTGCCATGTTTTCAAATATCGATAGCCGCATTTTCATGCCGATATTTCCGCCGATTTATTAATGTGGATTTCTTTTATAAAATTTTTGTGATTTTCGTTCTTACGATGCCGCCACCGCTCCCAGAAAGGAGCAGTGAGCACTGAGCTGATGGAGACAGCTGTTTGAGGGGCCAGCCGGTCGTGGGGGGTAGTCTCTGAGGAGCAGCGAGGAGGACCAGAGCGCACGGCCTCAGAGTAACACCTCACGTAGGATCAAACGGAAGCAGAGATTACACCGGAGAGCGCCGTGCGCGCCGGAGCTCCTATTTTACCTTCTGTTGGACTCGCCTCTAGACTAACCTCTGTGATGAAAGACTTCCACGTCTGAGACGTGCGTCTCACGGGTAGAGCTCATTCGTAGCGTGTGAAAGATAAACGCAAGTCACACGGTGTAACCGCCGTCACCGGATTAGTGCCAGGAAAA
>NC_136948.1:3738022-3763022 GCF_949987615.1 Pollachius pollachius | reverse complement strand
TCACCCTTATTCGGCATCGTCGTTTACACCCTCTCTCTGCCTGCTGTAGGTCCAGCTGGGCCAGTGACCTGGGCACAGCTCCAGCACGGTCAGGGACCTACACACACATAGCTCCAGCACGGTCAGGGACCTACACACACATAGCTCCAGCACGGTCAGGGACCTACACACACATAGCTCCAGCACGGTCAGGGACCTACACACACATAGCTCCAGTACGGCGAGGGACCTACACACACATAGCTCCAGCACGGTCAGGGACCTACACACACATAGCTCCAGCACGGTCAGGGACCTACACACACATAGCTCCAGTACGGCGAGGGACCTACACACACATAGCTCCAGCACGGTCAGGGACCTACACACATAGCTCCAGCACGGTCAGGGTCCTACACACACATAGCTCCAGCACGGTCAGGGACCTACACACACATAGCTCCAGCACGGTCAGGGACCTACACACATAGCTCCAGCACGGCCAGGGACCTACACACACATAGCTCCAGCACGGTCAGGGACCTACACACACATAGCTCCAGCACGGCCAGGGACCTACACACACACAGCTCCAGCACGGTCAGGGACCTACACACACATAGCTCCAGTACAGCGAGGGACCTACACACACATAGCTCCAGCACGGCCAGGGACCTACACACACATAGCTCCAGCACGGTCAGGGACCTACACACACATAGCTCCAGTACGGCGAGGGACCTACACACACATAGCTCCAGCACGGTCAGGGACCTACACACACATAGCTCCAGCACGGTCAGGGACCTACACACACACAGCTCCAGCACGGTCAGGGACCTACACACACATAGCTCCAGTACGGTCAGGGACCTACACACACATAGCTCCAGTACGGCGAGGGACCTACACACACATAGCTCCAGCACGGTCAGGGACCTACACACACATAGCTCCAGCACGGTCAGGGACCTACACACACATAGCTCCAGCACGGTCAGGCACCTACACACACATAGCTCCAGCATGCTGAGAGACCTGGCTAACCTGTGTTAGCCAGCAGCTTCATGTAGGAACACCAGAGGGTCTGAGTTACGGTGAGCGCTCTGCTGGCCCCGGCAGACATGTGACGGAGCGGAGGAGCTGTGAGCGCTAAGTGGGGGAGGTGTGAGAGAGACGGCGGCACTGCCCAGACACATCGGGTCGAATCATCTCACTGTCTCCATCTGACGATTCAAAAACGGCAAAACCTCCCAAAAAAAAAAAAAAACATCGTCTGATTGGCTAAGAAGTTGTTCAACAGAGGTGTCGGAGGAGGTGTCGTGCATCCAGGCATGGAGAGCTAAGACCAACAGGGTCCTGGGGGTTTGCAGCACAACGACGAACTGGATGACTCAATGAAAACACCTTCGTCATGATGAGAGGAACAAGCTCACACCAGAGAGAGATAGAGAGGGAGAGAGAGGGAGAGGGAGAGAGAGATAGAGAGAGAGAGAGAGAGAGAGAGAGAGAGAGAGAGAGCGAGGCAGAGAGGGATGGAGATGCAGAGAGAGATTGAGGAGGAGAGAGATGGAGAGAGAAAGAGCGATTGAGGAGGAGAGATGGAGAGGGAGAGATAGATTTAGGTAGAGAGAGGGATGGAGAGGGAGAGAGAGATGGAGGGAGATGGAGAGGGAGAGAGAGATGGAGGGGGAGGGAGAATAGGACGAGGGAGAAAGGGAGGGGGAGAGAGTTGGAGGGGGAGAGAGATTGAGAAGGAGAGATTGAGAAGGCGAGGGAGATTGAGGAGCAGAGTTATATAGAGGGAGAGAGAGATGGAAAGGAAGATGGCATCATGGAGAACGTGAAACAGGACAGAGAGTGATGGAGGGAGAGGATCAGGGGGAGAGAGGGAGTGAATAACAATGTGATGTAGCATGAGAGCAAAGCGGTTCATTAATGAATCCACGCGTGTCATTGGCTCCGGCAGGGCTTAGTTTCTGACACAGATACAGAGGGCCCCGAGAAACAGCATAACACATTCATACGCTAGGAGTCTTCCTGAGCACTGAGCAGTACTCACACACACACACACACACACACACACGCACACACCCACACACACAAACACACACACACACACACACACACGCACACACACACCCACACGCACACGCACGCACACACACACGCACACGCACACACACACACACACACACACGCACATACACACACACACACACACACAGGCAAGTACAAACACACACACCTACATCCACACACATTTTCTTCCTTCTATAAACTGCTTCTTAAAAAGCTGTAATATATAGTAAGATGTATATTTATATAAATATATGTATATATTATTGTATTTAATACAGATAATACATTACAATTATATACTTAACATTAAGTAATGATGTATATTAACAATAGTAAGGTTTTATGTATATAAACGGTAATACAGTTTCCTCAGAGCTAAAATAGCTAATCATGCAGTATCTTCAATTAATGTTCAATGGATTCATTTCATGTGTTTCCTAACTCTGGGTCTGTTCTCCTCTTTTCTAGGTAATTTAATGTTGGTGTTGCAAAAGAGGAAGCCAAGAGAGTGTCTTTATAGGTACAGGAAGTTTCCAAGCAGCAAAAAGGAACTCATGACAGGCCAACCAGCAAGGCACACACTTCCTGTCAAACAACATGCAGACGCTGAGAGAGAGAAAGGCGAGAGAGAGAGAGAGAGAGAGAGAGAGAGAGAGAGAGAGAGGCGAGAGAGAGAGAGAGAGGCGAGAGAGAGAGAGAGAGAGAGCGAGAGAGGCGAGAGAGAGAGAGAGAGAGAGAGAGGGGATAGAGACGATGACAGAAAAGAGAACAAAAAGAAAAAGAGAAAAGAGACATTCCTAAAATCGGCTTCATTAGCTTCTTTCTTCACCATACAGTTCACCATCATGACACCCTATCACAAAGTTCACCATATAATTCACCATCATGTCACCATATAGAACAGAGGACCTCAGAGACCAGGGGACGGGCAGATTGCCGGGCTGTCAATCAAGAACACACCCTCAGACGCGCTGCAACACAATGACTAGTGCAATAGTGAACAATGCATTAAGACAACATGTTCCCCGTGTAATACGACCATCAGCAAAGCTTCAGGCGGCACCAGAGAGAACGAGACATTTTGTTTTTGTCTCCCCCACACAGACCTCCTTCAAAAGACACACACACACACACACACACACACACACACACACACACACACCACTAAAGAACTCCTTCATACAGACGCACACGCACACTTTATTTTGCCTATCACACATTCCACTCTTTATCTCCCTCTCTTTCACAATAACTCCGAAACAAACGCACTCTCTCCAACTTTACAAGCGCGCACACACACACACACACACACACACACACACACACACAGATGGGTCCAGGTATTTACGAGCGAGGCTTGGCGGAGCAGCGAGCAGCGTGCGGGGATGGGGGGGGCGAGGGCCCAGATTACAGGCCGCCCCCCCGCGGCGTTGGCAGGGGACTCCGGCGGCCCCCCTGCCGAGAGCGGGCCGGGCCGGGGCCAGCCCCACAGAGGGAGAGAGGGGGCTAATAGTGCCTGCAGGTCCCGTTGGCAGCGCTTCCTCCTGGATATGAGGTCTGGCAGGAGGACCCCCTGTTGAGAGGGAGTTCCTCTAGCGCCCCCCCCCCTCCCCCCACCCCCCTCCTCCACACGGAGACCACAGGGCTGCTGCTGTTAACGTTGTGGTCCGCTGTTTTAATCGCCGCCGCAGCGCTATGTTCTAGCCTAGCGAGCCGGTTGTTGTTTTTCCTTTTTGCTGTTGAGCTACGTTGTTGTTGTTAGTTGTCACGACACCAAGATTACGACTCTGACGTCTTGATCTGGAGACTGAGACGATGCCACGGCGAAGACCTTGATCAGGACACAGCGCTGCTGACCAGGGAGAAGTAAAGGGCCTGGGTTTGGGGCCGAGGTGGGACGCCACACAAACACACGCCGTCCTTCGGGCGCACGTCGGCGCAACTCGTTGGAAACACGGCGTAAGACACTGTCGTCCTTAAAGTAACGTTGCTAATGCAATCTGGTCGAGTACTTCTTTTTGATGGAAGGGTATCGTGATACCGTTCCAGTAGCCTTGTTTCCACGGTTCGGTTTGGCGGTGGTTCGGCGATTGTGTTGTTTGTGTGTTGGTGTTGTGCTATCGTTGTTGTTTGTATGTTTATATGCGTATTGTTTTTGTCGGAGGGCATTCTTCGGCTATGTTGCTGTTGTTTGCCTATGTTGCGGTTCTTAAGTTCTGTGGTTCCTTGTTTGAGTCGCGATGGTGTTCTTCAGCCAGCTTAGTCATTGTTTAGCTATGTTGTTTAGATTATTATCAGGGGTGTATTAGACCATTCCAACACAGTGTGTGGTTTGGGTTGACAAACGAGGGAAAGCACTGAGCAGTTGCAGTGAATTAGCCTGAATCCATTGGACACTGACAAACAGAGCAAATGTGAAACACAGCCTTACAAGGCCAGAATGTAGGTCTGTTGTAGGCCTGGCTGCGGGCCTGTCCTCCTAACGGCGACACTCTTCAAAGCTCCCTGTAGGACCCGATGCTGGAGCCTTAATATCAGCTCTGGCCAGGAGGACATTAATGACTATACAGCCTGTTGCTGCCTGCCTCTCAGACTCATCACAGCACACAATTATGACTTCCCCCCGAGCTCCGGCAGAACAAGACTGGTCTCGCATCAGCGGCTTTCTGATTGGCTCTGACACCAGAGACCCCAGCCAATGAGCGAGTGGCAATATTAATTAACATGTAAATGGGGAAGCCACTTCTACACGACGCAACACGTTTTTCCGCCTGCTGTCAGGTGTCTGGGGTCGTGCGCAGGTTTCTCAATCGGTCATTATTAATAATGTCGTAGCATCTCACTCCAAAACGCTCAAGGTGTCAACGATTCCAGAAAAGGTCACGGGGTTTTGTGAGAGACCCTCATGGAAAACCAAACCATTGGTTCACCATCATTTCTGAACCCATACCACGCAGTCCTGCAGAGGCTGTGCCCTGCATGTGTCCACAGCCAATGGGATGGAAGCCCAGGGAGATGCTGAATGGTGATAGGCCAGGATAAAATGTCAATCACATCAGAGGAGACCGGAAGGACCAGTACCATGAGGACTTGAGGGGTCTCTGAATTAATGCCAGGCGGGATGGTGAATACATTGATGTGAATACATTATATTACATTTATGTGATTACATTACATTACATTTATGTGACTACATTACATTACATGTATGTGACTACATTACATTTATGTGATTTCTTTACATTATATTCATGTGATTGCTTTAAATTTCATTTATGTGATTACATTACATTACATTTATGTCATTAATTTACATTGCATTTATGTGATTACATTACATTACATTCATGTGATTACTTTACATTAAATTGTATGTGACGCTTTTATTCAAAGATACAACCAAAAAATTACCAGAATCCTGCGAGATCATTCAATTAATCCAATAAGCAAACGGCTACAAGTGTATAATCAATAGAGTGGATTAGCCTGGTTGTACTGCTGTGTAACTATTCGATTTATCGCAGTTCAGTCTTTTGCAATGTGGTCATCGCACATGTTCATGTCGGGGTGACGATGAAAATACGATTTATCGGGCAGCACTAGTATGTGTGTGCGTGTGTGTGCGTGTGTATGCGTGTGTGTTTGTGTGTGTGCGCATGTGCGTGTGTGTGTGCATGTGTGTGTGCAGGTGTGTTTGTGTGCGTGTGTTTCTGTGTGTGTGTGCGTGCGTCCGTGCGTATGCGTGTGTGTGTTTGCGCACGTGTGTGTGTATGTGCATGTGTGCGCACGCGTGTGTGTGTGTGTGTAGTGAGTGAGTGAGTGAGTGAGTGTCAGTAACATGACAGAAGACGGAGCAGTTGCCTGAGGCTGGCATTCAGCGCTGCGTGTTTCTCAACCTGGTAACTCTGACGCACAACAGCAGACCAGCCGTGTCCCACTAGGCTCTCTCTCTATCTCCCTCTCCCTCTCTCTCTCCTTCTCTCTCTCTCCCTCTCTCTCTCACTCTCTCTCCCTCCTTCTCTCTCTACCTCTCTCTCTCTCCTTCTCTCTCTCCTTCTCTCTCTCTATCCCTCTCTCCTTCTCTCTCTCTATCTCTCTCCTCTCTCTCCCTCTCTCTCTCCTTCTCTCTCCCTCTCTCTATCCTTCGCTCCTTCTCTCCCCCCTCACTCTCTCTCTTCCTCCCTCACTTCCTCTCTCCCCCCTTCTCTCTCTCTCTCCCCCCTCTCCCCATTTATCTCTCTCTTCCCCCCCTCTCTCTCTCTCCCCCTCTCTCTCTCCCTCTCTCCCCCTCTCCCTCCCCACTCTCTCCTTCTCTTTCTCCCCCCCTCTATCTCTCTCTCCCCCCCCTCTCTTTCTCCCTCTCTCTCCCCCCTCTCCCTCCCCCACTCTCTCCTTCTCTTTCTCCCTCTCTACCCCCTCTCTCTCTCTCCCTATCTCCCTCTCCCCCCCTCTCTCTCTCTCCCTGTGATGCGTGACCTTGACTGCCCTACAAGCAGCAAAACATTGTTTGAAATCATGATTTTATACGGTTTAAAACAACATTTCATACTGCTACTCAAGCACAGCATTCTTGGGCTGAAATGTTAAATTGCTTTCTTTCAAATGGGTTATTTCTTTTTGTTTTCAAATGAATGGAACCGCCCCTGACACACACGCACATTACGCACAGACAAACACACAGTGAAAACGCTTGAGGTATACACCCTATAAAACGCATGAGAAATGGGGACCCACACACACAGAAACACACCCACAAATACACATACACTCACACATACACACATATACACAAATCGCACACAAACACACACACACACACACACACACACACGCGCACACACACACACACACACACACACACACACACACACACACACACACACACACACCACTAAAGCCAATCCTACCCAGAGAGTGTTTATTGAAAAGCTCTAATCCTTTCATTCATTCCAAGGAAGTCATAGTTGAAGAAACCAGCTACCTGGGGGTGTGTGTGTGTGTGTGTGCGTGTGTGTGTGTGTGTCTGTGTGTTTGTGTGTGTGTGTGTGTGTGCGTGTGTGTGTGTGAGAGAGTGTGTGAGGTGGTCTTTGGCTTGCCAGGTGGGGTGATTGACAGCTAAGGCAGGAGCCAAAACTCTGGAGGGTTGAGACGGAACGCACACACGCACAAACACACACACACATATGCGCGCACACACTCACACACACACATGCACATAGATATGCGCACATGCACACACACACACACATAATAACACATACACACACACACAGACACACACACGCACAGAAACACACATACACATGCCCGCACACACACGCACACACACACACATGCTCATACACACACGCACACACATCTCTCTCTCACACTTATTAATCTTTGGTCTGTCACATCTCTCGCTCTCTCCTCTCAGCCTATTCCAGTGTATTTTCCATCATCTTCCTCAAAACCTTGCCTCCTTCATCCCCTCCTTGTCCTTTCTCTCATTGATTACAACTCTTTTCTTCCATCTCTTTTCTTTTCCTTGCCCTTCCGCTGCCCTCTCTCTGCTACCGTCTCTCTCCTCTCTTGTGGTCCATCTTTCTACCCATCTCTCGCTCTTTATCCCTTTTCCGCTCTCTCTAAAAACTCGAAGGGCTTTGGAAACATACATTTACATTGCCAATTGCCTCTCTCTCTCTCTCCCTCTCTAGCCTGTATCTCTCCCTCTCTCTCTCCCTCTGTCTCTAGCCTGTATCTATCCCCCTCTCTCTCTCTCTCTCTCTCTCTCTCTCTTCCTCTCTCTCTAGCCTGTATCTATCCCCCTCTCTCTCTCTCTCTCTCTCTCTCTCTCTCTCTCTCTCTCTCCCTCTCTCTCTAGCCTGTATTTCTCTCTCTCTTGTTTCATTCAATCACACCCAGGTTCAACCTCATCTGCTGCAGCGGGAACATGCAGGTGTGTGTGTGTGTGTGTGTGTGTGTGTGTGTGTGTGTGTGCGTGCGCGCTTGAGTGTGTGTGATGCCAGGAGTGCCTGAGAGTGTGTGGCGATGAGCCAGTCCACCAGTGGCATAAAACAAGTGCTTCACTGCATCTCCACAGCAGAGAGGGAGGAAGGGAGGGAAGGAGGCGGGAGGGGAGAGGGAGGGAGGGAGGGAGGGAGGGAGGGAGGGAGGGAGGGAGAGCAGGGGATCCCTGCTAATTGCGAACACATTCTGCTGCACATTAAAGCCATCCCACCCGCTCCTTTCAAGTCCGGGCTTGGCTCGTCACACAGGACCAAGCACAGACCACCACAACCCTGCCGACGACATCCCATAATACAGCCTTCCTGTCGCCGCGCCAACTGGAGAGTAAACACCAAGAGACACTTTTATCCAAAGAGACTCCCAGCGAATGAAGCACCAGTGTCTGAGTGCACACGGACCTCTGACGGACACCGGGGGGCTTTCCCTGAAGGTCCGCAGTCATCTCTCTTTCTGAGGGGGGTCCCCATCCTCTTGCGTTAGGGGTCAGTGGGGGCCGGGGGGGGCTGTCCTGTGTGCCGGGGTACGCTGCAGCAGGTTGAAGATAGCGGACAGCTACGGACTCACCGCGCGACCCCAAGGCCAGGGGCGTGATGGGGGAGCAGCTGGACTGACCCCTGAGGTGGTCAAGGGGTCAGGGGGGAGGATTCTGTCCAAGTTAGGGGTCATCCAGGACGACGTCTCCCACCCACAGCGGGCCTGGCCCCTTGGACTGATTTCACCCTAGCCATGACCAGTCGTTGTTTAAATATGTTTAATTCATATTTTAAACTGTGCAATACTGACTTAACATTGCAATCATTTATTTATAATTCAACTCTGGCACTAATACTGCATATATTTACAGTGTACATTTAAACGCTTTACTCATGCTATACTTTTAACACATTTATAGATTCCATTTATAGATCCCATAAAATATACATTTCCTATGGATATATACAGTACGTATTTAAATTCTAGGATTGGAGTAACTGTAAAGTCACCCGACCCAATTAAAGTATTTCTGCTTGTGATTCTGAATGGAAGTTGGGGTGAGGGCGTCTCGCTCCAAGGTGCTAATAAGTCGGGCTCCACCACATCCGGGCTTGGATCCAGGACCCTTTGGTCTCGGAGTCCAACCACCAGGGGCCACGGGCGTGTGGGACTAGGATTCGCGGGCTAGGAGCTGCAGATGTACAGACACTGCTGTTCTGCAAGCTTGCAGGGCGATCCGTTTGCTGGTGGCGGAACCCCGACCTGAGGTGGCTGACTCCTGTTCGTAGGCCGTGCCGGTCAGATGTGCTCACTCTCCTGAACAAGCTTGGAGGACGTTACGGTGTTGGAGAAATGTAAGCCAACGGCAGGGGGTGCGGTCGCCTGGAACCAAGGCCATCAGGGCAGAAAACCGGTTTCGGAGACGCCCTGAGTATCGCCAACGGGGTAAGCTTGGGGGTCAAACCGGCAACCCTTCTGACCTCCTGACCCACTACAGACTGTCGATGTCACTCAAAGGCCCATAGCGTTAAACGCCTCTAGAGCGTAAATCCTAGTGTTAGATTTTTAGCATGGTAGCCGCCGCGCATGCTAGCATGTGAGAGACGCAGGATCCTAGTGTGGCACACCTGAAGCATGTACATGTTAGCAGGCTACCGTACGAGTGTTAGAGAGATGCGGGGCACGTGGTGTAGAGCTACAGGTGTGTTCTAATGGGTGGTAATGGGAGGTGTGCAGCTGGGACGGGAAGGAACATTTTAACTGCAAAACGCTCAGCCGGGGGGGAGGGGCAGGCTGGCGTGGACGTAGGAATGGTATGTATCAGTTGGTCGGGTTTTGCATGCAAATGTTTGAGGGAATTATGCTAAACTAGTGGGAATTTCTGTTTTTTTACGTCTGCGCGCACGTGTGTGTGTGGGTGTGTGTGTATGTGTGCATGTGTGTTTTATAGTAGCTTAAATCTGTGTGCATGGATGGGTGAGTATGAGTCATGTGTTTGTTGTTGTTCAATGTCCTCTCAAATTTAGTGATGTGTGTGTGTGTGTGCGAGTGCATGCGCGCATGTGTGTGTGTGTGTGTGTGTTTGTGTGTGTGTGTGTGCATGCAAGCATGAATGTGTGTGTATGTGTGTGCATATGCATGAATGTGTGCACGTGTGTGAATGTCTGTCAATTGCATGAATGTGTGTGTGTGTGTGTGTGTGTGTGTGTGTGTGTGTGTGTGTGTGTGTCTCACTGATATTTCTCCTCCCTGCGACGAGGTCCCTGAATTCATCCACACAGAGCATCCTTACACATCTTGGAATAATTACTGTGGAGAGGGAGAGAGAGATGGAGAGAGAGAGACGGAGAGAGAGACGGAGAGAGAGAGAGACAGAGAGACAGATAGAGTGAAGGAGAGGGAGAGAGAGAGAGAGAGAGAGAGAGAGAGGGACGGAGAGAGAGAGACAGAGACAGATAGAGTGAAGGAGAGGGAGAGAGAGAGAGAGAGAGAGAGAGAGAGATGGAGGGAGAAAGAGAGCGAGACAGAGAGACAGATAGAGTGAAGGAGAGGGAGAGAGAGAGAGAGATAGAGAGAGATGGAGAGAGAGAGAGAGAGACAGATAGAGCGAAGGAGAGGGAGAGAGTGAGAGGAGGTTCAGCCGGAGACAGCGACAGAGGAACAAAGAGATACAGAGAGAAGAAAAATAGAGATGAGGGCTCTACAAAGAGGGGAGGAGGAAGAGAGGGTGAGAGCGAGAGAAGGTAAAAGAGAGAGAGAGGGAGAAAGGGAAAGAATGAAGGAGAGAGGGAGAGTGGGAGTAAGAGAAAGGGGAGACAGAGAGGGACAAAGGGGAGAAGGGAGAAGAGGGACAGATAAAGTAGTGGGAAGAGAGAGAGAGAGAGAGAGAGAGAGAGAGAGAGAGAGAGAGAGAGAAAATGAGAGCCAGAGAGAGAAAGATTGAGCAAGAGAGAGATAGAGAGAGAGAGAGAGAGAGAGAGAGAGAGAGAGAGAGAGAGAGAGAGAGAGAGAGAGAGACAGAGAGAGAGAGAGGGAGACAGCGACAGCGAGAGCGAGCGAGAGAGACAGGGAATCTCCTCCAGGGACTGTGTGGTGTCTGTTTTGTTATATTTGTTAGTTCTGAATTAAATTCACTGCAGTAGACCAAGTCCTCGGGTGCAGTTTGTTAGCCTGACAAACCGGGATTTCGATTACCATATCAATCGTGTGCTTGCGGACGAGCTCAAATATTGTTGAACGCGGAGCTGCACCGTCTACCTGCTGCCTGCGGGGGCAGCCTACCAGTCGGACCACCGGGATCTGTTGGCTCATAGGTTGGCCTCTGGCCCACAGGAGTTGCTGTTGAACTAGCAGGTCTTTCGGCCTCAGAATGTAGCTATTGTGGTATGATAGTCGGGCTTGAACGTGACGATAGGAAGGCTTTAGTGGTGACCTTATCCGGATCCTTGATCAAGATACAGGCTAATTAACGTGGCCAATTTGTCTGTGCAAATAATTTCAGAGGAGAAAGGAACAAAGAAAACGGATAATACATTTTCTACTACAATTGCTTGATGATTGGTATGAATGGTGTGAGTGTGTGTGTGTGTGTGTGCGTGTGTGTGTGTGTGTGTGTGTGTGTGTGTGTGTGTGTGTGTGTTTGTGTGTGTGTGTCTGTGTGTGTGTGTGTGTGCAAGCATGTATGCAATCAGACAGATTTAACATTTTAACATGTGTTGGTAATTTAAATATAAATACGGATTTTAGGGGCTGATGCCGATATTAGGAAAAAAAATGATATCCATATACCGGCCGATAATCAATAATGTCGGTCGGGCTCTAATCAGGGTTACACATGAAGAGACTGGATTAGGATGAGGATCAGGCCAGTGAAACACCATTCAGCTCGGGTGACAAACACACACTCATACACACAGACACACACGCACACACACAGACACACACACACACACACACACACACACACACTGGCATGCACACACAAGCATACGTACTAACACACACAAACACACACAGGCACACTCATTTTCAAAAGTGCCAAGTGTGTGATAGATGAGACCATTACATCAAATTGCTGTCAGTATTTGGATACATCCATGTATATACTGTGTATATATATGTCGATATACAGTACATATGTACAATGCATGCACCTAATTATTCTTGTAATTATTATAATGTATAACATAGTGTACATGTACAAAGTCTGATCAAGAAGAGGACTCCAGGGTGTTCTGTGAGAGAGAGACTAGCTGTTGGTGTTAATCCTAATCCCGACTCTACCTTGGTAGATTTATTAGGCACTGGATTAGTCACAGAACCCACACTGTTGAAACGTCAGGAAATATAGATCAACTAGTTCATGGTAATGGTCCTGAATATATTGGAATAGTCGCCATGATGCCACAACGAAAGGAAGTAGGACCAGTTGTAATAGCAACGGAAATATTGGAAGTAGTTTTTGTTGTACGGGAAGAAGCCAGTAAAACCATCAGTATTTTCAGTAAGTAGCAGTAGCAGCATTTAGCTCTGAACTAGCATATTAGCATCAATGTTATTATCTGTAATATTAATCATCCAATGTGGAAATCAATCCAGCAATAAAGACTGCAACATCTAGCAATGTGTGTACGTAGGTATGTATGTATGTATGTTTGCATCTTTGTATGTACACACACATACATACTATGTATGTGTGTGTACGTGTATGTATGTGTGCTTGTGCATCTTTGTATGTATGTGTGTGTGCGTGTATATATGTGTATATCTGTCTTTATTGTCTGCATGTCCTCTGCCCAAACAGCAGTGTGCTCTGAGCTTTCTGAAATCTGTCACCAGCTGTGAATACTGAACAGATATCACTGTCACACACAACACAGACACACAAAGACCCACACATACACACAAACACACACACACACACACACACCGCACACATACATAATCACACACGACACGCACACACACAGGGCCATCACTCCATCCTATGGCGGGCAGCAGGGGAAACTCGTCCTCAATGTTGATAACCCAACATCACACACCCTGCGCCTCAACCCGGCATCCCATCATAACCCGCTACGCTGCTTTGCTCTCTAAACGGTGTAGTCCCTGTTTGCGCTCCCTGTTTCAGTGTTTGCACGGTTGCATCCATCGGTTGTAGATCCTGTATCCAGTGTCTGCCATGCGAAGCCGTGTGTGCACATCAAACACACATCTAATTCTGGTCTTCAGAGTTTTGAGTCTAAATTAGTGATCATGTTTGGACTGACACACTCCCACATTCATGAGAGATGAGAGAAGTTTGAAAGATGATGGGTGAGCCAACGTTTAGTTGAGTGTACTATCAGATAGGGCGACGGTACAAACTGAATTGTAAATCAGTGGACATCTTCATATTTCAGTCTTTTGTGTAAAACTTTATAGATGAGGTTCTTCTGATTCCTTCTGTTCTGATCAACCCAGGCTGCCTCATAGATGAGAATATCATGACAGCAGTCTATAAGAGCCTCTCTGACATGAGAATATCATGATAACCGTCTATAAGAGCCTCTCTGACATGAGAATATCATGATAACCGTCTATAGGAGCCTCATAGATGATAATATCATGATAACAGTATATAGGAGCATCTCTAACATGATAATATCATGATAACAGTCTATAGGAGAATATGTTACAAGTTGAGTTTATTGGAATAACATGAATGAAGAGAAATGCAAATCTGACATTCAAAGCATTCTGTGTTGGAATAAACGCTCCAGGGAACACCTGGTGTGGCCCTCCATGACAAAGTTTGCCTTTCTTTGTGTGTGTGTGTGTGTGTGTGTGTGTGTGTGTGTGTGTGTGTGTGTGTGTGTATGTGTGTGTGTTGGTGTGTTTGTGTGTGCCTGTGGGTGTGTTAGTGAGTGTGTGTGTATGTGTGTGTGTGTGTGTGTGTGTGTGTGTGTGTGTGTGTGCCTTTGTGTGTTGAGGAGAAGATGGATAGTAAGAATTTAAAAAGTGGCATCTTATTTATTTATGCCATATAATAAACCCACAACAAGAGTGGTTTGTTTATCTGTGGTCCAAATATACGTGACAAATGGGGAACTTGAAATGAGATCTCTTCCTTTGCTGCGTCCAAATATGGGCCTCGTTTTGTGTTTCAAAATGCTCTGTTCGGTGTTGAAGTTGGTGGAGGGTACTTTGCCGCGCAATAATTGCATCATGCAGTATTTTAATTATGAGGAAAGTCCCAGAAGCTGAGGCAGAGAATTAAAAACACAATCGCACAGAAACACGGTCCTCTCACCAATCACAACACAGACACCAGACATACCAACACACAGACACACAGACACACACACACACACACAGAAACACACATGCACAGACTGTACTCACAAAACCTATTTGATATTTTTACTAAAATACTAACACACTAACAGACACACAAAGTCACGACACACACACACACACACAGACACCAACACACAAACACCCTAACACCCCCCCCCACCACACACACCAACACACAGACTGGACTCACAAAACCTATTTAATAAAAGACACACAAAGTCACGACACACGCACACAGACACCAACACACCGCCGCACACACAGGTACACACTCGAGCCCGGGCACGACTCAGACGGTTGGAAGGAGGGAAGAGCAGCTGTGTGATGTCGGAGCAGATATCACAACGGACTGGGATGAGTCAGAGGACGGCCCGCTGATTCAGACACGACCCCCAGCTCACCGCCCCCTTCCTCCCCTCATCAGGACCATCCCAGGGTCCTGGCGTGGTCCCCGCGGCGACGTCTACCGCCTCGTTGGCCAGGGGTTATGGTGGAGAGACGAGGATGGAGATAGAAGTGCTAAACACATGTACATGTTCAGTATATATCTTCATCGACGCTATTATCACTACCATCGTCATCATCGTCATCGTCGTTAGCATCGTCATCATTTGCCTCATCGTTGATGATTGATTGAACAACTATATGACTATGTTTCCACCAGTAGTATGACGACTAGGTCTATGCTCTGGATCAGACCCCCCTCACCCATACCGGTATCTTATTGAGATGCACCGAAACATTCCCAACCAATGTACATTTCTACGGAGGACAGCGTCTTCCTGATGACTTAATGTTGGTAACACCAGCAGCACTGGTAATGATGATTGGTGGCGCTCCCTCCTGGACCTTCTATCAGAGACGTCTGAGAGCTCTCGGCTGCAGCTAATTAAATATGAGTCCTGCTTTTATTGATCCTCCTCCACTCCTCATCTCCCCAAGCCAGGACCCCCTCCCAGCACCACAACCAATTACACCCCCCACCCCCAGCTGACCACCAGCCCAACAGCCAATGGGAACGTGTGTTCACCTCACAATCCTCCAAGACAGTCAATAGGAGGGTGTGTATTGTAGCAATCCTCAGAGACAGCCAATAGGAGGGTGTGTAATGTAACAAACCGCAGATGAGGGCCAATAGGAGGGTGTGTAATGTAACAGTCCTCATCAGCCAACAGGAGGGTGCATAATGTAACAGTCCTCATCAGCCAATAGGAGGGTGAGTAATGTAACAGTCCTCATCAGCCAATAGGAGGGTGTGTAATGTAACAATCCTCAAAGACAGCCAATAGGAGGGTGAGTAATGTAACAGTCCTCATCAGCCAATAGGAGGGTGCATAATGTAACAGTCCTCATCAGCCAATAGGAGGGTGTGTAATGTAACAATCCTCAAAGACAGCCAATAGGAGGTTGTGTAATGTTACCCGGTCCGGCGTCTACTCCAAGGCGGGCTCGATTGTAAATCTCCTCCATGCCCAGAGCTCATATATAAGCTGGTTTATCTGAACAAGAATGAGTGATGCAGTAGGTGAGCTTATGTGTTCTGTTAAATGGAGATGTTTTAGACATATTACCGTTTTACACATGATATATTCTTGTGGATGTGGTTCTGTTGTACTACCTGAGCATCATGGGTAATGCGAGGCAGGCCCATGTGCTGCTACTGGAGTTCTGTTGGTATCCGAGAACACAAGTACGCGCTGTACTCACTTGCTCTCTTTTTCAGTTAATTTACATGAGTCTAATTCCAGTTTGTGCCTTTAGCAATACTGTTTGTATCGTTGCGAAAAAAGATTGCTAGGTTACGTGCGGATTCAGCTTATTTATTTCAAGTGTTTGTTTTCTTTGAAAATGCTCAATAAATTAATGAAATTGGATTTGATTTGCTCAATTATTTGGCTAATATATGGATAACAATGTGCTTTGTGAAGGCCAGATCATGGAGGCTCTCCAGACTACATGAATGTGCTACACTGTACAGTTCAGTTAACCCGTCAGTGGTTACCCAAATCTCTTTAATAGAATAATCAAATATTGAAATGCTTTGAAATACCTCTCCTGACTAATTACATCGACCAGATGGGTACTCACACACACACACACACACACACACACACACACACACACACACACACACACACACACACACACACATACAGGGTCGAGAATGAACGCCTAGATTTTACCATTTGTCAGGTGGAAGAAAGCAACATATTCTAAAAATTACAAAATTACTCACACATACACAGACACGCGTGCAAACTTGGCGCTAGCACACACGCCAACCCACACATACGTCTCTTCACCTGTGGAGACATGAACCTGCATGCACACCCACACACACCTGGTGTCATAACGCTATCACCCTCCAATATATTCATAGGGCAACATTTGACATTATTATGGATTCACAATCAAATAGTTGGCCACAGGGCGACCTTTGGGCTGCGTGACTCCCAGCCCAAAGGTGCTGGGTTCCATCCCCAATGGGCACCTTTGGGCAAGATGCACCCACACTTACCTGCTCATCATGTGAATGAATACACGGGAGTGGCTCTGGTCGAAAGCAAATTGTGTGACTCCGCCTCTCTACCGTCTTTTAAAACCTCACTCAAAGCAGCCCTTTTGAAACTGGCTCTAAACATCTTACTCTCCTCACCTCTCTCCCTGCACCTTCATTTGAATGTTTTGAAAGGCATTTATGTAACCCTTTATATATATTTGGTCTTGAATAGATTTTCTGTTGTTGTAAATTATTTTTGAGTGCCTAAAAATATGAATAAAATGTGTTATTGATAATATTATAAAGTGTCTGCTCAACGGTTGGATAATAGTACAACGTTATTGTATTGTACACTACTTCCGTAGTATTGAAGTAGACCCTACTATCCTCTCCAAAGCAACATTAAGCCGCATAATAGGACATGATGAGGGGATTCTGACAGGAAGTATTAACGGCAGGGAAGGCTTGCGGCATTTCACCACAGAGATTTTTACAGGGCGCAGCATTGAAAAGGTTTATCTGGGAATTGTAGTTCAGAAATCCCATACATTACGAGACCTAAGGTTACGTCGATAAGCTCTCATGTCTGTGTGGTTCTATTTGACGACGGTATTTTCTATATACATCAGACTATAGGGTTTTCTGAAGATGTTAGCCTGTTGCTACCTCAAACTGCTGTTTCGTGTATACGTTAGCCTGCTGCTAATTCTAACTGGCCACTGATATTGATTAACACGTCACCACAAAGTGCTGTTCGGTGTCTAATTTGCCCAGTTGTTATGGCTCCAAACACACGCTAATGACATAGAATCAAGTCTTAAACAAGTGCAGCGGGCGACTGGGACACAACAGACTTCAGCGGAGCGCCTTGCGTGTGTTAGGGTAAGCTTACGTAACGTTTGATGGAAGCCGTACCCCCCCCCCTCCCCAACCCGAGATGCATAGCTCACAACAGAGATAAGCATTGAGCCATGCATGTATGCTCATACTTGGACTCATGGCTTTCCAAAGAAACACGCACGTTTGTTGATTGTGTTACACAAAGACGCACAACCAGTATCCCTTCAGCAAACACATCCACCTCTACTCACTGATACTGACCATCCCTCTGCACTCACAAACGCGTATATGGATCGTGTATAATGTATGTACACGTACCTGCACACACGTTATATTTATATTTTAATAATAAAATAATTTAACATGTTAGTTTTGTATTCTTCAACACACAGCACTCAAGCTGCACAGTGCAAACACAACCATCTATATACACAAACCATCATGATACACAAACCATCTAAATAGACACACAAAATTCATCGATCGGTAGACTACTGTGAGAATGGGACAGCATTCATCCGCACAGACCCGCACACGCACAGATGTGCAGCCGTTCACGCGCACACACAGACCCGCACAGACACTTGCACATATTCTGGACAAACAAACACACAGAAATCCCCCTGCCCTGAATGTCTAACACGTGCACACAGGTACACAGGCAAGCAGTGCCAGTGTGCACGAGCCTAACCTCAGTCACAGCCTACACCAAACACAACGGACAATGAGAAGGGATCCCTGGGATGCCGTGCTAGGGATGTGTTCTGGTGGGACCTGTTGAGCAGGTATTGTGTCTCTGGGTGGATGTGAGCTGGTATTGTGTCTCTGGGCGGATGTCAGCTGGTATTGTGTATCTGGGTGGATGTGAGCAGGTATTGTGTTATCTGGGTGGATGTAAGCAGGTACTGTTTATCTGCGTGGATGTGAGCAGGTGTTGGTCTCTGGATGGATGTGAGCAGGTATTGTGTCTCTAGGTGGATGTGAGCAGGCATTGCGTATCTGGGTGGATGTGAGCAGGTACTGTGTATCTGGGTGGATGTGAGCAGGTACTGTGGATCTGGGTGGATGTGAGCAGGTTTTGGGTCTCTGAAAGGATGTGAGCAAGTATGGTTTCTCTAGGTGGATGTGAGACGATATTGTGTATCTGGGTGGATGTGAGTAGGCATTGTGTCTGTTAGTGGATGTGAGCAGGGTATTGTCTCTCTAGGTGAATGTGAGCATGTTTTGTGTATACGTGGATGTGAGCAGGTATTGTGTATCTAGGTGGATGTGAGCCGGTATTGCGTATCTGGGTGGATGTGAGTAGGCATTGTGTCTGTTGGTGGATGTGAGCAGGGTATTGTCTCTCTAGGTGGATGTGAGCAGGTTTTGTGTATCAGAGTAGATGTGAGTAGGTATTGTGTATTTGGGTGGATGTGCGCAGGTCCTGTGTGTCTGGGTGGATGTGAGCAGGTCCTGTGTGTCTGGGTGGATGTGAGCAGGTCCCGCGTCTCTGGGTGGATGTGAGCAGGTATTGTGTATCTGGGTGGATGTGAGCAGGTCCTGTGTGTCTGGGTGGATGTGAGCAGGTCCTGTGTGTCTGGGTGGATGTGAGCAGGTCCTGTGTGTCTGGGTGGATGTGAGCAGGTCCTGTGTGTCTGGGTGGATGTGAGCAGGTCCTGTGTGTCTGGGTGGATGTGAGCAGGTCCTGTGTGTCTGGGTGGATGTGAGCAGGTCCTGTGTGTCTGGGTGGATGTGAGCAGGTCCTGTGTGTCTGGGTGGATGTGAGCAGGTCCTGTTTCTCTGGGTATTCATCGACGGCAGCACCACCACAAAGCCCGGGTTCCACAAAGCACACGCACACCAGAGCAAAAAGAGAGGGAAAAGCAGCACGTCTCACACACACACACACACACATACATTTATGCAGGGGGTAAACACACACACGCACACACTCACACATACACACACTCTGACACACACGTACATCTACATGCATATACTCCCTCTACGCCCCCCCCCCACCCCGACGAAAGAAGAAGAGAAAAAAACCTCAAACATAATCAGAACCAGCGTTCTCGACAAAGAGGTTGCATTACCACATTCCTATCCTGCATAAAGTATACACACAAACACACACTCACAGGGACGTCCACGCACACTTATAAACACAGCATCTCAACACATGTACACACATCATCTCTCCCAGGATCGGTTCTCTCAGCCTGGGTTCCCCCCCTACAGCTAAGGTCCCCCCCCAAGCAGTTCTGCTCCAAGGTTCTCCGGGAGGTTCTGCCCTGAGGGTCCACCCGTGCTTCACCCTAGGGTTCTCTTGCGGGGGGGGGGGGGGGGGGGGGGGGGTTCTCCCTCCGCGGCTGTGCGGCGTTCCTCCGCAACGCGCTCCGCTTGCACTCACCTGAGGGCACGAAATGAAGAACTTTGTTGGTCTCCATAGTTGAGAGCAAGTGAGCGCTGGCGGGTGAAGGTAGTCTTCCACACTCTCGGGCGTTCTGCGCTCGCGCTCTCTCTCTCTCGCCGAACCTTCCTCCGATTGCTTCCTCCCCGTTCCTGAGTCAACCCATCATGGTGCTGTTATCCTGCGCTGGTGTGCGATCACCTCTGCTCCTCTGCTCGCTGTGAATCCAGACCGCCTCTCTCTCTCTCACACATGCAGTGACTCAGCCCCGCTCTGCCTTCCACTCACAGCAGCACCTCTGGGTCCTAGAGCCTGCCCCGTAGCGGCTCACCCGTCGCTCATTACCCAGCACCCTCGCCGCTCAGCCAATAGGACAGGGGCATTCGTGACGTGGGGTACACACCTCTTGTTGAGCGCTAAACATGTCGGCGAAGACGAAGAGCGTGACGAAGAGGATGACGGAGAGGATGACTTGGTTGTCTTCGGAGAGGAACAGGGGGATGCGGCAAAATACTTCTCTTACTCACTGGATCAGCTCAATGAAAAGCGACTGAGAGTGAGATGTCCTCCTACGGAGAACGCAATGCAAGAGCGACATGGTGGGCTCCACCGGTTCCACAGACCGGTTCCACTCCAAGGTCACTTCTAAGGGTCAGAACCGAGCCCCAGCGAACAGGATCGAGGGCTCATTCAGACTACATCATGTGCGTAGGAACAGCAGGAAGAGGAAGTTGCCTCTGAGATAAAGTCAGGCGATAAGACTCTGTTGTGAGCAGGCTCACACGCAGGTATGTTGTCTGGAGAGGCTGAGGACTCACGGCAGTGTTTCCCCCTCCATGCGTCCTGCAGTGGCACAGTGACGCCACTGGATGACCCGCGCACTGCAATCAGCCATGAAGAAAAACAAAATGATATATCGTTACAAATAACTAATTATGTTAAGCTAGGGGTGCCAAATGTGTTTTGCGTTATTTAAAAACATATATATATCATAAGGGCCCCTTTGATATATTTGTATCTATACTTTTTAAAATGACTATTTATATTAAGCGAGGCGTGCCAAATTCTTTCTGTGTTATTTAAAAACACATATATGATAAGTGACCCATAGTGCACCCCTCCACTGGTACATTGTCAATAGTGCCACTAGAGAAATAGTGTGGAAAAGTATTGGCAAATTTGGCAGGCCATCACTAACCATGCATGCTCATTCTAGTTATGTCGTGTTTTCCGTGCATGAGACCCGTTCTGTTGGAGTGCAGCAGAGCCTCACTGGGACCAGTGATCCCATTGCACTAGATCAATTCAGCACTGTGAAAGGGACTTAGTGCAGCTCACACTAGACTCAGCAGTGCGGCTGGATAACGTTGTAGGGTACACACTGTATAGAGTCTTCAGAGTGTGATAACTTTAAGACAACCCGAGGCTGTTTGGACATGTTCTTATGTAAATGATATGGGAAAGGTCAGACACTCACATTAAGAGTAATCACACAACCAGTGCTGGGAGGGTGTGTGTGTGTGTGTGTGTGTGTGTGTGTGTGTGTGTGTGTGTGTGTGTGTGTGTGTGTGATGAGCGGCTGGTTTCCTGCATGGAAACAGTTAATACACCAGCAGGGCCAAAACATCACACCATGTCACAACCAAGTTACCAACAGCCTGCGGATGAACACACACACACACACACACACACACACACACACACACACACACACACACACACACACACACACACACACACACACACACACACACACACGCACAGGCATAGAGACAGACAGACACACAAACACATCACTATCACACAGACATAGACACACATTCGCACACAAACACATTCCCACAGACACAACAAAACACACACACACACACACACATGCATGCACACAAGCATGCATAACCATGCAAGCACCCAAACACACACACTTTGTTATGTGGACAGCCACCCCAGGTGCTCCCCGTGGGGGTTATTTCAACACAGAATGTTTTACATTAGTGTTCAGTCCTGTTACTCCAGTAAACTCAACTCATAATATCCTCCTCCTCACAGCCATGAAGCTGCCGTAGACCATGCAGGATCCTACAGGATGTGGATCTGCATTTGCTCTAACAATTACGCAGCATGAAGGATTGAATTCATTAAGACGCTAGCTAGCCTTGCTTCTACCTTCATGATGAACCATCTGCTCCGTTAGCTTTCACTGCTCATGTAGCACGGGAGATCTTCTAAGACTCCAACTAGTCTTACTATTCACACCTTCCACCAAATATGCAACAGGTTTGGTTTTACATCCAAATGCAATAAACTGCACTTCCTCCACACCTACATACAGCACTGTATTTTCCGGGCGTGACTTCCGACCGAGGAGATGCGAGTTGAGAGCTCAGGGCGGCCGTGGGGGCATCGTTAGAGGGACAAGGTGTGAGGCTGTCTCGGCTGTTGCGGTGAGACCTGCTGCCTGGAGCTCGGTGGGTTAGCTAAGTACGAGCCGGCTGGTGGGTGGCTAACTGCATCTCTCAGAGCAGCGCTGGGCTGGGGAGCCGGGGAGACATGGGTGGAAGGGTGACGACAGAACAACCAACTCTCTTTTCCTTATGAGCCTGCGATGAAAACATGTGGGCGGGTTTGAGACGGTGGCAACACGGTCATTAGCAACACAACCCGCCATTCTCTTTCTTAATGCTCCATGCCGCTGGGTATCAAGCATCATCAAACGTCGCTCCTGTTGTCTATAAAAAGCTCTCCTACATGGTAGAGTTAAAACCTAGCAGAAGTCATTTCATAATCCGTTATATAACAGTGTTGTGCAGCTCCTAAACCGCCAAAAACCACTATTATACTGTAACCACTACTTTAATGAGCATCCCATATCCCAATGCGCCGGGTTGACATGTAGGGTACATGGTAGACAAGATGCCTACCCCCTACCTATAGTATGCCTATAGTAATAACCACCTCTCTTGATGGTTCAAAGAGTCTTTGTTCTTCTCCCACTGTCCACCAGGTAGGTAGATCAATGGACGGCAGGAGCTCAGGAGGTAGGGCGGGTTGGCTGGTAACCGCAAGGTTGCTAGTTCAATCCCGGGATGCTCCTAGCTGAGTGTCGAGGTGTCCCTGAGCGAGGCACCTCATCCTGACCGCTCCTTGACGAGCTGGCTGTCGGCTGTTGACTCCGCCGTCGGTGTGCGAATGTGTGCGTGAATGGGTGAATGTCAGGGAATGTTATAAAGCGCTTTCGATAAAAGCAATATTGCAAAGCGCTACATGAATGCAGTCCATTCATCCATGTACCATTAGAGCTATGAGCCCGTAGTGCTACCCACCACCCGGGGGTGTTGTGACGGAGGTGGCTCAAAGCATGCGCTCACCTGCCTCCATCTCCTCGTGGTCCACAGGGCCGGGTCCTGACCGGGTGGACCCTGGCCTGGCTTCTCTCCCCGCCTTCTGCTCTGTTAATTGGGCTTCAAAGGGTGGTTCCTCTGCCCCCCAGGGGGGGAGAGCTGGGGCTTGTGGTGTCAACTTTAATTTTAGACGCTGTGTGTAGTCCGCAAGCAAACAGCTGGCCATCGGCTCGCGGCTAGCAGCGAGCCAGCGAGTGTCCAGCTGGTTTTAAATAATCTGGAGTCGTGGCGCGTGACGGAGCACACAACACGGGCTGCCGTGTGAGGCTGGAGAGTGCCCTTAGCTTCTAGGGGCTGTCTACCTGGTGTATCGTGAACCTGTGGTCCGGTGGAGTGTCGGTCAGTACGTTTACATGCACCTTATCATCCGCTTGCAGCCATCGTTCGACTCTGCTCCTCAATTGGACAACTGCAATCGTCTGATTGTACATGGCGGTGAGAAACATAAATGCATTGGCCGAAGCATGTCATGCCCTGGTACGACAGGTGGTGCTGTAGCCATTTCAACTAGTGGTAATAGAGAAACCGGCTGACCTCGGCGTCAACGACACGACCATAGTCTTCTTCTACTTCCGGCTGACGGCCCCGGGGAAAAATCTCGAGCATGCGCAGAACGGCAAATCTGATTCCAATCCGATTAAACGTATACATGAGAAACTACATTCGGTCCAATTTTAGTGCGACTAAGGTGTACACATCCAATCATAGTCGGACTAACCCGATAATTCTGAGGGTCTATCGGGTGAGTGAAGGTAGATGAAGCGCGTGTTTCTAGGCTGTACACACCTTCTCTAAACAGGCGGGGCGTGTCTCCTGGTTCTCCTGGTCTCTATGTCAACAGCCCCCCCCCCCCCCCCCCCCCCCCCCGCTGTGTGTTCATCACAGTAACACACCGTGGGGTGGGCACCCACCTTATCGATCACATTACCACCACACAGCTCTACACATCAACATGCTTCAGCACTGGTGTGGTGGCAAGACAGCGATTTCAAATCCCCTCTTTGTTTTGTGATGCGTGCAATGGGTGTGTGTGCGTCGTTTCAGAGACTCTGCTTGATTATCAGGCTGGTGAATATTGCATTATGTATTCAACTGCGTATGTGTCTCATGTTCCATTGCCCTTATATGGTCGGTCATCTGCGTATGTGTCTTGTCCTAACAGGCGTGAGGGACAGGGCGCTGATGGACGCCGAGACGATGCAATTGCCAAGGAATAAAGGGAGGAGCAGAGACGACAGAGAGGAGAAGATAAAAGAACCAGAGGGGGTTAATGAGGTCGGAGGAACGAAGGGAAGAGGAGAAGAGGAGAAGGAGGTAGAGGAGGAGGAAGAGAAGGAGGAGAAGGTGGAGGAAAAATGAGGAGAAGGTGGAGGAGAAAGGAGGAGGAGGAGAAGGAAAAGATAGGGAGCTGGGAGGAGGTGAAGTGAAGAGGAAACTTAACGAGTTGGGGAGGAGGAGATGAGGTCGAGTGGGAGGAGGTGA
>NC_136948.1:3653022-3733022 GCF_949987615.1 Pollachius pollachius | reverse complement strand
CCTACTTAAATAGTCCTTCGTTAGTCGTACTTAAATAGTCCTTAATTTGTGCTTCTTAAATAGTCCTACTTGAAAAGTCCTACTTATAATACTATTTTAATAGTCCTTTAATAGTCCTGCTTAAATAGTCTTTTAATACTTAAAGCCTACACAATATATTTGGGAGCAGAAATATCCAGATTATCTCAGGATTAAAAACTCACACACAACACCACGCAGGCGAACCCACTAAATACCTAGGTGAAAACTAACTGAAACTAACAATGTGAAGAAGAACTAAAAAAGAAATAGTCGAGTGACACGAAGGAACCATTGAAAGAGTGAAAGAGGAACAGAGAGACTGAACTGAATTAAACGGTTAGCCCGAGCGGTCGGTTGAACGTTTCCTTTCTTACCTCCCGTGAACCAGTTGACGGCCGCACCGGGCATCTCCCCGTCGTCCCTGACGGTCTTCATGCTGTGTCCGGGCTGGACGGACTGCAGTCCCCTGGTCCTTCTTCCCCTGGAGCGCCGAGTCGTCGAGTTAAAACTTTCCAGCCGCTTTCGAACCAGACCGATAATGACGTTAAGGAGGCAGAGATTCGGCGGCGCGTGCAGGTGTGGATGACAGCACGCGCTCGTTGAGTGCCCTTGGCCCCGCCCCCGCCCGCTTACTAGTGGCGGGCGACACGAGCCTCGTGAGGAGAAGGGTGAAGGGTGAAGCCCGCTGGTTTGACTTATGATGATCAGATGAATCCAACGATAATCACACAATGTTGTTCAAATATAAAAGTTTGTTCTTTAAATAATTTAGTTTTGGAACAGATCCATTTGATTAATTTGAGGCTAAAGACCAGTCACTCAATTTCATTGATTGATCATTAGAATATATTAATTAAAGGAAAGGAAAGGCAACTTTATTCATATAGCACTTTTAATACACGAGGCAGACTCAAAGTGCTTCACATTGAAACATAGTCATACAATAAAATGAAATGATAAAATAAAATAGATAAGATGAATTAAATGACCTTAATGCTGTGTTATTGTTAGGTATAGCGTCACACTGAAGTATGCGGGTACTTTCTTCGTTATACACACATTGGCGGTCGGCCAGGCTCGGCATACCCCACAGTACAGATGCTGATGGCTGAAGCTCATCAGGGCTTCCTCCTCAACTTTCACCGGGTTGCCTGGCAACATGTGGCACACCGCGGGTGTCCCGCCCCCACGCCGGGGCGGAAGGAAGCCCCGTTCCTTTGCTGTCGGCGTCCGACATCTGCTCCAGATGGCCTCATCACAGCCACGGGGACGGACCTGACAGCCCCGGCCCCGCCCACCTCCACGCCGACATATGGCGCCCGGTGACCCAACACCTGGAGCCAGGGGCGCGGCCTCGCGACGGGGCGCCAGGGGACGCGGCCGCCGGACCACGTGTGGTGAGTGTTCGTTCTGACGGTGGTCGTCAAGCTGCTGACAGACAGACAGACAGACAGACAGACAGACAGACGGACAGACGGAAGGACGGACGGACAGACAGACAGACAGAAGGACGGACGGACGGACAGACAGAAAGACAGACAGAGGGACGGACAGACAGACAGCGGGAGGGAAAGACTGACAGTGGGTCAAAGTAAACCTTCACTTTATTACTATTAGTTATCACTCACTGAATGAAACTATAGGTGGAGCAGAACACATGTGGGTGTATGTATGTGTGTGAACGTGCTTGCGTGCATGTGCGTGCGTACGTGTGTGTGTGTGTGTGTGAGAGAACATGTGTTTGTGTGTGCCTGCATGTGCGTGTGTGTGTGTGTGTGTGTCCGTGTGTGTGTGCGTGTGTGAGAACGTGTGTTTGTGTGTGCCTGCATGTGCGTGTGTGCGTGTGTGTCTGTGTGTGCGTGCGTGCATGTGTGTGTGTGTTTGTGTGCATTCGGGGAGGTATAGTGTGTGGAGTGTGTCTTAGCACTAGATTGAAGTGGATATAATCATAATCATAAAGGTCATGACCTCTCAGCAAATAGAAAGGGGCGGTTCTAGCCCCTGTCTCAACACACACACGCACACCCATACACACACACACACAACATCACCCTTCACTCACCCCCAGTAAATAAACAAAGCACCTACACACACACACACACTACCCCTAACCTACATATAGTGGCGCAAACACAAACACTTGTGATCACACAGGCTCAGTGACACATGGTTACCCAAACACACACACTTTAATACGCCTCTACACACACACACATCCTCACACACACACACACCCACACACACTTTTACCAAACTCTATACACTCAATGACAAACATACACCTCAACACACATTGAAACACGCACACACACTCACTCACTCAACCACAAACGAGAAATACACAAACATAGGCGCACGTAAACACAGACACACACACACACACACACACATACACATTCAATCATACAAGCTACCAAGACCACACATGCATCTGTGAGAATGCAGGCATGTAAATTACACATATCAACACACACGCACACACACACACACAGCACACACACACACACAGCACACACACACACACACAGCACACACGCGCGCGGCACGCCATACGTCAGACTCCTGAGCTGGCCCCCACCCCATTGGCTGGCGTTGGCTGGCTGTTGGTATTTTTAGTCTGTTATTCTTGGGGGCCGGGGAGTATATAAGCCCCTACCCTGGCCACGGAGCACAGTCACTGGGTCGTCGACGAGACGTCAACCTCTCAACCCCCCCAGTCCCCCCCCCCCCACACCCCACCCCACCCCAACCCCCCACGACAACACCCAGCAGGCTTCCCTCAGGTCCTCTTAGGGTGAGTAGAAGGTGTGAGCTGTGATGTGACCTGTTCACCTGTGTGGCGGTGGAACCCCGTTCTGACAGGTATCTGGAGAGGTTGAAGGAGACGCTGTCGTCGTAGGGTGTTGGGACAATGTTGACAACGTGTCACTTCAGTCTGTCCGCTTCAAAATGTATAGGAGAGGCCAGAAGTGAAGAAGGGAAGTGTTTTTGTTTGTTCTTATTGCACTGTGGGTCTGAGTTAAACGCAATCTCGATACCTCTGTGTGTCTGGCACATATTTTGAAATTGACAATAAAGTTGACTTTGACTTTGAAGGGAAGTGGGTTCAAATGTCGAGCAGAGTAGAGCAGGTCGTCCAGAGAACTGGAAGGTTGCTGGTTTGATTCCATCTTGGCTGTGTTGACTGGTGAGTTGTCCCACCTTTATGATGGTGTGTGTGTGTGTGATAAAATAAAATATAAGCTAACACCTAACACCTTACATCCTGGGAGGGAAATTGGTGATGCTGTGAGTGGTTTCAGAGCCCAGGCGAGTGTGTTCTCTCAGACGTGTTAGGCTGATGGAAGGCTGTATCTACTCCCTGCCTTCCTACGGCTGGCCTACATCTCCTGAACCCTGAGATTCGCTTTAGCACTTACTGTGTGCAGGACAATACTCTTCTGCTGTATCTCATGTCCCATGGTTCATCTGGGTTCCTGTTCACATTGATCATCTCAACCGCTTGGTTACCAATAGGCCAATAGTGCTTCTGTTTCAGGGAAGGTTATGTTTCTGTAAGGTTACTGTTAGGTTACTGTTAAGTGCGGTTTAAAGCGTAGTCTAAGCTCTAAGGTCTACTTCAAAGTGCAAGTTAGTTTTTAGGTTGGTTGGAAAGATTAGAAGATTAGAAGTTTAGGTCAGTGGGAATGTTATCAATGGTGGTGATGGAGATGATTGATATGCCATAAGGCGGACACTTAAATCCAAAGAGTCTTAATATCAGGTTTAGCATGGGTGGCCCCAGATGGAATTTAACCCCTAACCCTTAACCCCCTTGGCAGTGTTAATGACCTGCTTTGCAAGTTGAGATACACAGAACCAGATGCTGGTCCCAGGGAAATATTTGCCCTAAAATCCACAACTAAAAATAAAAGGTGTGTATGGTCGTCTTGGACTGATCGGTCACATTATCTGGCCATCCTTCTGGACGGTGGTACAACTGCCAGCAGTAATGTGGTCCGTGTTTAACTCCAGGTTTCCGTCTGAGACAAAGACGAATGACCACTGGCCCCCCGTCTTCATTTATGGTCATTAATAGACAGGCTATAATTGCTAATTCATCACTGTCTAGTTAAAAGTTCTCGATAAGGAATATTCACTCCCGTATTTCACTTCCATCGCGTTCGGCGGTGACTTATTCGGGCGGCGGCTGGCCTCAGAGTTCAACAACATCACAAGTAGGAAAAGACATGGTGGGTTCAGACGTGAACAAGGGCTAAACCCAGCCGACAGAATGCAGGGGTGTCAGGGTGTAATAGAGCGCCCGTCTTCTGTCTCTCCACCTTCATAGGACGCCTCGCCGCGAGCATCATGTCAGCGGACGTAGCCATCCAGAAGTTCTCCTTCCCCTTCACCTGTATTGCCGGCCACGCCCCTCCAGGTGAGCAGACCCAGAGGGCGTGTCCACAGGTGAAGAAGCTGGAGGCTTCCACCGTCGGTGTACTGGAACCCATCGCCATCGTCGGAACCCTGGTCACGAATAGGACCGGAGCTGGCTCGAAGATGGACTTAAAGACAGACTCAAAGATGGAGTTAAAGACAGACTTAGAGACTGAGGTAAAGTCAGACTTAAAGATGGACTTAAAGACAGACTTAAAGACAGACTTACAGGCAGATTCAAAGACAGACTCAAAGATGGACTTAAAGACAGACTTGATGCCGGATTTAAAGACAAAGGTAAAGTCAGACTCAAAGACAGACTTAAAGAAGGACTCAAAGACAGGTTTAAAGACAGTCTCAAAGACCGGTTTAAAGGCAGGTTTGAAGGCCACCCCAGGGGCGCGACTCCAGCTGGGCCCCTTTGCCTCCGCCCCGGGGGTCCGGAGCACGGTGCTCTCCGGGCGCGGCGTGTTCGAGAGGCTGGCGGCGGAGAGCGAGGACACGCGCCCGGCCGCCAAGAGGCAGCTGTCCTCGGAGAGTGCCGCCCGCACCGTCGCCGTAGTGAAGAAGAGCGCTGTGAGGATGGAGCCGGAGGGAGTGGCGAAGACGGGCCTGAGGGGGGCGGTGCACGGGAAGCGTCGGCGCAGGAAGGACCTGTTCTCCGGCTCTGAGGCGTTCAGCCGGGTCGACGCCCACGCCATCAGGGCCGGGGCGGAGGTGAGCGGCGGCGGGTTGCACCAGGACACCGCTACAGTCTCAGGTTGCACAACATCACAGAGAACCCCGTGAGACACCCCGGGAATGCTTTTACCTTAAGTAGCTCCCGGGAGAGGGAGGGCCTTTTTAAAACACAAGAACCCAGACGGGAACCAAGTTCTCAAGCACATCCTAATACACAGCGTGACAGGAGCCAAATGGAAGGGCTAATACCACAGGCTTTGGGGGCGTGTCTGGGCCACCGGGCCTGCAGGGGTGGTGGTAGCCGCACAAAAACCTTAGGAGAGCAACCCTAAAAGGCTGATAATGGTTCCACGTTGAGGCAACGAAAGGACCATGCAGATGCTTCGCAACAGTCGTGAACCTGTTTTGCTTCAATCACAGCCCTTGCTGCTGCGTCACCTCGACGCAAGGTTACAACACCTCAGGCCCTTGCGGTGGACACAAGGAGGGTCCATAAACCCCTTTGCATTGCGCCGACGAGGAACCATAATCAACCCTTAAGGCCCAGCTCCCGAAGGTCAGCCACTTTACGTGGGAGACGTCCGTGGGCGTGGACAAAGCAGTTTACAGCGAACTAGTTAGTGTGGTCCTATTTATACAGCGGCCGGGTGGTGAAGAGGGGGGGCTAATGGAGAGACACCCGCCATAAGATTAAACACAGAGGACAGAGGTCTGGCCTGGACACAACATGGAGGCTTCTGTAGCATTTAGAAGGGAGAAGACAGACATCTGTCACCACGCGGGCAGACATGTAAGACATGTATCACAACACGTATGATTCATAACATGTATGTTGTACAAGCATAATTCTAAGTGCATGTTTTTCAACATGTGTTCTACATGTTTGGTTCTACTTATATGTTCCCAACATGGGGGATTAATAACAAGTATGTGCTACTATGATACATAGCACATATGTTCTCAACACATACGGCTACTTCTACACAAGTCTGGTTTTCCAAGCGCGAGTTCTCCAGTGCTGAGACCGGCCATGGCCGTGAACGTTCACCCCAACAATGGTCAATAGACCGAGTAAAAGGTTCTCTCCCTTTGTACTGGAAGCTGTGTCTCTATTATTTCAGAGATAAAAACACTGCTTGAATACTGCTGAATATTTGACACTCAGTTGGCAAAACCTTTAACATTTTTATTGACAAGTTGTGGGAAATACACACTTCAAATAAACAACCAAAAATAAAAGTATCTCATTCCATAAATATCTACGATATAGATATCACTGTGTGTCCAATGATAATGTATTGGATGTACACTTTCGTCCAGTTTTAACATGATTTTTTAAAAGAGACAATGAAATCTCTAACACGTTTCAGCACTAATATCAAGCTTCCCATGCTGTGTTTCGCCGTGTGGTTCCAGCTGAAGCAAAAGTGTGTGTATGAGGTGAAGACCATCGCCCAGAACATCACGCAGGAAGCACGGACCGAGCTGGAGAGGCTGCGGGCCATCTGGGTCTGGTTGTGCCACAACATAGGTGGGTTTGGCTCCAGCCCAGATCCCTACCCCCCCCCCCCCCACCAATTCTGCTGCTCTGAACTTAGTTAGCAATACTTTAAGGCAACTATAAGGTTCAGGTTTAGTTATTGATACATTAACAAAACTATAAGGTTCAGGTGTAGTTAGCCATACTTTAACGCAACTATAAGGTTCAGAGATATTGACGTACCCTTGGTTAATATTGAAGTCTTACTGCGTGTGTTGCTCTGCAGAGTACGATGTGAGCGGGTACCTGGGCCAGTCGAAGAGGCTGTCCTCCCCGGAGGAGGTGATCGCTGCAGGGAAGGGCGTCTGCTCTGGCTACGCCAGCCTCTGTCTGGAGATGTGCCGGTGAGACCGATGAGACCTCCCTCAATCCCTCCACTCACCTAACCCTGATTCCATCCTCCTCTAGTCGTCCACCCCTCCAATGGATCACTCATGATTATATGATTTATATATATAGACCTATCGTATGATGCTATAATGATCATTCCTATGCACTGAAATCTCCCCTTCCTGGTGTGTGTTCAGAGAGGTGGGCCTTCAGTGCCAGGAAGTCCCCGGCCACAGCAAGGGCATCGGACACCGGCCGGGTCAGAGCCTCCGGGACGTGCGGTCGGACCACATGTGGAACGCCGTGCTGCTGGGGGGGCAGTGGTTCCTCATGGATGCCTGCTGGGGTGCCGGTCGTGTTGACATGGAGCACAAGAGCTTCGTCAAGAAGTAAGACGCAGACTCAGAAGCATTTACCAAGAGGAAACTGAGACGATGGAGAGTCCTCTGGAGGTCTGAGTCTTTGCCTCAAACCCTCCACTGTGTTGCTTTGACTCCTAAGGTTCGATGATTTCTACTTCCTTACCGATCCGGAGGACTTTGTGGAGTCTCACTTCCCTGACGAGGAGGGGTGGCAGCTCCTGGAACAGCCCATCTCCCGGGAGGAGTTTGAGATGCGGGTCTTCAAGACCTCCACGTTCTTCTCCCTGGGCCTGAAGCTCATCCAGCCGCAGCACTTCTACATGCTCACAGGTGGGCCTTGCTTTAGTAAATGGTAAATGGACTGCATTTTTGTAGCGTTTTTATCCAAAGCGCTTCACAATATTGCCTGACCTTCACCCATTCATACACACACATACCACACCGACGGGGGAGTCAACCATTCAAGGCGACAGCCAGCTCGTCAAGGAGCAGTTAGAGTTAGGTGCCTTGCCCAGGGACACCTCGACACTAAGCTAGGAGGAGCCGGGGATCGAACTAGCAATCTTGCCGGTTACCAGCCAACCCACTCTACCTCCTGAGCTACTGCCTTTAGTGATGAGTTGGTTTCACATCACTTCTGGTCGTAGTTCACTTTGGAGACTTTGGAGGATTCACAGTAAGCAAAGCTAAAATAGTTATGCCGTGTCCCCAAAATACAGCAGGAACAACTTCAATTGTAAACGAGGTCCAACTAGGAGTTATTTTGTGTTGTTGCCAATCAGTGGCATCTCAGTAGACGTTAAGTTATATTTTAATCACATCACAGGCTGGTCCCTGATTTGACCAATCAGAAACAGCCCTTGCAACGAGTTGTGTTCATCCAGCGCTGTGTTTCCGTCCTTAGATGACGGGGAAGTGAACCTGTCCATTAGCTCCTCCAGGTCAGTGACCTACACCTATGACATCACCCCACGACATGACTTCCTGCACGGGGGCGCCGCCGAGCAGAAGGAAACCAGCGGCTCCTCTTGGGGCCTGATGACCATGTCCCACCGCACCATGCGCCTGCAGATCCTGCCCCCCACCCAGGGGACCTACGACGTCAGGGTGTACGCCCGGCCCGAGCTGGCCTCCACCCCACTGAGCTGGGTCTGCTCCTTCACCGTGGAGTGCCCGGCCCCCAGGGCCATGGAGGAGATCCCCGAGAACCCCTTCCTGTCCTGGGGCCTGCAGGCCGGTTCCGAGGCCCTGGGCGTGGCCCCGGGAGGCTCCCCAGGGACTCAGGTGATGGAGGTCGAAGAGGGCGAGCTGGAGCTGACGATGAAGACCTCCCGGTCTCTGATGGCGCTGTGCGAGCTGGTCCACCCGGGGCTGGAGCCCGCCCTCGCCAAGCGATGCCTGGCTACGCAGATCTGCCCAGACGGGCTGACGGTCCACGCGCTCTGCCCGTCCCGCGGCTTCTACCGCCTGTCCGTGTTCGTGCGAGACTACGACAAGCCGGAGGTCCGCTTCCAGAACGCCGCCAACTTCCTGCTGCACTGCAAGGTGGCGACCCGGGTTGAGCTGTTCCCACCGGGCCTTGGCTCGGCGTGCGGCCCGGGGACCCGCACACTGCAGGCGGGCCTGTCCAAGTTCAGCCACACGGAGGCGCTGGTGAGCACGCAGCAGGGGAAGTGCAACGTCACCTTCCACAATCAGCAGGACCTGGAGCTCCATGCCGTGCTGGGGAGGGAGGAGGGCCAGGCGCCAGCCGTCCGCCTGGAGCGCCACCTCTTCTGCACCTTCACCGACAGCAAGGTGACGGTGAGCACCAGCCTGCCCGGCCCGGGGGTGTACCGCCTGGGGCTCTACGCCCGGACCGCCCCCGGCGCCGACTTCAACTTCATGTGTGACTTTGTCCTGAGGAGCAGCTGCGAGCAGCCGGGGCCTCCCTTCCCCAGCACCTACACCGCCTGGGGGAAGGGCTGCGTGCTGTTCGAGCCCCGCGTGGGTCTGTTGGAGCCCGCCGCCTGGGTCCGCTTCAGGGTGAGGGTCCCGGGGGCCAAGAAGGTGAGTGCGGTGGGGGAGGGGAAGGTGGAGCTGAAGATGAACAAAAGCCGGGTGTGGGAGGGGGATGTGTTCACAGGGGGTGTCCGACAGGTCCAGCTGGCGGCCTCCTCGGAGGACGCCGGAGACATGGCCGTCATGTTGGCCTTTGATATCAGGCAGAGTGAGGAGTAACGTCGGCCACGCTTAAACCACTCGGCCGCTCAACGCTTTTCTTAAGAAGCCCTTTGATACAGGCTTGACCAAACAGGGGGTCCGTGTCCATGACAAATGCCCGAGGCTGGTCCGGACGTTTAGCATTGTTGCTTTTTTATTTTTCTCGAGTGCCATTACATGAGAGCCTTTCAAGTTGACACAAAACAGGTAGGTAGCCAATCACAAACAAGCTTGTTCGGACGGCCCATAGAGAAAGCCTTCCTGCCATTGTCCCCCCGCATTCTGGCACCTCTTTGTGGCATGCCGCGAGACCCAGTGCTCAGGTTCGGGGACTCAAAGCCCAGGGAGGAAATGCAAGGATTTATTGCCCCCTGTCCCAGCCAGACAGGAGGGCAGCAGCACACTGCTGACTGGCAGTTTCCCCCACGGAGCTCCGAACTGCTCGCTGGTCAAGGGTGGGGAACATACCAGTACACATGCTAGCCAAGGCCTCCGCTGTAACCACGACTGTTTAAACGACGGGCAGAAATAAAAACATTGTTGTTAAAACCCTGAGTCTCTTGACTGTTTATTAACCAGGTAGCCATTGAGGATTTATGATTGTAATGGTCTCCCTTTCCTGTTTAGGATTTTAAGTCAAATTTAGGATTGATAATCACAGTGCAATGGTTTGTTTAAACTGGTTTTAATAGGTCAAAACAACTTACTTGATTATTAAAGACAAATGCTCACCTTGCATCATTATGGCTAAAGTCTTCTAACCAATAGATCCATGAGGTACATAGTATGGTAACCAGTTAACTACTGGTGTGAGTTAATCATAAGATATCACGGGCCATGTGACAAAATGTAGCCGACAGATGACCCCATAGTCCTACTGTGGGGTCCAGCACTCACTCAGGACTCTGTTCTGGATCGCTGCCTTGTGTGAGTTTCATCCTATTTACAGGATGTAGGCAATCCTTAAGGGAGTTTAACCCAGCATGGCTCGCTGGGCCACGGAGGTGAAGGGAGGAGGCAGGCGACCTACCCCACCTTCTCCACCACGCACACCTCGAGATCAGCCAACTAGGGGCGTACCCCCCCACAGGCCGGCCTTGGTACTGGGTATCCTGCACCCCTTTGGGGGGGGGGGGGTCATAAAATAAGATCCTTCTGCTGGTTCAAACACAGCAACACAACACAAGGGAGGGGGGATGGTACCTCACAGATATGGTTTAAATAGGGGGGAGAAAAAGGGAGAGGGATTGACAGAATATATGGATAGTAATATAAGGGAGAGGGAGGTTGGAGGGTAGACAGAGAAGGAGAAGGAGAAAAAGGGAGTTAGAGAGGGGTAAACCGAATAAAAGGTAGAGTGAGAGGGAGGAAGGGAGGGTGAGGGAATGAAAGGGGGAGAGAGAGGGAGAGAGAAAGAGAGAGAGAGGAAGCTCTGATGTCAGAAGATATCCATGGTAGCTGCCATATCTGCCTGGCAACAATACAAGGACACGCATACACAACCATGCACACCACCGTGCACACACACACACACACTCAGACACCAGACACACACCCTCTCCTTTACTCACTGGTGCATGCGCACGCACTCACACACACACTCACAGGGAAAGGGGATGTGTGATTCCACACATACCCACAGCTCTATTTCAGCTGCCTTTCCATCCGTGATGGTTAATAATTACACGCACACACAAACACACATTCTGATAATCACAGCCACACACACATGTGCCCAGACAAGAATGTGCACATGCATAAAGATAGCCCTGCTTGATTAGTTTTGTGCCCCCCCTGAGACACCAGGACCCACTGCGGCCCCATACATGAGGGGGGGGGGGGGGGGGGGGCACTCTCCTGCATTGTTCAGAGGGTCCTGAACGATGGGGGTCAAACACTTTAAGTGACAGAAGGAAAACAACAAAGAAGAACTTTAGAAATTTAATCGATTACTTGGTGCAATAAATACGACAGATTATAAAAAGCTTCAGTCACAGGATAAAAACTGAAGTTACAGTAGTTTTGTGCAATTGCAAAATCGATTTCACTCGCTTCTCGTGAACACTGCCCTTAAAAAAATAATAAACAAGGTTGGAATTATTTTGGCAAATAAAGAAGTTATTTTCTTCTCTTCTGTGCTGTGCCAGTTATTTTTAATCTCAAATTTGACGTCTGGTCGACAGAATAAATAAACCCTTGTTTTTTCGATGCCCACATCTAATTCAGTCGTCTCGACATCAAACGTTCCCTGATTTGATTCATATGATCTTCCCTTTGTGCCAACAGGACACCAAAATCTCTGGATCTCAGGTGTGGGAACAACAATACCTGAGAAAATAACTAGAGGAATTTAACAACTATCAACCCCTGTCGGACAGATACCCCAAACTAAACATCTCTTATCCCCAAACTCTATATCAGTGCCCAGAGGTTTTTGTTTGGTTAGAAGACGATTTTTCTCAGAACCCACCCCTCTTAATACAAACAAGGACGTGACGGAATACGAGTGTTAAAAGTCTAAAAAGTGCATACATTCCAAATCACTGAATCTCTTTGGAACCCCGGAGCCGAACTCGCAACCAATCACAAGCCCGTATTCCCTCATATGGTGATTTGTTTCACAGTATGAGGACAGCAGGTCTGGAGTGAAACACCAAACTTTGTTTTTTCTCCTATAACTTCAGCTAGAGAGGACCGCCAGAGAGGAGGGTGCGGGACACACTGAGACTGTAGGAGGGCTCCCCGGGGGCCCCCTCTGTGCAGTGAGCAGGGGGTCACCCACTTTAGCCCCTCGACCCTCTTCCTTCCAGACCGCAGCGGGGCCAGGCTTTCCCTCCCCGACTCAGGCCGGGTGCTGACAGCACATTTCACTCGACCCTCTCAGACTTTGAGAGTGTGTTCTCGACACCCCGGTGAAATGTGTTCTCTAATCAGACGCCATCTTCTTTCCGGGACAGCGCGTCGGCCATTTTACGAAACTCAATACGCGGAGTCGCGACCGTGGCGTCGTCGAGGAGGTTAGCCTGAGTGCGGCTTTTTGATTGGTTCTCTGAACGACGGCGAGCCCTCTGGCTGTCTCTGCGGCGTCCCCGCCCCCCTCTCTGGCTGACTACTACACATTATTAACTCCATGGAGCCTTTCACCAACACTGTTAAGAGACCCAGGAAATTTCATCTGGTTATCTTGGCTGGGAACAAGGCACTGCTGGACCACAGAATCCCTACCTCTCGCGACCAATCAGATTCTCCGTTTTTTGAAAACATCAGCTTTTTTTTTCTTTTCTTGTAGCGGAAAAAAAAGCGATGTTTAATCACTTCTGTGTACTGTTCAATTCACAGTATTAGAAAAATACTTTGTATCACGTTGAGGTAATTAAAATGCCAGATATGCAAAATAAACATACATATTTTTCTCTTTGTTGTACCAGTCTGGTGAAAGGCAATTTTCTTAAAATATAAAAGCTATCATATTCACATGACATCAGAATATCATGTGACATTGTTGTCATGGGAAATGGGTACATCACGTGACATCGTATTGACGTTACATCGGAATATCACGTTACGTTGGAATATCACGTGACAACGTGTTTTGTGTTACATTGCATTCACTTTACATTTTATAGGAATATCATGTTCCATCGCAATCATGTTACATTGAATCGGAATATTGCGTGACATCGTATTCACATTACATCGAATTGGAATAACATGTGAAATCGGAACACATGCTAAATAATGTAGTACTTGTAATAAGATTAGTATGAATAGTGTAACTGTGTAAATAGCGTTGTTGCTATTTTGAATCTGATATGTTTAACATCTAACCTGACCCTACCACGACCCTTTGAATGTTGCCCAGCGACCGACCAGCTGATCTGTCGGGGATTGGGAGACCCGTGCGGTGGCCATGTTGGCTCCCCACTCAGTACAGCCTGGTAGAGACCAGCCGCGAGCTCCTCTGCTGTCACAGACGGCTGCTCTCGAAGGCATGACATAACGACAGGCTGAGAGCAACTGTTGTTTCTAACACACGCTTCAAGAGATCCGTTTAGGGACACCAAGTGTCAAAATAGAAAACCCTCGTTTGTCAGCCGAGGATTTAGCGCTAATCGCCGTTCAAATCTGCTTTTAAAAAACGCCCCCCTCCACGCATCATCTTGAGCTGGGGGGTTCGTTCCAATGGCAACTCGCTTTGGAATGGACTGAAGATCTTTTGTTAGAAATCTTGTTAAATATTATCTATGCGTATATGTGCATTATACTTCAATATCAGTCGAGGAAAGAGCATGAGCGGCCTGGGAGCAGGGATTGGCAAGGTCCTCAAAGGGTTCAGGGGTCAGTAAGCCCCACATGTAAAACACACGGTACAAGTGCACTTCAGGGACAGCGTTGAGTAAGGAACCACGACCCGTGCTGCTACTCTACGATGCGCCCGCGAGCTGCTTCGGTGTGGGACGGTGGCGGTGCCAGCTCGGGGAAGTATGGCTTGGGCTGGACAAACCGGGTGAATGGGGAAGGGGGTCCGCATGGGGCCAGCAGTGTCTCGAAGAGCACATGCACTTCTCGTACCCAATCAGGACACACAGTATGTGTGTGCATCTAATCTTGTCGATAAAGTTACTCTTCGTCCTCGACGGCTGACCTCCTGTTTTGTCAGAGGAGGACTCTTGAGTTTTTGTCGGTATACAGAAGGCCAATGTCACGCATCCCTTGTGCGTGGGAACACGTGTTTGAAGGCAGGGAAGGCACCGTCTCGACCCCCAGGGCTGAGAGCTAGTGTGTGTCACTGCTGACCCCAGAGACAAAGCGTGGCTCCCGTCCAGACGGGACGAGAGCTCCTTTAGTCACCTACTATTCACAACCAGTGACCTCCCGGTTCACAGGGCACTACAGTAGACTACAGGTAACAACTACATACAACCTGCGGCTAAGAGGACCCTTCATCTTGAAAACGGGTCAGCTTTTATTGCTCTAGACAAATGAAGATGCAGCCACTCCGCGGAGGAGAACAGGCTGTTCACGAGGAGCAGGTTGGAGAGGAAAGGCTGTAGAGGATCAGGGGACATGCATAGGACCTTGGACATCACCAGAAAGAGATTCTGGCAACCTCACAGACATATATTCACCTTATCCAATGCTAAACCGACCACGGGTTTAACCCCGGTAGGACCCGAACCGCGTCCCAGACATGGTGCATGGACACCGGGGGGTAGCTGGGTTGTTTATGCGAACAGCGACATAACAAAGTGCTCCCTCTCCACATGCTGAGGCCTCTCCGTGCCGCCGTGGCAACCAGACAAGACAACAGGTGTGCTGGGGATTGGGTGACCAGAGAGGAGCGATTCTTGGGAAAATCCACCAGGGACCGGGCAGAATTACCCACTCCTCGTGCCAGTCGAGGAAAAGCGGCAGCGGCCAGCCAACCCTCATTAACACCCCCCCACACACACTCTCAATCTCACGCACATATACACACTCTATCTCACGCACACACACACTCCCTATCATGCACACACTCTCATAGCCACACACACACACTCTATCTCACGAGCACCAACACTCCCACACAGGAGCTTCCCTCTCAGGGCGTGGTTCCAGGAGGTTGTGCTGTCGTGTGTCTGTGTCTCTTCATCACTACTCTTGGTTCTGGACGGTGAAACCAGAGGCCGGGCGGAGGGATGCCCTGAGCCCACAGCTCACCTGCTGACAAGCTCTCTGCAACACAACGCTGGCAGCTAAACTCAGAGTGTGGTGAGCGCTGGTCTGGCAAACAACACAGGTCTGGGATTCTGTTCACATACATCCCCGCCACCCCACCCCCCACCCCCATCCCTCCCTTAAGGATTCCCTTGGCTTTAACGAAGACACACTGACAGACAGACAGAAAGACGGACGGACGGAGATGATCTACAGAGGGGGGTCGAACAGGTCCGGCTGTGTCTGGAGGTCCAGCTGGCTGTTGAAGAGCTCTATCTCTCGGTTGGCGTCGCAGACGTACTCTCTGATGAACTGCTCCATGTCTAGGCGACGGGATAAGGATAAAAACACGAGGACCAACACCAACACACACTGCTGCTCTGACCTGACTGCTGACCTTACATACGCATCGTTGGTTTACCCAGGGCCGCTGCTGGCCGTTTCGGTGCCCTACGCGAGCGGGGGGGGGGTAAAAACATATAATTGCCGAAATCGAGTGATAGGTTAAGCAATTAAGAAAAAACAAAGGTGGGCCTCTTCATAACTAATTTATATATTTTTTTAATTCAATAATGTACAAACCATAATTTTTGGTGCCCCCCCAGGTACTTGGTGCCCTATGCACTCTGCGTACTCTGCGTATAGGGAGCGGCGGGCCTGGGTTTACCTCCTATAGAAGGAACTGAAAACCTGCTGGAAGCATGCTGGAAAAGACGGTGCTAATGCCCAGGCATCCATACCATCCATCCCTCGGCTCCACTACACTCCTGGCTAAACACACCACGACGTGCGACGCGCACTATTATTTCCGACGCGTGAAATCCAAGCATGCAGAACGTAAACACTGGGGGGAATGCAGCGCGGCTAATGCGCTAGATAAACAACAACAGGTGGCTGGATGGAGAACTGGGTCGACCATGGCTGGGAAAAAAAAAGTCAAATCAAGAGAAAATAAAACACTGTGTGCACGTTCATTCAGCGCCCCACGCTCTCTCTATTCAGCAGCAGGACCGCGCCTCTCTCTCGCTCTCCATGCATGGCTTCTACAGGGACCTTGTCGCAATCACTTCCTGTGTGGGACAGGAAGTGAGAGCGCTAGCAGGAGCTAGGAGAATGGTATCTGTATCGACTTGACACTGGTTTTGGAGCAATGTGGATACAAAGAGTTAAGGTCAAGGAGGTTATGGTCGCTCACTGGTTGCCCTTCTCCTTCCCCCTTCAGGAGGGTCTCACCGCGGACCAGCTGAACTCCCTGGAGAAGGTCTTTGAGGGCACCTACAAGACCAAGTACCCCATCGCGTGGTACAACGCAGCCCGCATACTCAACAATGAGGACCAACAATGGTCCTCATTGTTGAGTTCAATTGGGTGCCCTCTACAAAGACTTAAAGGAGGATTTGTCACCCTTCATACAGCAGATCAAGAGGCAACTGCTTGGCTAAAGGACTTTGCAATCGCTAAATAAATACCTGTACTCACTAATGACCTGTATCTAAATAATATTGACTTAACAGTGAGCTGTAATAGAGACTGTACCTGAAAGTGCCAAAACACAGTATAAAGCACTTTTCCCCTGACACTGCTTTAAGATATAAAGTACTAGGAGGTAAAGTTATTAAGTCTTTAAAAGTAAGGTACGTGCTGTACAGGAAGTTGATGCTGACCACACATTTGGACATTTGATCCAAATTTCGACTCCTACCTGCAGGCTTGTGTTGTTTAGTAGTTCCCCTCTCAGTCTAGTAATGATTTACTTCCCAACAGAAGCTGATATTCAACACCAGAAAACACTTACCACAGCTATCGGTTATCACAGCAAATTCAATCTTTCAAATAAACAATCACATCATAAGATCAACACATTGTCTGCATTTGTATTCCATCTGTAGAGTTTAATAAAAAAAAAATGGAAAAAATCAATGAGGTCTTTACTTGACTGTGTTTTTCTGAATGAAGTGCCTTAATCCTCAACCTCTCAAAGACATGGTATTAATGCCAACTAGAGTGTGCTACACCTTGCTGAAGTTAAAGGCAGTACAGATAAGTGAGAGAGATAGTTATTTGAGCGGTTAAGTACACTTCCATTATTAATATCCTCTCCCTACGGCGCCTCCTTAAGAACAACTCATTATTGTGTACTCCAGGGTCAAAGGTCGCTGGGTTCCGTCTTGCTATCGGAGGGGGGTTTAGGTGCTTCTGTTGTGATGAGCCTGTGCCCCGTCGGAGGGGGCGTGGACCAGAGGGTGTGTGGGCGAGCAGGAAAACCACCACGTCACTGGCCTCCAGCTGGGTTCAAAGGACGTTAGCCCTGCCCAGCGGCCGTGCCCCGCTGCTAGGGGGAGGCAGCGTCAGCCCCAGCCCTCAGTCAGGTGCAGTAGCTCGCAGACTGCCCAGCATCTCCCCTCTATCCCTCTCTGCTCTGAGAGAACTTTCTACTGTAGCTGCTTGAAAACACACCAAGCCAAGATGCCTAAATCAGTAAGATCTACTTCTTTGGTTCCTCGTGGGGGATTTAGTTCAAACTAAATGCAGTTATGTAAGGTGAAACAATGATGACATAATGACATGACGATGGTATAATGACGGCCCCCCTAATGTCTTCTGTCTGGTGTTTGTAACGGGACAATGTTTGATTTGATGCTCGTACCGTGTTGGATAGAGCTCTGTTCTGCTTGGTTCTTCACACCAAGTCATGAGAACCCAGCCACTTATCTTCAAGGACGTGTGTGACATAATGAATGGAGACACTAAAGGTCTAAAGGTATTTTCTGTTCAACCCAGTCATCTTTCAACGTCTTTGTTTAATACGACTGCATCACCTTCTCTCACATGATCAGCAGCTCGCGGATTTCACTTTCTCTCAAGTTAGAAGTTAACTGCTCATGATCATATCGCTGCATTGTCTCTGTGGAGACAATGCAGCGACACCACTACCGCAACCGTACTCAGGCCCAGTTGAGATTGCCTAGTGTGAGCACAGGCCAGCGCACAGCAGGGGGGAGGGGGGCAATCGTACTTGAGCACGGTACAGGTGTGAAACAGACTTGGGCACGGTACAGATGGCCTAGTGTGAGTGCGCCCTGAGTAAGTCCGCATGGTGGCTCCAGCTTAAGTATGCAGAGTCCCTTCAAGGGTACGTAGGGTATGCTGCACGCACCTTAGTGACGTCCGCTGCGTGGTCAGCACGTGCACTACGTACTCAGGCCTTACTCGCTAGGGGAGAAAAGTACTCAAGTAATTATACACATGTACCAATGTGAGGTGTTTGTACTTGAGTTATACTTTTTCACCACAAGTATAAGTATTTATATATCTATTATAGTATAAATATTGAAGTAAGGGTTTGCAAGAACCTACTTTTATTTCAGAAACTTGGTGCTACTGTGTCTGGACCACATTTACCACAAACTACTAACGGTAATACTTCAATAGTACACTGAATGGAGGACAGTTCCTTTATAATTCAGCAAGGTAAAGGATTGGAGTACTTTTCCCACTACTGCCTGTACTGTTGACAGAGCAACTACCTAAACACAGAGCAGGTTAAGGCCCCGTCCACATGGAGCCGAAATGGGCGAAAACGATCCAGTTTCGTTTTATGCGGTTCAAGAATATCTCCGTAAAGACGGATTCATTGTGAAACTGCATCAAGCTGTAGAAATGCTGTAGTAAATATTCAAGGCACTGGTTCTCCACAGAAAAAAGTGGAGCACATCAAGCCTGTGCGCTGTATACAAACATTCAGTCATGAGGAGATTCAACCTTTTAAATTGAGCAGAAATACTTTTTAAAGCTACAAAAATATACAAAAATAAAAAAGTAAAAATCAACGTAACTGACGTCGCCCAGCTGATGGGGGGCTAATGACGTCATCGTTTGCGTTTCAGGCGTCCACACGAATCCCAACAACAAACCACATAGGTCCGGATAGATTTGAAACCTTTGGAACATTGTTTCAGAAATGTGCGGTTTCAGGCACCGGATTCGCCGGCTCCGTCTGGACGGTCGGCCGAAAAGCACAAGACTTATGCGGTTTCACCAAAAAAATCGTCTCCGAGTGGACGGGGCCTAGGATCACCGGCTGATGTATGGGGGGGGGGGGGGGGGGGGGGGCCGGCATCTGTTAGAGTCTCCATGCCTGTGTGCTCTAACAGATGCCAGCGTTTCAAAGTGAAATGGTTAACCCAAAGTTGGTTACGTTTTTGGACATGACATGTACCAACACTATTTCCACCGATAAGTGTGGCATTAGTCAATCAAATCATTCAAACTCTATTTGTGTCGAACAAAAAGTGCAGAAACTGTGCTACAAAGCGCTTAACAAGGGAACAAAAACGTTAAGAAGGAGAAGGAATGCTCTCTGTATTGGTAATGAGTAACTGTCCAATCACAAGTCATGCATATCGTAGGGCGGAAACCCTAATGTAAAGGTTGCTGCAATAGCGATGGCGGCGGCGGAGGCCATTTTCTGAGCCCCGGGTAATTCTGTGCAGAATTTGGTGGCATGATGTGAGGGAATGTCGAGCTGGAGTTACGATGCCATAGTCCGATGTTTCGGGACTTTATCTTTACGACGGCCCTGGTGTGCACTAAAGAGTGGCTTTATAAAACAGTTGGGTAACACTTTAATGGGGTCAGGGTTCACGGACAATTGTTTTACACCGTACTAAATTTTCATTTGTGGAAAAGAGCAGGATGTCTTTTAGAACACGTTCACGTTGAAACGTTCTCCATTAGTTACGTATCTACACCAGGGGAATTTCTATGTTTCATAAACATTCGGGGCTTAGCCCAAAGGGAAAGTGAAAATGCACGCGTAGCGCGTGGCAAACTGTATGCTTTATGCATGCAAATCTTTTCACAATGCTTTACCTAAATAAACAAAATACGCAGATTATTATAGCTTTAAATAGCTACCTGACTGCTGTGCGGCTTATCCCCAAACATCTAATGTTCAATTCAAGTTATTTCAGAGTAAAATGAATACAAGTGAGACAGACCTTACATATATACAGTGGGGCAAAAAAGTATTTAGTCAGCCACCAATTGTGCAAGTTCTCCCACTTAAAAAGATGAGAGAGGCCTGTAATTTTCATCATAGGTATACCTCAGCTATGAGAGACAAAATGAAAAAAATTTATTTGCAAATGATGGTGGAAAATAAGTATTTGGTCAATAACAAAAGGTCATCTCAATACTTTGTTACATGCCCTTTGATGGCAATGACAGAGGTCAAACGTTTTCTGTAAGTCTTTACAAGGTTTTCACACACTGCTGCTGGTATTTTGGCCCATTCCTCCATGCAGATCTCCTCTAGAGCAGTGATGTTTTTGGGCCACACAGACTTTCAACTCCCTCCAAAGATTTTCTATGGGGTTGAGATCTGGAGACTGGCTAGGCCACTCCAGGACCTTGAAATGCTTCTTACGAAGTCACTCCTTCGTTGCCCGGGCGGTGTGTTTGGGGTCATTGTCATGCTGAAAGACCCAGCCACGTTTCATCTTCAGTGCCCTTGCTGATGGAAGGAGGTTTTCACTCAAAATCTCACAATACATGGCCCCATTCATTCTTTCCGTCACATGGATCAGACGTCCTGGTCCCTTGGCAGAAAAACAGCCCCAAAGCATGGTGTTTCCACCCCCATGCTTCACTGTAGGTATGGTGTTCTTTGGATGCAACTCAGCATTCTTTCTCCTCCAAACACGACGAGTTGAGTTTTTACCAAAAAGTTGTATTTTGGTTTCATCTGACCATATGACATTCTCCCAATCCTGTTCTGGATCATCCAAATGCTCTCTAGCAAACTTCAAACGGGCCCGGACATGCACTGGCTTTAGCAGGGGGACACGTCTGGCACAGCAGGATTTGAGTCCCTGGTGGCGTAGTGTGTTAGTGATGGTAGCCTTTGTAACTTTGGTCCCAGCTCTCTGGAGGTCATTCACTAGGTCCCCCCGTGTGGTTCTGGGATTTTTGTTCACCGTTCTTGTGATCATTCTGACCCCACAGGGTGAGATCTTGCGTGGAGCCCCAGATCGAGGGAGATTATCAGTGGTCTTGTATGTATTCCATTTCCTAATAATTGCTCCCACAGTTGATTTCTTCACACCAAGCTGCTTACCTATTGCAGATTCAGACTTCCCAGCCTGGTGCAGGTCTACAATTGGGTTTCTGGTGTCCTTTGACAGCTTTGGTCTTGGCCATAGTGGAGTTTGGAGTGTGACTGTTTGAGGTTGTGGACAGGTGTCTTTAATACTGATAAGGAGTTCAAACAGGTGCCATTAATACAGGTAACAAGTGGAGGACAGAGGAGCCTCTTAAAGAAGAAGTTACAGGTCTGTGACAGCCAGAAATCTTGCTGGTTTGTAGGTGACCAAATACTTATTTTCCACCATAATTTGCAAATAAATTCTTAAAAAAATCAGACAATGTGATTTTCTGGATTTTTTTTTTCATTTTGTCTCTCATAGCTGAGGTTTACCTATGATGAAAATTACAGTCCTCTCTCGTCTTATAAAGTGGGAGAACTTGCACAATTGGTGGCTGACTAAATACTTTTTTGCCCCACTGTATATACATCAATATATGGATCTGACTTGGGATAGGATAGGTTAATTCACTTGAGGTGGTAAACCGTCTGGTTATGTTTTTTAACTGTTTATTTCCTTTGCCAGAAGGACTATCTAGAAGTACTAGGCTACTTATAAATATTAGAAAAAATATATATATATTTTTTTTTTGATACCATATACCAGAATAAAACGACAGTTACGTATGTAACTACGGTTCTATGAATTCCGGATGACCACCAGAGGCGGTGCTTTAGCACTGGATGTTCCATCCCGCGCATGCACAGGTCGATTAATTATACCAACAAAGTCACCTGTGACACCTGGGTGACCCGAGAATGTCTATATATTCCAGAAGTCACCCGAGGATCTGTTCCAACTGGATCTGAGAAGTCTGAGTGACAAAGAAGTCTGGCGGTCATCCGGAATTCATAGAACCCTAGTTACATACGTAACTTTCGTTCTATTTCATTCCTACTGACCACCAGAGGCGGTGCTTTAGCACTGGATGACTAATACCAAAAAGGTCACGAAGAGTGCTCACCAATTAAGGGCTCGAAGCCGTCGACAAGACAGCTGTCGCCACAGGATGATGAGCAACGACATTAACCCTGTATAATCGGGCAAATGTACATGATGAGGACCATGTAGCCGCGGAGCAAATGTCCTGAAGTGGAACCACCTTCAAGGCAGCCAATGATGTAGCCATACTCCTGGTAGAGTGGCACTTAATGGCCAAGGGCACAGGGAGCCCCTGTGCTCTATATGCATTCAAGACCACATCCACAATCCAGTGGGAGTGTCTCTGTTTCGACAGGGCAGCCCCCTTCCTGCAGCCCCCGTAACAGACAAAGAGGTTATCCGTCTTACGGAAGCTGGTTGTCGCTTCAACATATGCCTGAAGCGCCCGCACCGGGCACAACAGGTCTGACACTCTTTCTGCACCCCCTGGAGAGCCTGGGGGATTGAAAGCAGCCAACTCGATTAATTGGTTTACATGATGGGGAGACAATCATTTGGGTATGAAGGATGGATTCGGCCTTCTATTCGGAAGGAAAGAGATCTGCCACTGCCCTGCCATACCTGTCCCAAATCATGCCCACCACCTCTGGATGGAGTCTCCACTCTCCGGGGGTTGGCCCTTGGCGAGAGAGGTCTGCCGCTGTGTTCCGGACACCTGGAACATGGACAGCCCTCAGGCTTAGAAAATGGGGGAACGCCCACGTAAGGAGCCTTTGCGTGACCCGCAGGCTCTGCCTCGATCTGGTGCCCCCTGATGGTTGACGTGATGGTTGACCGACATGTTCTTGTACGGACAGACAACACCTCCACAGTCTACTGTGGAGGTGTTGTCTGTCCATACAAGAACATGTTGGTTCCTCAGAACTGGAAGGAAGTGCATGAGAGCTAAGAACACCGCAAGGAGTTCCAGCACATTTATATGCTCCAGTCTCTGCCGGGCATCCCACTGGCCTCTGACAGTCCTGTACTGCCATACTGCACCCCAGCCGGAAAGGGAGGCGTCTGTCTCTACAACCTGCCGCCGGGAAGCTATCCTCCCTAAGGGCTCACCCCGCAATCAGGTATGCCCTCTCTCCGGGGTCTGAGGGCCCGAAGGCACTGCCCAGACACCCTGACCATCTTGTGTCTCTGCCACTTGGGGTCCAAGTGGAGACCATTCGCCCAGATGTGAAGAGGACGCAACTTCAGAAGGCCTAGGGGGACCACCATGGGTGCTGACGTCAGCACACCTATCAGTCGAAGGAAGAGGCTGTATTCCAGCAACCTCCCCCGCCTGAAGCGCTGTAGCAGCTGCAGAATGGTAGCTACGCGCTCTGGAGAGAGGCAGGCTCGCATGGCCACTGAGTCGAGCACCAGCTCCCAGATAGATCACAACCCGACATGGTGTAAGGTTGCTCTTTGTAAAGTTGACCGTGACGCCAAGCCGGTCCACATGTCTGAGGAGCATGGCTGTATCCCTGATCGCCTGCTCCTGAGTTGGGGAAATTACCAACCACTCGTCCAGGAATGGCAGTATCGCCATACCTGTGGCCTGTAACGGTGACAGGGCTGCTGCTACACACCGTGTAAATATACGCGGGGCCAGAGACAGCCCGAACGGAAGAACCCTGAACTGGTACACCTTGCCCAGAAAAGCAAAGCGGAGAAACCTCCTGTGATGTTGGGTAATAGGGACGTGAAAGTAAGCGTCTTTCAGGTCTATTGACATGAACCAGTCCCCCTGAGTGATAGCCTGGAGGACATCTGCAACACGCAGCATGTGGAAGGGAAGAACCTTGAGGAACTTATTCAGCCCTCTCAAGTCCAGAATGGGGCGAAACCCGCCATCCTTCTTCGGTACCAGAGAGTAGGTTGAGTAGAACCCATCGAGCTGTTCTTGTGGTTCTACTACTTCGATGGCACCCTTTCCAAGGAGGGTGGCTACTTCCTGTCTCAGAACCAGGGATCTGTCGGGATCGTTGACCGCAGTAACTTTGATCCCGCTGAAAGTTGGGGGCCGGCGTCGGAATTGGAGTGTGTCTGTGGTCTGCTCTTCCCAGTAGCTCAAGTGCTGCTGAGAAAAGCGTCCAACAACCGGCCCTTGAACTTACCTACCCCCCTTGCCCCTAGGGGCCCTGGGGAGGCGTTGGCTGGGCGCCAGACCTCTTGGCGCCTGAAATGCCACCGGTGGCGCAGTGCTACAGCGCTGGTCAACCTGCGCTGAGAAGTGCTGGCTCCTCGATTGACCACCTGAACGTGGTTGAGAGCTATTAAGCTAGCAAACTGCTGGCTAACCAGGCCAACCTGTACACTTCGCTCCAGGGCCTGAAGAGCAGCTGGCCCAAATGTCTGGCCTGGGACCACTGGAAGAGAACGGAGGGTCCGTCGACACACCTCCGACAGGGGCGATTGCGCCAGCCAAACCTGGCGGCGTGCCAACATAATAGTTGACATTAATCTTCCTAGCTCTCTAGTCATATACGCAAAAGTCTGCAGTGAAGCATCACTGAGGGTCCATGCTTAAGGATCAGCACCTGATCCCTGTATAGTTTGAGACAGCGGCAGAACGATGTGAGAAAGCAAATTCCCAAGACGTCCCACACGGGCAGCAATGTTGTAACTCCTGGTAAGGAGTAATCCGGCACTGGGCCGAGGGCAGCGCGCATTGGCTGAACGCATTGGGCAGAACACATTGGCTCTCAGAACCTCGTCTGGGGAGACAACCAGGGATGCTATAGCAGGCTCAATCGGAGCTAACCGGTTTAAGCCACAAGTATCAGTGTTGGCCATAGTTGCCAGAAATTTGTTATCACTAGTGTGATGGGAGAGAGCCCTTGAATCTGGCCAGGATCTAAGAAGCTCTGCGATGTACGGCTCAGGGGAGCAAAGAGAAAACAGAAGGTTGAGCGGCTTGTGAAATAAAGGCATTCACAGGTGCAGATGAAAACAGGAGCTTCATCTAACCCCAGTCTTGCCAGGGCCATTCGCATGGCTGGTTTAAGTGTCGCGGCCGGACACTGACCCTCTAGCCGAGCCGCCCAGAGACCCTTGAGAGAAAGCCTGAGAGGCAAGGGACCTTACCTCGTCGACCCCTTGTTCTTCCACCTCTGTAAAGAGACTACAGGACGCAGCTGTAGACAGCATGTCATCCTCTGGATAAGTAGGTTGCGCAGCCGCAGGGGCCGCGGCTGGTACACCCTGAGCTGGTTGGAGTTTCTGTAGGAGGGCTTTAATCTGAGCAACCTCATCCGAAAGCATATCCACTTGGTTTGCCAAGTTGTCGACCTTACGGGACTTCCCGGGGCTCCCCCAGCTGCCGGGGCACGGCGCCTGGTGCCACTAGGACCAAGACCCAAAGGGGGCAACCCTGGTCCGCCCTCCACCTCAGCCAACCTGGCTAGCCTCAGTGTATGAGGCATGAAACTACAGTTCATGCATGGGTTATCTGACACTGATTCCCTCAGGTGTTCAACCCCGAGACATGCAGAGCAATGGTCATGGCCATCCTCCGTCTGCAGGGAGGCCATGCAGGCGACACAATTATGGGGGCTCAACATGTCGGCAAAAAATTAATTGCAAGTAAATTAATTAGTAGGCTAGGCAGTCGAGCTTTAGGCGAGAGCACCCGAGTAACGACACGACACCCCGACAATAACACAGTGACGGCGAGCCTTGGAAACCCAAGTTGGCACATTCATGCCAACTTGGCAGCCCACTGGAGAGCAAATTAGCACAGGCTAGACAATCAGTCTTTAGGCGAGAGCACCGGAACAATGATGCGCCCGAAAAACAGTGCGCTAGGAAAATACAGTGACGGCGACTTTTGAAACCCTAAGCCACTCACTGGCGATCAAATCAAAGAACGCAACCGGCAAAATAAATAGTGACGGCGGCTTGGACCCAAAGCCGTGCACTAGCGAGCATACAATGAGCAACTGGGCTTAGGCGAAAGAACCCTAGAAACGGTGCGAGACCGAAAGAATAACACAGCGACTGAAAACTAGCCGCCGACTAATGCTCTAAGCAAAATAAAGCAAAAGTTGGAAAGGGGAATCAGCTGCCGCGATAGCCGACAGCTACGCATAGCCTACACACTTTACTCACCCCTTGCCGCAGACGAAATCGAACAAATTGCAAGTTGCAGCCTTTGGTGGACGAGGTCGAATCGAGGCACCAACCCTTGGGTTACAAGGCTACTTGCGACAAGCTAATATGGTATCTTACAACAAACAATGTTTGTGTGTCCTGCTCGTCCGCTACCACGAGAAGACAGAAGGAACAGATCCTCGGGTGACTTGGAATATATAGACATTCTCGGGTCACCCAGGTGTCACAGGTGACTTTGTTGGTATAATTAATCGACCTGCGCATGCGCGGGATGGAACATCCAGTGCTAAAGCACCGCCTCTGGCGGTCAGTAGGAATGAAATGGAACAGCATAGTGACGCCACTGATCAACACTGTGTGTTCGTTGTCCCATTTGATCTGTTTTGTAGTGTTGAATAGATAGATAGAAGATAGATATAATTCAATTGTCATTACCCAGAGTACAGCAAAATTGAGTGCCTAATGTAAAATATATTATATATATATAGTATACTTTTTTTATAGCTGTTGAAGGATTGAAGAATTGCTCAGGAAATCTTTAAGATGCATTGGAGACATATCCGAGAACTGTTTAAGCCATATTCAAGACCCGTTGAACACTCATTTAAGTTCTAGGAGCTGCATCAACAAATTGAAGGATTTTGGGGCGCACCGGTGGCTCACCGGGTAGAGCGCGTATAGGCTCTATATGGGCTCAGTCCTCACCGCAAGCGACCCGGGTTCGATTTCTGCCTGTGGTCCTTGGCTGCATGTCCTCCCCTCTACCTCCCAGGCCTCTCTGTCTATCACTCTATAATAAAAAGCATTGAAGAAAATGCAAATGCAAGGATTTTAGAATCCTTTAGTTTCATTTTTGTCTGATATTTATGAATACATATAGTTCTTACAGCCTGTGTAGTCCAACTGGTATGTTTTCGCATAAATACCGCCAGGTTAAGGGTTCGATTCCCGGCTGTCCATATACGAATTCATGCACTGCTGTTATTGCATGACGCTGAGAAACATTTGTCTCTACCTACCTAACATTACATAACATAGCTTAGCATAACATAGCATAACATAGCATAACAATGACTAACATAGCATAACATTGACTAACAGCATAACATTGACTAACATAGCATAACATTGACTAACATAGCATAGCATACCATAACTTAGCATAACATAGTGTAGCACCCGTGGTCTTAGCCGGAATGGGCAGATAGGATGCTAGCATCAGTCCAGGTCCTTAAGAAGTTAAACACTAATGACTCACGAAGGGAGTTGGTGTTGGTTGAATCGATGAGCAATTTTAATGCCTTTTATCATAAAACATTGATACAAAATAAAGCTTTTGAAAATAACAAACAAAACCAAAAGAATAAGTCCTTTGTAGCTGGATTCCCCAGCTACAGTACTCCTTGGGAAAGGAGTTGTTCGGTCAAGGAATGTCTAGTTCAGGGGGGAATATCCGGATATGTGTGTTTCAGTTTCTCTTACTACTACCCAGGTAGGTAGTGTGTATCTATCTGTTGTGTCTTATCTGTAATGAATGAATCTTCACAATCGTCTGTGGCGGTGTTCACGGCTGGCCACGCCGTATCCAAGACATCCACAGTTCTATTGGGCAAAGCTCGCCATCGTAGATTCAATCTTCCTGGGATCAAACAAAAAAACCAACCTGCACAAATAGTGCAGAATTGAAAGTTATCTGGTACTATTCTGTATCAAACATGGGATTTTACTAATCTATATTACAATGTATAACCAAAAAACAAGGTTATATTTATAATTATAATGAAATGAATTGTCACCTATCAGGACAATTAGTATTTAAACCACAAAGAATGAAATACTAATCTTGAATTACAATATGATCATATCAAACAATTAATTATTTATCTTTTTAAACCATGTTTCTTTACAACTTTACATTTGTAATTTAATGAAATTATTCTTCAACTTTATTTAACAAGTGCACTATATTCAACTAAATAAATTCAATCAGCCTTAAAGTGGGTTAAGTATGCAAAACAATGTCCATCAGTAACATCAAAATAAGTGCATTGCTCCTTTAAGGTTTCATCATGTCTATGCTGCTCTACTAACGAAGATGCGTCCTTAGCATAGCGATTGACCTTCGCTAACATTAGCATACAATTAGCCTGGTATGAACGATTAGCAGCTAGCACTTAGCATGTAGCTAACGATTAGCGATAGCATGAGCGATTCACTAAACACATTTAAAAATGACACCATGAACACAAAAGTATAAATAAAAGGTATCTGAACTCAAACAGCATTTATAGTATCTTGTTCTCTTTAGTACTAAGCAACAATACATTAGCATTGGCATGCGCAACACTCACCAAAGATTCAAGTGAACAATGTAATTCGTGGTAGTTACCCTCTATTTTCAATGTTCAGGTCCTAATAAAACAACACCTTATTTATACCATGGAAATATTTATGACTGAATTAATCAAGGTGGTAATAATCATTTATGGCGTTTTATACCGGGAGATTCTCTGTTGTGCTTAATACCTGGCGTCTGTCCAGTGTTACGGTTCAAGGTGACCCCCTGGAAACGGGGCGCTCACGTGTAATTTCCTGCTACTGGAATTAAATCGAGCGCTCCCTACTGGAGAACTCATGCAATTGCATCTTTCAATAATAAAGGGTTTAGTAGCCCTATATTCCATATGGGTTACAATAGCATAGCATAACCTAACCTAACTTAATGCATTGTTATGGAGCTGTTGGCTTGGAGGTCATGTGACTAAAGAGAGGTGATGTGTGTTCTGCAGATCAACGTCCGGGTGACCACCATGGACGCAGAGCTCGAGTTCTCCCTCAACCCAAACACCACGGGGAAGCAGCTCTTTGACCAGGTCAGTACCCTAACCCCGACCCCTGACCCCTAACCCCTGACCCACCCAAACACCACGGGGAAGCAGCTCTTTGACCAGGTCAGTACCCTAACCCCGACCCCTGACCCCTAACCCCTGACCCACCCAAACACCACGGGGAAGCAGCTCTTTGACCAGGTCAGTACCCTAACCCCGACCCCTGACCCCTAACCCCTGACCCACCCAAACACCACAGGGAAGCAGCTCTTTGACCAGGTCAGTACCCTAACCCTGACCCCTAACCGGCCGAAACACCACCCCGAAGCAGTTCTTACCCATAACCAGAGTAACAGTCTAACCAGTGCTGGTGGGTTTGGCTACCAGTCTAACCAGTGCTGGTGGGTGTGGGTAACAGTCTAACCAGTGCTAGTGGGTGTGGGTACCAGTTTAACATCTGATCCTGATAACACTCCCCTGTCACCCTGCTATCGACCCTCCGATACCCAGGGATCAGGACACATTCCTCCCTGACGCATCCTGCAGACACACCCCCTGCTGTGACCGGGAGAGGAGGTCTGACTGCGTCTCTGGGTCTCACTGCGTCTCTAGGTCTCACGGCGTCTCTAGGTCTCACTGCATCTCTAGGTCTCACTGCGTCTCTAGGTCTCATTGCGTCTTTAGGTCTCACTGCGTCTCTAGGTCTCACTGAGCCTCCAGGTCTCACAGCGTCTCTAGGTCTCACTGCGTCTCTAGGTCTCACTGCGTACTACACGGGTGGTTCTCAATCTGTGGGCCGGGAGCCGTCAGTGGGTCCCAAGAAGGACACGATCCAAATTTCTATTCAGCAAAATGTTAAAATGATACGTGTATACATGTATAAAAGTTGTGGATATGCTTTGACACATTATTGGCATGTCCTTTCAATATTTAATTATTCTCGTAATCGAGCCATAGAAAAAAGATCCGCGCAGCAGATTAGATCCATAAAGATACACACACAACTGTTAACAGGCCTTAGATGAGTTTGTTTTATGTTTTAATAAAGGGCAAAGTGGAGAGGAAAGTAGGGCGATAGGAGAGTCCTTCTGCTAGATGTCTTCCTAGTTCACATGCTTTATCTTATCACTTTCACGTGGATTAGTAGATTGTGTTCCCCGGTTGTTTAGGAAGACTTAACGAGTGAAGATGAGTCTACTACGTGAGCCTTCGAACGTAAAGGTAGCAGACCCATAATTAGTTTTACGAGCCACACCTGTGCTGGTCCAATGACTCTTCTCTGAGAAAAGCCTCTGTTCGGACCGTCTGTGTATGTAGCGTTAGCGATAGCTTCCAGGCTGGCATTTCCCCCAGAAGATCTTTTGCTTGACCTGCCACTGACATGGCTTGTTGTCGAGTTAAGCTTTTTATTTTCCCTTTCAAACCACAGTCTGTGGCTGCCTTTGGGTCCGCCTTTCTCAATCAGTACAGCGTGTCTCATCGAACTAGGGATTTATTTATTTTTTAATCTGAAAAGTCTAAAAGCAATGCTAAACTCAGAACTTCACTAATGTGACACACAGACATGTCGTGACAATTGAATATACATTTGATTTCGAGTGTATTATGACAGGTGATGATGTACTTGTCGAATTAAACAATAAACTGTGATTTTATCACAGATCCTAGATCAGACAGTGATTGCAGATTTCAGAACAGGACAATCGTTAGATTACTCATTAGACTCATTTTAAGATCCTAGATAAGACGGTGATTGCAGATTTCAGAACAGGACAATCGTTAGATTACTCATTAGACTGATTTTAAAATCCTTGATCAGACAGTGATTGTGGATTTCTGAACAGTAAGATTTCAGATCACAGTGTGATCGTTAGATTACTGATTAGACTGTGATTTAAAGACCGATCAGGCTGTGATTGTAGAGTTCCGAACAGTGAGATTCCAGATCATACTGCGCTTGTTAGATGACTGATGAGACTGTGATTTTGAGAGCCCAGATTGGACCATTTGCTACATGATGCATCAGAATGTAACTCTAATGGCTGAATCTTTGTTCTCTGTGTCCAAGGTGGCCAGGACCATCGGCCTGAGGGAGATCTGGTACTTCAGCCTGCAGTATCTGGACAACAAAGGCTTCCAGTCCTGGCTCAAGTTTGACAAGAAGGTAAATAGAGCAAGGACTCGCACAGATGACTGAATGAACGGATCCTGCCCAAAATCTGTTTTATGCTTTCATGGAAGGAGTTTTACGTGTAGAATAATTCGTTTTCTAAGTCGATTTATGATAATTATTATTTTGAGGAGAATAATGAATTGCGTTTCTTTGTCTGATTACAAGTCTAATTACAATTTTTCCATATTTTGAATTGAATATAGTTGTGCAAAGCCACACTGAGCTACAGAATGCTATGCTAAGCAACGCTGAGCTACACAATGCTATGCCAAGCTGAGTGCTTCTCGGGGGTCATGCCACCATTTCTTCACTGTTACACTGCTGTACCCTCTTCACTGTTACACTGCTGTTCACTTCATTCCCCCCCCCCCCCACAGGTGATGGCCCAGGACGTGAGGAAGGAGTCCCCCCTGCTGTTTAAGTTCCGGGCCAAGTTCTACCCGGAGGATGTGGCTGACGAGCTGATCCAGGACGTGACCCAGAAGCTCTTCTTCCTGCAGGTGAAGGATCTGATCCTGGGCGACGAGATCTACTGCCCCCCGGAGTCGGCCGTGCTGCTCGCCTCCTACGCCGTCCAGGCCAAGTTCGGAGGCTACAACAAGCATGTTCACGAGCGCGGCTACCTGTCCGGAGACCGGCTGCTGCCCAAGAGGTACGCACATGCACACGTAACACACAGAACGCTAACACACACCCAGAAACCTAACACACACACACACACAAACAGACCTACACACACACTGACACCTCGATTTTCTATTGTCTAGCTTTCAGAATTTAAACTCGCTCAGGGTGAAAATAAATTTCTAGTTAGCGTTTATTTGTAAATTATTTTCCTTTAGACATTTTCTGAGTAGCCCCTGCAGTACTCCAAAGTACCCCTAGTGGTACGCGTACCCCCATTTGAGAACCGCTGCCTCAGCTAACCCCGGCCCCCCCGTGTCTCTGCTGCCCAGGGTTCTGGACCGACACAAGATGTCCAAGGACCAGTGGGAGGAGCGGGTGCAGATCTGGCACGACGAGCACGGCTCCATGGTCAAGTGAGTTCACCTGGAATCCACTCAGATTACCCCCCCCCCCCCCAAACCCCTCTCTTACACACTTGCTGTATGTTTTATGTCCTGGTGCTTAATGTACGCCCTTATTGTATGTTGTACGTCCTGGCACTTAATGTACGCCCTTATTGTATGTTGTACGTCCTGGCACTTAATGTACGCCCTTATTGTATGTTGTACGTCCTGGCGCTTAATGTACGCCCTTATTGTATGTTGTACGTCCTGGCACTTAATGTACGCACTCATTGTTTGTAGTACGTCCTTGCACTTACAAAAATAGTGCTAGCATTTTGTAGCATCTTATCCTAGCTAGCTTTCTTGTATACAGGGAAGGGGTAAACCTAACAATTGTTAGTGCTTCACTGTCCTCGACTTTGATCCATCGAATAGGCCACAATACAATACAATAATTGTATTCAATTTGTCATTCAGTAATAGAAAAAAAGGACATTTCTATGTATGTTATGTAGTGTTAATAAATGACACAAAATGGCCGTCTCGTCCGACCTCGCTCCTGTGTGTGTTCCCTAACCCGAACCCTAACCCTGACCCTAACTCCTGTCTGTTCCCTAACCCTGACCCTAATTCCTGTGTGTTCCCTAACCCTAACCCTGACCCTAACTCCTGTGTGTTCCCTAACCCTGACCCTAACTCCTGTGTGTTCCCTAACCCTAACCCTGACCCTAACTCCTGTGTGTTCCCTAACCCTAACCCTGACCCTAACTCCTGTGTGTTCCCTAACCCTAACCCTGACCCTAACTCCTGTGTGTTCCCTAACCCTAACCCTGACCCTAACTCCTGTGTGTTCCCTAACCCTAACCCTGACCCTAACTCCTGTGTTCCCTAACCCTAACCCTGACCCTAACTCCTGTGTGTTCCCTAACCCTAACCCTGACCCTAACTCCTGTGTGTTCCCTAACCCTAACCCTGACCCTAACTCCTGTGTGTTCCCTAACCCTGACCCTAACTCCTGTGTGTTCCCTAACCCTAACCCTGACCCTAACTCCTGTCTGTTCCCTAACCCTGACCCTAATTCCTGTGTGTTCCCTGACCCTAACTCCTGTGTGTTCCCTAACCCTAACCCTGACCCTAACTCCTGTGTGTTCCCTAACCCTAACCCTGACCCTGACCCTGGCCCACAGAGAGGACGCGGTGCTGGAGTACCTGAAGGTCGCCCAGGACCTGGAGATGTACGGCGTCAACTTCTTCGAGATCAAGAACAGGAAGAGCACGGACCTGTGGCTGAGCGTGGACGCCCTGGGCCTCGACATCTACGTGAATGCTGACAGGTGAGTCCCAGCGCGCGTGTGCCAGCTTGCATGTGTGCGTTTGCGCGCGTTTGTGTGCGCGTGTGTGACGTTGGGCTGCGGTCACTAACCCAGCCCCCCCCCCCCCCCCTTCCCCCCCCCAGCACGTTTGACCGCCGGACCAAGGGTTTGTGTTCACAGAGTTCATTGGCCCAGTTGTGTCTGTGTATGTTCTGACGTTACACTGATAGCAATTTGAATAATATTTGCCTATTGAGTAGAGGGAGAGAGGTCTTTTTTTTTTTTTTGTCTTGATTTTTATTTTTCGTTTTGGGTTTTTATAGTTTTCCTATTTGCATTAACTGTTGTATTCATTTTAATGCTTGTCATGTCTTGCCAATGTGTTAATCTTTAGTCATTTTTGGTGTCTTTACTATCAGTATTTAAAAGATGAGCCCTGGACTCTGTATATATATATATATATATATATATATATATATATATATATATATATATACACACGTACAAACTATCTGCTCATATACAAAAACCATTACAGGCAGAACTCTTTCCCCAGGCTCACTCCTAAGATCGGTTTTGCCTGGAGCGAAATCCGTAACATCTCTTTAAAAGACAAGAAGTTCATCATCAAGCCCATCGACAGGAAAGCTCCGGTGAGTGACTGGTAACGCTCTTCTGAACTGAAGAAGAGAGACGCACAGTGTTTACCCTCAGAGGCGTCGTGCCTCTGTTTGAACCAAGTTACAGGTTTGAATTCGACCCACGAGCAAACATGTTGTACGTCCTGGCACTAAAGAATAGCACTTAGCATTGTGTAGCATCCGGGGTCGGCTTAGCTCAGGAGGTAGAGTAGTTGTCTCGTAACCGAAAGGTTGCTAGTTCGATCCCCAGCTCCTCCTAGCTGAGTGTTGATGTGTCCCTGAGCAAGACACTTAACCCTAACTGCTCCTGACGAGCTGGCTGTCGCCTTGCATGGTTGACTCTGCCGTCGGTGTGTCAATGTGTGTATTAACCGATCTAAGTCGCTTTGGATAAAAGCGTCTGCTGAATGCCCTCAATGTAAATGTGAATAAAGACGTAAGTGATGACACCTCTGGGTTAACCTAAGTGTTAGGTTAACCCATTCCCTGTATACAGGGAATGGGTTAACCTAACAGTTCTTAGTGCTTGCCACTTGGTTCTATGAACATCCTTACTGTACCCACAGCGATATATATTGTTTCTCTTCTTCTGACAAATGTACTTACAGTATTGTAAGCCGCTTTGGATAAAAGCGTCTGCTGAATGCCCTCAATGTAAATGTGAATAAAGACGTAATTCCACGTTACGAGTGGGTGTGTGACGCGTGTGTTGTGCGCAGGACTTTGTGTTCTACGCGCCGCGTCTGCGCGTGAACCGCTGCATCCTGCAGCTGTGCATGGGGAACCACGAGCTGTACATGCGCCGCCGCAAGCCCGACACCATCGAGGTGCAGCAGATGAAGGCCCAGGCCAAGGAGGAGAAGCTGCAGAAGAAGATCGAGAGGTGGGCCACACACAGACAAACACACTCAAACACACAGACACACAAACAAACAGGCAAACAAGCAAATAAACAAACACACAAACACACACATAGAAACACACAGAAACAAACGCACAAACAAACACACAAACAAACACAAAAACACACCAACACAAAAACAAGCAAACAAGCAAACACACAAACGAACACACAAACACAATCTCGGTGTAAGAAATTCGGGGAGGGTTGGAAGCAATGCGTCATGGGAGGTCCACGCCGCGAAGGTGAGCATCCATGTTGTGTTCCGCAGAGACAATCTGGAGGGGGAGAAGAGGAAGCGGGCGGCCATCGAGAAGGAGAAGGCGGAGATGGAGAGGGAGAAGCGCGACCTGATGGTCCGGCTGTCGCAGTACGAGGAGACCACGAAGAAGGCCGAGCGAGGTCAGGACGCACAAAATGGCCGACGCGACTATCTAACTATGACTCGACTATTAATTGTTGGTTAAAGTAGCATGGGGCACCTCGTGGCTCACCGGGTAGGCCGCGTACCATTAAGGCTCAGTCCTGATCGCAGCGACCCGGGTTTGATTCCTACCCGTGGTCTTTTGCTGCATGTCCTCCCCTCTATCTCCAATACATTCCAGTCTATCTCACTCTGTCATAAAGCAAAAAAAAAAAATAAAAAATATTTAATTAATTGCACACCGAAGTAAGCAATAACATCACAACATGTGGTATACGGAATAATGCAACGTACTTTTCGAGAAATTAATCACCATATCAGACCTTTATGGTGATCGTATCAAAAAAGTCTCTGAACGAGAGTTACATAATAAAAGACTCAATCAAACCAAACCAAAGCCAGCGGGAGGCGGCTCCCTCTGCTGTTGAGGTGGTGAATTAATGAAACTCCCTGTACTGATTAAGCAAGAGGAAGAAAGATTGAAGGGGAATAGCTCCACACTAGGCCCATGTTGCCTTATCTCGGGGTTGGGACCCCAGCTGACATACCCATGGGGTCGAGACTCCTAGCCATGAGCAGACTGCTACTTAACGACTGAACCAGAAACTCAGACGAACCACTTGTGATGCCATCAGCGTACGTTCACAGGGATGTTAACATTAACGGCTTAACGATGTGTCACGAAGCAGAGACATCGTTGGAAGAGTTTTCAATCTTAAGTGTAAGGACCTCTGAAACTAGGCCCTTAATTAATTACATATATATAATATAATATATATATATATATTGCTGTTTAAGTTGTACAGTACTGTTGATCTACTTCATTTGCCAGAGGCCCTTACATCAGCATAAAGGGCCAAACACACTCCAGCCCCCCTGTAGAGGCCCCCCACCCGACCCCAGAGGAGGCCCCAGGTGGCGGGGGTGATCGGTGTGTCCCCTCTGGAGAGGCGGTGCTCTGACCTCCTCCTCCTCCTCCTCCCCCAGACCTCCAGGAGCAGCTGGAGCGGGGCCTGCGGCTGGAGGAGGAGCGGCGGAGGGTGGAGCAGGAGGCGGCGCGTCTGGAGACGGAGCGCATGGAGGCCATCATCGCCAAGGAGGAGCTCCTCCGTCAGGAGTACCAGATGAACAGCCAGGAGCAGCTGGTGAGGAGAGGGGGAGAGGGAGGTGGAGGAGGTAGGGGGTTGGAGGTGGAGGTAGGGTTGTGGAGGCGGTTCTGATGTTGGAGGAGCTCGATTGGTGGGATTAGGGGTAGGGTGGTGGTGATGGAGATAGGTGTTGGTGGTTGAGGAGGTGATGGGAAGAGGAGGTGGTGGTAGTGGTGGTGAAGGTAGGGTCGTGAGGCAGGAGGTGGTGGTGATGGAGGAGAAGGATGCAGTGATCTAGGTACTAAATTACAATAGTAATGTGACGAATTACTGTGACGTAGTAATACAGTACCGATTAACTGTCTGGACCAGAATCTGTAGATTACCATCCTCCACCTATACTACAGACCATGGTATCAGACATACCATAATACTACCACATTAGTACTGTGGTGTTAGCTCTCCTAGAAGTACAAGTACTGAAGCTGAACTTTGACTTACGACTAGTGGGACCCGAGGGTTTAACGAGAACAGCCGGGTCGTATGCTACATGCTATGACTCCTTTATTAGCGGAGGCTATAAAGCAGGGCCCCATGCCACGGTAATCCCATGTCAGTACAGTATGCCGTCCTACAGGAAGCAGATGCGTTCCTTACATTAGCGCCGCAGCAGGTGCACACCTGGGGATGGTGGTCCATGTGTTCATAGGGCCGTGTGTTGAGGAAGCTGACTTTGAACCATCTTTGTCTCTCCATCCCAGGCTGGAGAGCAGGCGGAGTTGGAGAGCGCCGTGAGGAAGGAGCCGGAGGGAGAGCCGAAGGCGGGCCTGACGGAGGCGACGCCCGGGAAGAGGCGGCGCAGGAAGGACCTGTTCTCCAGCTCGGAGGCGTTCAGCCGGGTCGACGCCCACGCCATCAGGGCCGGGGCGGAGGTGAGCGGCGGCGGGTTGCAGCCGGACACCGCCACAGTCTCAGGTTGCACAACATCACAGAGAACCCTGTGAGACACCCCGGGAATGCTTTTACCTTAAGTAGCTCCCGGGAGAGGGAGGGCCTTTTAAAACACAAGAACCCAGAGAGAATCGAGTTCTTAAACACATCCCAATACACAGCGTGAGAGGAGCCACCGCGTTAAATGGAACGGCTAATCCCCCAGGCTTTGGTGGCGGGGCGGTGTGGTCGCTGCACAAAAGCCTAAGGGGAGCAACCCTAAAAGGCTTATTATGGTTCCACGTTGACGCAACGCAAGGACCATGCAGACGCCTCGACGCAGTCGTCATCCAGTTTCAGTTCTGCGTCGGGATTTAGTAGGCGGACCAACCACAGCCCTTGCTGCTGGTTAAAAAAATTTGGAGGCGCAAATCAGGCTCTTGCGGTGGATGCAAGGAGGGTCCGCAAGGATGTAATGGGTCCGTAAAACCCCTTGCGTTGCGTCGACGAGGAACCATAATCAACCCTTAAGGCCCAGCTCCCGAAGGTCAGCCACTTTACGTGGGAGACGTCCGTGGGCGTGGACAAAGCAGTTTCCATTAAACTAGTTAGTGGGGTCCTATTTATACAGCGGCCGGGTGGTGGAGGGGGGGGGCTATAAGATTAAACACAGAGGACAGAGGTCTGGCCTGGACACAACATGGAGGCTTCTGAAGCATTTAGAAGGGAGAAGACGGACATCTATTCACCACACGGGCAGACGGGCAGATTCATAAAATGTATGCTTCTCAACACAAATTACTCAGATAATATATGTTCTACAATTTTGGGTTTACAGGTACGTTTTCACAAAACTTATGATTCATAACATGTATGTTGTACAAGCATAATACAAAGTGTATGTTTCTCAACATGTATGACTCGTAACATGTGTGTTCTACATGTTTGGTTCTACATATATGTTCCCAACACGTAGGATTAATAACAAGTATATTCTACACTATATGGTTCATGTTCCCAACACACATGGCTACTTCTACACGAGTCTGGTTTTCCAAGCGCGAGTTCTCCAGTGCTGAGACTGTCCATGTCCGTGAACAACAGTTCACCCCAACAATGGTCAATAGACCGAGTAAAAGGTTCTCTCCCTTTGCACTGGAAGCTGTGTCTCTATTATTTCGGAGAGAATTGTACTGCTTGAATACTGCTGAATGTTTGACACTCAGTTGGTAAAACCTTTAACATTTTTATTGACAAGTTGTGGGAAATACACACTTCAAATAAACAACCAAAAATAAAAGTAGGTCATTCCAAAAAGATATACATAAATATAGATATCACTGTGTGTCCAATAGAAATGCATTGGATGTATACTTTCACGCAGTAATAATATGATTTTTAAAAGAGACAATGAAATCTCTAACACGTTTCAGCACTAATATCAAGCTTCCCATGCTGTGTTTCGCCGTGTGGTTCCAGCTGAAGCAGAAGTGTGTGTATGAGGTGAAGACCATCGCCCAGAACATCACGCAGGAAGCGCGGACCGAGCTGGAGAGGCTGCGGGCCATCTGGGTCTGGTTGTGCCACAACATAGGTGGGTTTGGCTCCAGCCCAGATCCCTACCCTCCCCCGCCCCCTACCCTCCCCACCCCTCAGCCGATTCAGCTGCTCTGACCTTAGTTAGCAATACTTTAAAGCATCTATAAGAGACAAGTTTAGTTAGCAATACATTAACGCAATGATAAGGTTCAAGTTTAATTAGATACTTTGACGCAACTATAAGGTTCAAGTTTTTAGTTAGAGAAACCTTAACACAACTATAAGGTTCAAGTTTAGTTAGCAATAATTTAACGCAACTATAAGGTTCAGAGATATTGACGTACCCTTGGTTAATATTGACGTCGTACTGCGTGTGTTGCTCTGCAGAGTACGATGTGAGCGGGTACCTGGGCCAGTCGAAGAGGCTGTCCTCCCCGGAGGAGGTGATCGCTGCAGGGAAGGGCGTCTGCTCTGGCTACGCCAGCCTCTGTCTTAAGATGTGCAGGTCAGAGACCTCCATCCCTCCCTCTGTTCACCCAACCCTAGCTCCATCCTCCTGCTCTAGTCATGCTGTGGGCGGCAGTAGCTCAGGAGATAGAGCAGGTTGGCTGGTTACCGCAAGTTGCTAGTTTGAGGTGTCCCTGAAAGCAAGGTACCTCACCCTGACTGCTCCTGACGAGCTGGCTGTCGACTTGCATGGCCGACGTCGCCGTTGGTGTGTGAATGTGTGTATAAATGGGTGAATGTGGGTGCAATATTTTAGAGCGCTTTGGGCGGCCACTGGTTACAAAAAAACGCTAAATAAATGCAGTCCATTTACTAACAATCCAATTGATCAGCCATTGATCATATGATTATATGATCAATACTACATCATAGACGAATCATATGATGTAGTAATGATCATTACCATGTAGTGATATCTCCAGTTTGGTTTGCTGTATGTTCAGAGAGGTGGGCCTCCAGTGCCAGGAAGTCTGCGGCTATGGCAAGGGCATCGGACACCGGCCGGGTCAGAGCCTCAGGGAAGTGCGGTCAAACCACATGTGGAACGCCGTGCTGCTGGGGGGGCAGTGGTTCCTCATAGACGCCTGCTGGGGCGCCGGTTCTGTGGACATGGAGCTCAAGAGCTTTGTCAAGGAGTAAGATGCAGACTCAGAAGCATTAACCAAGAGGAAACTGACACGATGGAAAGTCCTCTGGGAGTCTGAGTCTTCACCTCAAACCCTCTGCTGTGTTGCTTTGACTCTTAGGTTCAAGGATTTCTACTTCCTGACCGATCCGGAGGACTTTGTGGAGTCTCACTTCCCTGACGAGGAGGGGTGGCAGCTCCTGGACCACCCCATCTCCCGGGAGGAGTTTGAGATGAGGGTCTCAAAGTCCCCCACCTTCTTCACCCTGGGCCTGAAGCTCATCCAGCCGCAGCACTTCTACATGCTCACAGGTGGGCCTCCAGCTTTAGTGATAGGCAGGTTTCACATCACTCCTGGTCGTAGTTCACCGAGACTTTGGAGGATTCACAGGAAGCATAGCTAGCATATTTATGCCATGTCCCCAAAATATAGCAGGAACAACTTAAATTGTAAACAAGGTCCAACTAGGACTTTCTTTACGTTGTTGCCAATTCCACCTCAGTAGACGTTAACAGTTATACTTCAATCCCATCACAGGCTGGTCCCTTATTTGACCAATCAGAAACAGCCCTTGCAACAAGCTTTGTTTAACCAGCGCTGTGTTTCCCTCCTCAGAGGACGGGGAGGTGAACCTGTCCATCAGCTCCTCCAGGTCAGTGACCTACACCTATGACATCACCCCACGACATGACTTCCTGCACGGGGGCGCCGCCGGGCAAAAGGAAACCAGCGGCTCCTCTTGGGGCCTGATGACAATGTCCCACCGCACCATGCGCCTGCAGATCCTGCCCCGCGCCCAGGGGACCTACGATGTCAGGGTGTACGCCCGGCCCGAGCTGGCCACCACCCCGCTGAGCTGGGTCTGCTCCTTCACCGTGGAGTGCCCGGCCCCCAGGGCCATGGAGGAGATCCCTGAGAACCCCTCACTGTTCTGGGGCCTGCAGGTCGGCTCCGAGGCCCTGGGCGTGGCCCCGGGAGGCTCCCCGGGGAGCCATGTGCTGGAGGTGGAAGAGGGCGAGCTGGAGCTGACGATGAAGACCTCCCGGTCTCTGATGGCGCTGTGCGAGCTGGTCCACCCGGGGCTGGAGCCCGCCCTCGCCAAGCGATGCCTGGCTACGCAGATCTGCCCGGACGGGCTGACGATCCACGCACTCTGCCCATCCTGCGGCTTCTACCGCCTGTCCGTGTTTGTGCGAGACTACGACAAGCAGGAGGTCCGCTTCAAGAACGCCGCAAACTTCCTGCTGCACTGCAAGGTGGCGACCCGGGTTGAGCTGTTCCCGCCGGGCCTTGGCTCGGCGTGCGGCCCAGGGACCCGCACGCTGCAGGCGGGCCTTTCCAAGTTCAGCCACACGGGGGCGCTGGTGAGCACGCAGCAGGGGAAGTGCAACGTCACCTTCCACAATCAGCAGGACCTGGAGCTCCATGCCGTGCTGGGGAGGGAGGAGGGCCAGGCGCCAGCCGTCCGCCTGGAGCGCCACCTCTTCTGCACCTTCACCGACAGCAAGGTGACGGTGAGCACCAGCCTGCCCGGCCCAGGGGTGTACCGCCTGGGGCTCTACGCCCGGACCGCCCCCGGCGCTGACTTCAACTTCATGTGTGACTTTGTCCTGAGGAGCAGCTGCGAGCAGCCGGGGCCTCCCTTCCCCAGCACCTACACCGCCTGGGGGAAGGGCTGCGTGCTGTTCGAGCCCCGTGTGGGTCTGTTGGAGCCCGCCGCCTGGGTCCGCTTCAGGGTGAGGGTCCCGGGGGCCAAGAAGGTGAATGCGGTGGGGGAGGGGAAGGTGGAGCTGAAGATGAACAAAAGCCGGGTGTGGGAGGGGGATGTGTTCACAGGGGGCGTCCGACAGGTCCAGCTGGCGGCCTCCTCCTCGGAGGACGCCAGAGCCATGGACGTCATGTTGGCCTTTGACATCAGGCGTTCAGCCACACTACGTTAAAGCCACGCTTAAACCACTCGGCCGATAAATGCTTTTCTTCAGAAGCCCTTTGATACAGGCTTGACCAAACAGGGGGTCCGTGTCCATGACTGATGCCCGAGGCTGGTCTGGACGTTTAGCATTGTTGCTTTTTTATTTTTCTCGAGTGCCTTTACGTGAGAGCCTTTCAAGTTGACACAAAACAGGTAGGCAGCCAATCACAAACAAGCTCGTTCGGATGGCCCTTAGAGAAAGCCTTCCTGCCATTCCCCCCGCATTCTGGCACCTCTTTGTGGCGTTCCGCGAGACCCAGTGCTCAGGTTCGGGGACTCAAAGCCCAGGGAGGAAATGCAAGGATTTATTGCCCCCTGTCCCAGCCAGACAGGAGAGCGGCAGCACACTGCTGACTGGCAGTTTCCCCCACGGAGCTCCGAACTGCTCGCTGGTCAAGGGTGGGGAACATACCAGTACACATGCTAGCCAAGGCCTCCGCTGTAACCACGACTGTTTAAACGACGGGCGGTAATAAAAACATTGTTGTTAAAACCCTGAGTCTCTTGACTGTTTATTAACCAGGTAGCCATTGAGGATTTATGATTGCAATGGTCTACCTTTCCTGTTTAGGATTTTAAGTAAATTTTAGGATTGATAATCACGAGGTAATCATGAGGTACATAGTCTGGTAACCAGTTAACTACTGGTGTGAGTTAATCATCAGATATCACGGAACATGTCACAAAATGTAGCCAGTCAGATGACAGTACACCACCCCCATAGTCCTACTGTGGGGTCCAGCACTCACTCAGGACTCTGTTCTCGATCGCTGCCTTGTGTGAGTTTCATCCTATTTACAGGATGTAGGTTATCCTTAAGGGAGTTTAACCCAGCGTGGCTCGCTGAGCCACGGAGGTGAAGGGAGGAGGCAGGCGACCTACACCACCGCACACACACACCTCAAGATCAGCCAACTAGGGGGGTACCCCCCACAGGCTGGTCTTGGTCCTGGGTATCCTGCACCCCTTTGAGGGGCGTCCATAAAATAAGATCCTTCTGCTGGTTCAAACACAGCAACACAACACAAGGGAGGGGGGAGGGTACCTCACAGATATGGTTTAAATAGGGGGGGAACTGTTAAAGTACTATGGTTCATAGTACTGTAACAGCAAGTACAGTTTAGCTGTGAGGAGTTGTGCCCCACAGCCCTATATTATGCACATTGCACAGTTCAACAGTTTGGAGAATCCAATCATCGCAAATCCTATACTTCCAGTGGCGGGAGTCCGCAGGAATCATGTGGCAGATGGAGGAGCTGATCCCCCCCATGGGGGTAAGTATGAGTTAAGGACACTAAACCTGAAAGGGAGGGTTCAGTCTGAACACAGTGACCCATCTAACGCACTCCTGCGTTGTCGAAGACCACTTATAATGGGAACCTTCAACGCAAACACAGTGAGAGAAGAAGAAAGGCTGGCAGAGCTAGCACACTGTGCCGAGGAAAGGGAAGTGGAAATCCTGGGAGTCCAGGAGCACAAGAAAGTACATGAACAGGACCAGATTGTGTACTGCAGAGTGGGGAGTTACTCGTTCATCACCTCATCAGCATGGCGAAACGAGGCCCAGGCTGCAACGGGAGGGGTGGGGCTACTGCTAAGTCCTCGATGGTAGCGTACTCACCTACCAATGTAGCGCCAGTCGAGAAAGTGGAAGAGTTCTATGGGGACCTTAGAACAGCACTCCGGGATGTTCCGGCTCACACATTCTTAGCAATTCTGGGGGACCTTAACGTGAGGTTCGGACCATCGGAATATCATCACGTATCATGAAAGCATTAACCGCAACAGTGAACAACTTGCTGCCCTGCTAACGGAACACGAGCTACTGGCTGCAAACACCTTGTTCCGGAAGAGAATGGGCAAGAGATGGACCTTCCAGGACCAGGCTTCTGGTATGCTACGTCTGCTGGACTACATACGGGTAAGGCGCAAGTGGAGGACTTCGATCCTGAACGCAGAGCCGTACAGCACGTCCGACTCTGTTGGCTCAGACCACAGAGTGGTTTCCATGAGGGTGCGACTGAGCCTGAGGGTCCCCAAACCTAGCCCAAAGATCCACCACGACTGGAAGACCTTTTCGGGAAGCCCCGACCTCCAAGCCAGATACACAGTTGAAGTGAGGAACCACTTCCAACTGCTGGATACGAGGAAGGGCCTAGCACAGTGTATGGGCTGTTTGTTGCAGCGAACGTGGAAACAACCAGTGAGTACGTACCGAAGAAAGAGAGGATCAGAATCTCCCCAAGGTCTAGACATCCAGAGGTCATGCAGGCAGGTGCAATGGTGGAGGAGGTGTGACGAAGATTTGACCGTGAACGGACCACCGAGAGGCGTGGAGTATTGAACGAGGCCAAACAAAGACTCTGCAATACCTATGACAAGATCAAAGGGGAGGAGCTGATGGAGGAGGTACGGAGAGTGGAGGCAGCGCAGGGGGAACAACGGTATGGAGAGTCATGGAGGGTCATAAATGTGATGAGTGGGCGCAAGGGTCGAAGGAGGGACAGGTAGCAGACTGCAGCCCAGAGGACAGAGTGACCACCTGGTTCACCCACTTCCGTGATCTCCTCGGCACCCACCCGAGAGTGGATGGAGCTGAGGAAGAAATATTTGCAGTCCTAAGAGATCTCAAAATTGATGATGGCCCCTTTACAATAAGCGAGCTTGCAGCAGTGAAATCCACCCTGAAGCAAGGGAAAAGTGCTGGGCCAGATGGCATTCCCCCAGAGGTAACTGCAACCTCAACGACATCATCCTGGAGATCTGCAACCTAGTTTGATGGAAAACATCAAGCCTGATACAATCGGTTAGAAAATCAGATACGGGGTGTCATCGACCCTCACCTGAGAGAGAACCAAAATGGCTTTAGAGAGGGGAGAGCCACCGTATCCCAGATCCTAGCCTTAAGGAGGATCATCGAAGAGGTAAAAAAGAACAACCGGACAGCGGTCCTGTGTTTTATTGATTTCAAAAAAGCTTTTGACTCAATACACAGAGGATTGATGATGACCATGATGACCGGCTTACGGTGTCCCTCCTAACCTACTTCGGCCAATAGGTACCATGTTTGAGGGCACAAGAGCAAGGGTGGTAACTCCAGATGGTGACAGTGAGGAGTTTGACATCCTAGCAGGGGTGTTACAAGGAGACACCCTCGCCCCCTTCCTCTTCATTATAGGGATGGACTACGCACTCAGGCAAGCCATCAGTGGACGACAGCTGGAACTCGGCTTCAGCATTACATCGAGGAGGTCTAGGAGATTCCCTGCCGTAGTCCTAACAGACCTGGGCTATGCAGAAGACATCAGCCTGATATCGGTTGTGGAGACGGAATGTGCCAAGGTTGGTCTTAGGCTAAATGCCAAGAAAACCGAGGTAATCACAACATCCTCCCGGACCATCCACCCCTAATTACAACAGGGGGCATTGCTCTGAAGGAAGTCAATGAATTCAAGTACCTGGGCTCATGGGTGAACTCATCAGAGCAAGACCTGAAAGTGAGGAAGGCGCTCGCTTGGAGGGCCCTGAATGGCATGGCCTGTGTATGGAAATCCAACCTCCCCAGAAACATCAAGCTCAGCTTCTTTTACGCGACCGTGGAGTCTGTTCTACTGTATGGCTGTGAAACCTGGACCCTGAAGCCCACCCTACAGAAGTCTCTGGATGGGTGCTACATCAGAATGCTCTGCTCAGTACGTAACATCAACCAGAACGTGCATGTTACCAACAAGCATCTGTATGGTGGGCTAACAGGGCTGAGCGGGAAGGTAGCAGCCAGGAGAAGGAGACTGGACGGTCATTGCCAGAGACACCGCAAGCTTCCAGCAAGCAGGCTGGTGCTATGGGAACCAACACACGGGCATCAATCAAGAGGACGTCCCACACCAACATACGTGGACATACTTCTGAAAGACGTGGGAGCAGAAAGCACTGGTGAACTAGCCAGATGCATGGAGGATCGAGAGGATTGGAAGCACCACTGGGGGACTCGTCCGAGGACGACCTAGAGAGAGAAAGGGGGAGGGAGGGAAAGGGATTGACAGAATATATGGATACAATTATATGGGAGAGGGAGGATAGAGGGTAGACAGAGAAGGAGAAGGAGAAAAAGAGGGGAGAGTTAGAGAGGGGTAAACCGGAAAAAAAGGGAGAGTGAGAGGGAGGAAGGGAGGGTGAGGGAATGAAAGCGGAGAAGAAAGAAAGAGCAAAAGAGAGAGATGGAACTAGGAGAGGGAGAGAGAGGGAGGGGGGGAGAGAAAGAGAGAGGAAGCTCTGATGTCAGAAGATATCCATGGTAGCTGCCATATCTGCCTGGCAACAATACAAGAACACGCACACACAACCATGCACACCACCGTGCACACACACACACACACTCAGACACCACACACACACCCTCTCCTTTACTCAGTGGTGCATGCGCACGCACTCACACACACTCACAGGGAAAGGGGAAGTGTAGTGATTCCACACATGCCCACAGCTCTATTTCAGCTGCCTTTCCATCCGTGATGGTTAATAATTACACGCACACACACAAACACACATTCTGATAATCACAGCCGTGTGTGGCTGTGATTATCAGAATGTGTGTTTGTGCCCAGACAAGAATGTGCACACGCATAAAGATAGCCCTGCTTGATTAGTTTTGTGCCCCCCCTGAGGAACCAGGACCCCCTGTGGCCCCATACATGGGGGGGGGGGGGGGGGGGCACTCTCCTGCATTGTTCAGAGGGTCCTGAATGATGGGGGTCAGACACTTAAAGTGATAAAACAAAAGGCAAACAACAAAGAAGAACTTTAGAAATATTTAATAGATTACTTGGTGCAATAAATACGACAGTTAGATTACAAAAAGCATCAGTCACAGGATAAAAACTGAAGTTACAGTAGTTTTGTGCAATTGCAAAATCGATTTCACTCGCTTCTCGTGAACACTGCCCTTAAAAAAAACAAAAAAACAAGGTTGGAATTATTTTGGCAAATAAAGAAGTTATTTTCTTCTCTTCTGTGCTGTGCCAGTTTTTTTTATCTCAATTTTTACGCCTGGCCAACAGAATAAATAAGCCCTTGTTTTTTCGATGCCCACATCTAATTCAGTCGTCTGGACATCAAACGTTCCCTGATTTGATTCATATGATCTTCCCTTTGTGCCAACAGGACACCAAAATCTCTGGATCTCAGGTGTGGGAACAACAATACCTGAGAAAATAACTAGAGGAATTAAACAACTATCAACCCCTGTCGGACAGATACCCCAAACTAAACATCTCTTATCCCCAAACTCTATATCAGTGCCCAGAGGTTTTTGTTTGGTTAGAAGACGATTTTTCTCAGAACCCACCCCTCTTAATACAAACAAGGACGTGACGGAATACAAGTGTTAAAAGTCTAAAAAGTGCATACATTCCAAATCACTGAATCTCTTTGGAACCCCGGAGCCGAACTCGCAACCAATCACAAGCCCGTATTCCCTCATATGGTGATTTGTTTCACAGTATGACGACAGCAGGTCTGGAGTGAAACACCAAACTTTGTTTTTTCTCCTATAACTTCAGCTAGAGAGGACCGCCAGAGAGGAGGGTGCGGGACACACTGAGACTGTAGGAGGGCTCCCCGGGGGCCCCCTCTGTGCAGTGAGCAGGGGGTCACCCACTTTAGCCCCTCGACCCTCTTCCTTCCAGACCGCAGCGGGGCCAGGCTTTCCCTCCCCGACTCAGGCCGGGTGCTGACAGCACATTTCACTCGACCCTCTCAGACTTTGAGAGTGTGTTCTCGACACCCCGGTGAAATGTGTTCTCTAATCAGACGCCATCTTCTTTCCGGGACAGCGCGTCGGCCATTTTACGAAACTCAATACGCGGAGTCGCGACCGTGGCGTCGTCGAGGAGGTTAGCCTGAATGCGGCTTTTTGATTGGTTCTCTGAACGACGGCGAGCCCTCTGGCTGTCTTTGCGGCGTCCCCGCCCCCCTCTCTGGCTGACTACTACACATTATTAACTCCATGGAGCCTTTCACCAACACTGTTAAGAGACCCAGGAAATTTCATCTGGTTATCTTGGCCGGAAACAAGGCACTGTTGGACCACAGAATCCCTACCTCTCGCGACCAATCAGATTCTCCGTTTTTTGAAAACATCAGCTTTTTTTTTCTTTTCTTGTAGCGGAAAAAAAAGCGATGTTTAATCACTTCTGTGTACTGTTCAATTCACAGTATTAGAAAAATACTTTGTGTCACGTTGAGGTAATTAAAATGCCAGATACGTAAAATAAACTTACATATTTTTCTCTTTGTTGTACCAGTCTGGTGAAAGGCAATTTTCTTAAAATATAAAAGCTATCATATTCACATGACATCAGAATATCATGTGACATTGTTGTCATGTGAAATGGGAGCAATTTTCTTAAAATATAAAAGCTATCATATTCACATGACATCAGAATATCATGTGACATTGTTGTCATGTGAAATGGGAACATCACATGACATCGTATTGACGTTACATCGGAATATCACGTGACGTTGGAATATCAAGTGACATTATATTCAAGTGACGCTATATTCACGCTACGTTGGAATATCACGTGACAACGTGTTTTGCGTTACATTGCATTCACGTTACATTGTATCGGAGTATCACGTGACATCGTATTAATGTTAAATCATATTCAGGTTACATTTTATCGGAATATCATGTTCCATCGTAATCATGTTACATTGAATCGGAATATTGCGTGACATCGTATTCACATTACATCGTATCGGAATAACACGTGAAATCAGAACACATGCTTAATAATGTAGTACTTGTAATAAGATAAGTATTAATAGTGTAACTGTGTAGCTAGCGTTGTTGCTATTTTGAATCTGATATGTTTAACATCTAACCTGACCCTACCACGACCCTTTGAGTGCTGCCCGGCGACCGACCAGCTGATCTATCGGGATTGGGAGCCCCGTGCGGTGGCCATGTTGGCTCCCCACTCAGTACAGCCTGGTAGAGACCAGCCGCGAGCTCCTCTGCTGTCACAGACGGCTGCTCTCGAAGGCATGACATAACGACAGGCTGAGAGCAACTGTTGTTTCTAACACACGCTTCAAGAGATCCGTTTAGGGACGCCAAGTGTTCACGTCAAAATAGAAAACCCTCGTTTGTCAGCCGAGGATTTAGCGCTAATCGCCTTTCAAATCTGCTTTTAAAAAACGCCCCCCCCCACCCCCCACGCATCATCTTGAGCTGGGGGGTTTGTTCCAATGGCAACTCGCTTTGGAATGGACTGAAGATCTTTTGTTAGAAATCTTGTTAAATATTATCTATGCGTATATGTGCATTATACTTCAATATCAGTCGAGGAAAGAGCATGAGCGGCCTGGGAGCAGGGATTGGCAAGGTCCTCAAAGGGTTCAGGGGTCAGTAAGCCCCACATGTAAAACACACGGTACAAGTGCACTTCAGGGACAGCGTTGAGTAAGGAACCACGACCCGTGCTGCTACTCTACGATGCGCCCGCGAGCTGCTTCGGTGTGGGACGGTGGCGGTGCCAGCTCGGGGCAGTATGGCTTGGGCTGGACAAACCGGGTGAATGGGGAAGGGGGTCCGCATGGGGCCAGCAGTGTCTCGGAGAGCACATGCACTTCTCGTACCCAATCAGGACACACAGTATGTGTGTGCATCTAATCTTGTCGATAAAGTTACTCTTCGTCCTCGACGGCTGACCTCCTGTTTTGTCAGAGGAGGACTCTTGAGTTTTTGTCGGTATACAGAAGGCCAATGTCACGCATCCCTTGTGCGTGGGAACACGTGTTTGAAGGCAGGGAAGGCACCGTCTCGACCCCCAGGGCTGAGAGCTAGTGTGTGTCACTGCTGACCCCAGAGACAAAGCGTGGCTCCCGTCCAGACGGGACGAGAGCTCCTTTAGTCGCCTACTATTCACAACCAGTGACCTCCCGGTTCATAGGGCACTACAGTAGACTACAGGTAACAACTACATACAACCTGCGGCTAAGAGGACCCTTCATCTTGAAAACGGGTCAGCTTTTATTGCTCTAGACAAATGAAGATGCAGCCACTCCGCGGAGGAGAACAGGCTGTTCACGAGGAGCAGGTTGGAGAGGAAAGGCTGTAGAGGATCAGGGGACATGCATAGGACCTTGGACATCATCAGAAAGAGATTCTGGCGACCTCACACACATATATTCACGCTAACCAATGCTAAACCGACCACGGGTTTAACCCCCGGTAGGACCCGAACCGCGTCCCAGACATGGTGCATGGACACCGGGGGGTAGCTGGGTTGTTTATGCGAACAGCGACATGACAAAGTGCTCCATCTCCACATGCTGAGGCCTCTCCGTGCCGCCGTGGCAACCATACGAGACAACAGGTGTGCTGGGGATTGGGTGACCAGAGAGAAGGAGCGATTCTTGGGAAAATCCACCAGGGACCGGGCAGAATTACCCACTCCTCGTGCCAGTCGAGGAATAGCGGCAGCGGCCAGCCAACCCTCATTTACACCGCCCCCCCCCCCCCCCCCCCCCCCACACACAAACTCTCAATCTCACGCACATACACACACACACACACTCTCTATCTCACGAGCACCAACACTCCCACACACACTCCCACACAGGAGCTTCCCTCTCAGGGCGTGGTTCCAGGAGGTTGTGCTGTCGTGTGTCTGTGTCTCTTCATCACTACTCTTGGTTCTGGCTGGTGAGCCCAGAGCTCACCTGCTGACAAGCTCTCTGCAACGCAACGCTGGCAGCTAAACTCAGAGTGTGGTGAGCGCTGGTCTGGCAAACAACACAGGTCTGGGATTCTGTTCACATACATCCCCGCCACCCCCCCCACCCCCATCCTTCCCTTAACGATTCCCTTGGCTTTAACGAAGACACACTGACAGACAGACAGAAAGACAGACAGACGGACGGACGGAGTTGATCTACAGAGGGGGGTCGAACAGGTCCGGCTGTGTCTGGAGGTCCAGCTGGCTGTTGAAGAGCTCTATCTCTCGGTTGGCGTCGCAGACGTACTCTCTGATGAACTGCTCCATGTCTGGGTGACGTGTTAAGGCTGGGCAGCAAACCACGAGGACGCCGCACGATGACCCTGCTGCCCAGACCTCACTGAGTGGGGCGACAGTAGCACAGCAGCTCCGCCATCGGTGTGTGAATGTGTGAATGAATGGTTGTAAGTCGCTTTGGATAAAAGCTTCAGCAAAATCCCCTCAATGTTAATGTACTGATGCCCTTACATACGCATTGTTGTTTCATCTCCTATAGAATAAACGGAACACCTCCTGTAGATCCCCAGTGGTTGCATCAGCACATATTGTATGTCGTACTTAGTTATTGTACTTAATTGTGTAGCATCTTATCCTAGCTATATTTGTTGTATACGGGGAATGGGTTAACCTAACGATTGTTAGTGCTTGACACTTGGTTCTATGAACATCCTTACTGCACGGACAGCGATATATTGTAGTTTCTCTTTCGGTAAGACGCTTTGGATAAAAGCGTCTGCTAAATGCCCTCAACGTAAATCTAAATGTAGCTCTACCCCTCCTAGCTCCTAAAGGGCGACGAAGGACTTTGGTCTACGTTGCGTGTTTAGCTGACCGACCAGGATACTGGGATGGAAGAGCCTCTTCTCTCCGAAGATGTCCATAAAGTGTCGTCCGTTGTAGAAGAAGCCGGAGGGCAGCGGCTCCAGGTGCCGTGAAGCCTACCAGCACACAGGGGGACACTCATGTTAGCGCTGACGGCTCGGACAAGGTCTACTACAATGTATTATTGATTATTTATTATGTGATCTTCATCACATTAATTATTTAAGTAATTCTGATTCTTGTTCTGATTCTGAAGGGTCCACGTCACTCCGGCGGTCCACACTAGTGTGCTTCCCGGTCTATCCTCCGCTCCAGTTGGTTGGCAGTAATGCACCGTAACGATGTTTGCCAACCTCATGGGCTCGGCTGATGAGGGCATTACGTCACGTGGGCCGAAGCGAACCCACTCGGAAACACGGACACGACCAAGAGGAATCTGGCTAAAACCGAACCCTCTATTCTAAACATTACTTGCTGCCAATAATAGCATTACAAGCTCAACCCTAAATTGAACCCCAACTATCAAGCAGGGAAAAAATAATACTTCTACTTGAATGCATGCTAATAAATGTATTTAGCTCTATGCTAAACTGAACCTGTGTTGACAAATGTTAGCGACAGCCAGCTTCTCCTCACATGGATGCTCTTGATCTCCTGCGGTGAGATGCTGTTCCTGGTCCTCTTCACCTTCTTCATCTCCTTCTGGGAACACAGAGGAGCAGCACCTGACTGTCAACCAGGACTGCCACTGGGCAGCTCTTAAAGGGCCCAGTGTTACCACCAGCTGTGGTGTGGATTACCACAGGCAATTTCAAAGTCCAACCCTTAGTGACTATACAAGTGGGAGTGTATGATGGAGAGAGGAACCGCCCATCCTATCAAGTGGACTGTACCGATTGGTCCGCTAATCCGTCCATCATACGTCCCGGGTCTATTTTGAAAAGGCTCAATGAGCCCACCCACTTGACCCCTGGTGGAAACGTGTTTATACGGTATATATATAAATATATATATCCTGAAGTACTTTATATATTTACCATGGCAATTGTTTGACTTGTTGATTTTACGACTCAGTGTCATGCGAACAAGAAAATAAACGAAAAACAAAAGAGAAGTCCAGTTTCTGTCATACTTTATCTAAAGATGTCCTCCAACATGAGGGCCCTTTGGATCGGCAGGCGAGCGCACGTCATGACCTACCTGCTTGGCACAGAGCCGGAGCCAGTCCTTGAGTCCGTCGGGGGTCAGCCCCACGCCGTGGAACAGGAGGAAGCAGCCGGCGGTACCCTGGGTGGGGTTCCGGTCGGGAGTGACGGTCAGAGCCCCGCTCAGAGCGTTGTAGCTCACCTCCATCCTCCTCTCAGAGTCTGGGGGGTTTGGGTCAGGACCGGGGGTTACACAGGGTTCATCCCCTCCATAGGGGGGGCTGGGGGAAGCATGCTGGAGAAGACGGTGCTAATGCCCAGACATCTATACCATCCATCCCTCGGCTCCACTACAGCCCTGGCTAAACACACCACGACGTGCGACGCGCACTATTATTTCAGACGCGTGAAATCCAAGCAGGCAGAACGTAAACACTGGGGGGAATAGAGCGCGGCTAATGCGCTAGATAAACAACAACAGGTGGCTGGATGGAGAACTGGGTCGACCATGGCTGGGAAAAAAAGAGTCAAATCAAGAGAAAATAAAACACTGTGTGCACGTTCATTCAGCAGGGCCGCGCCTCTCTCTCTCTCGCTCTCCATGCATGGCTTCTACAGGGACCTTGTCGCCATCACTTCCTGTGTGGGACAGGAAGTGAGAGCGCTAGCAGGAGCTAGGAGAACGGTGTGAGGAGCTAGAGGTCTAAACACGACGACAGCAGAGCGAGTACTGAGTCCTACCGTGGTGCAGCGTCCCAGCGTCTCTTACAGTACTTACCACGGAGAGAAATCACACGTTTAGGGTCTCTTAAAACACGGTAAACAGCTGTAATAAGGAGCCTTATTGTTGTTAAGGTGTGTTTGATAACCATCATAGTCACTGATGCCAGATTAGGCCAGATTTCCCGCCCAATCTGGTCCAATCTGGCAACACTGACCAAAATCCCCCTGAATGTGAATCACAAACACTTTGTATGGAACGTGTTGACCTATCTTCACACACATATCTTCATAGTAGCATAGCGCAATTAGGTGTGTGTCAATTAAAAAACAAGAGAGGTGGCTGTTGGCTGCAGTGTTGCCAGATTGGGCGGGACATCTGGCCCAATCTGGCCACACTGGTTAGCAGCCAATTAGCAAGACGTTCGTGATCGGAAAGGGTTTGGGTGTTTCAGGCGTTTCATAGCTCATGAAGTGAAGGGAGACAGGGAGACTGTAGACGGAGACGGCGGCCCTACCAGCGAAGCGGACCTTCCCCCAGACGTGGTACAGGTTTCCTCTGAAGGGGTTTCCTGTCAGGGACGAGTTCAGCGCTGCAGGTAGACAACACACAACACAGGGGCATGATGGGTAAGATAAAGGTAGACAACACACAACACAGGGGCATGATGGGTAAGATAAAGGTAGACAACACACAACACAGGGGCATGATGGGTAGGATAAAGGTAGACAACACACAACACAAGGGCATGATGGGTAAGATAAAGGTAGACAACACACAACACAGGGGCATGATGGGTAAGATAAAGGTAGACAACACACAACACAGGGGCATGATGGGTACGATAAAGGTAGACAACACACAACATAGGGGCATGATGGGTAAGAAAAAGGTAGACAACACACAACACAGACGCATGATGGGTAAGATGAATGCTTTCGTTACCAATGTTATACCACTGTGTCAGGGTCAGGGGTACGACTAGGGGGGAGTTAGGATAGAGGACCCTGCGTTAGGGGGTATATAAGTAGAGGGCAGGGGGTATTAGGGTAGAGGGCAGGGGTATTATGTTAGAGGGCAGGGGGTATTAGGATAGAGGGTAGGTGGTATTAGGGGAGAGGAGAGGAGGTATTAGGGGTACAGGGCAGGGGGTATTAGCGTAGAGGGCAGGGGGTATTAAGATAGAGGACAGGGGGTATTAGGGTAGAGGGCAGGGGGTATTAGGGTAGAGGGGAGGGGGTATTAGGGCAACAGGGCAGGGGGTATTAGGGTAGAGGGCAGGGGGGCGGTGGTCCAGGACAAGTGCAGGAGGGTATTAGGGCAGGGGGTATAAAGGGGTACTAGGGTAGAGGGCAGGGGGTGTTGGGGTAGAGGGCAGAAGGTATGGGGTGGATAGAGGTCCCCTCCTTCTGTGAGTTCATCAAATTCACACCAACGACTTACAACTACTGCAACATGGCCGCCGCCATATTAGGAGCTGAACATGGCAAACTTTTATCACACCCTGCCAGCTCATATCACTGTCACGTGTGTGTGTGTGTGTGTGTGTGTGTGTGTGTGTGTGTGTGTGTGTGTGTGTGTGTGTGTCCGCGTCTCACCGTTGCAGCGTTGGGTGAACAGGGGCCTCTCCAAGGGCCGATGGAACAGCAGGCGTTGCTGGGTGAGAACCAGACCCCCCAGGCCCGTGGCGTAGCGGCCCTTACACCTGGAACACACACACACACACACACACAGTAAGACACAAACACAGTTCAACCCCATGCAGCTCCGATGCAGTGCCCTTGCTGCGGCAGGGCTTGAGTTCACCCAGACTGCTTTGCGTTGATGTTAAATATGTCCACTGTATACGTTGTCCCCGGTATTCTCTCTGAGCCAACAGCCACGTAACCCTAAGTGTCAGATGTTAAGTGTCAGAGCCTTGGAAGGGATCCAGACCCTGTTATCCTGCTGCTCTGCTCTGGTCCCATGACAAGAGGCCTGCTGTGTTTGTACAGCAGTGGCTTAGAACGAGCCTTAGCAGCAAGGGACCAGGAGGGGTGGGGTCAGGGAACAGGAAGGGTGGGGTTGGTTAAGGTCTCACCAGCCAGGGTACAGGAGGTATCGGGCCCTCAGCATCTGGGACTGGTTGAAGCTGCTGTCAGAAAGGATGAGCTTGACGTCCTCGTTCCTGATCAACACCCAACACATTACAACACATATTAGGGGGTTGGATGAAGACATCAGTTTAGTATGTTGGTAATGACATAGCTCTAGTGTGTTGGTAATGACATTGCTCTAGCGTGATGGTAATGACATCGCTCTGGTGTGTCTGGAGATGCCCTCACTCTAGTCTGTTTGGGAATGACCTTACAGCTGTGTTCGGTGATGACCTTGCTCTGGTGTGTTCAGTAAAGACCACTCTTTATTATGCTTGGTGTGATCTCACTCTCATTACCAAACACACATGATTGCTCGGTACTCAAACCGTTGCAACAAAGAGTGAGTGTCGGACTCTTTTGATCAATCCCTCTTTGATCCGAGGATTTTGACAAAGTAGATCATGTCATTCTGCAACAAAGAACTGCTATATTAAGACCAGTCTGCGCATGCTGTCGGCCGGGCAGTGAATCACTAACAGCTCCTGCCTTTTAATGGTTTCAACTCTTAGTATCCAAACGGCAGAGAAGGCGTGACTGAATGTAAACTCGAGAAACAGAATCAGACTTATAACAGGCTCCATTAAGATGGGGAGGCTACAAGACAGATGTAACGACGTTGACGATGAAGAGGATAAGGATGGTGGAGGAAATGGTGATGAGGACGATGATGGAGGTGGTGTGAGCTCCCACCTGGTGAGGGCTCCGCCCTCGGCCTGGACGAAGGCAGCGCTGGGGTTGGAGGCCCGCAGCAGCTGGTGCAGGTACTGACTGGACGGATGCTTCACCTCTGAGCTCTGGCCCGTGAACACCACCGCACTCACCACCCCTGGCCCCACAGACAGACGGACAGAGGTGGACAGACGGACAGCCGAGGGTTAGCAGCAGCGGGGTTGGGCTGGACTTCATGTTGTGGTGTAGGAAATAGGACTGCACGATATTGAAAGAAATCGCATTGCGATGTTTGGTCTTTCTTCAGCACGTATCGCGAAATGACAAAAAGTAAAATATTTTTTTTCACGCGTTATACAATCACTATCATCACCACCAATCACCATATTTAATGGTGGCGAATTGAGGGGGGAAATAAATTGGTTGTGTTGTCTTTGGTTGTGGCAATAATTGCAAGGCGCTCTGGACAAAGTACCGCTTTTAGGTCAACGTCGTCTTTTCTGGGACCAGAATAATTCCACGCAACCAACGTTGCTGTCTCTCTCTGCTGGCCTATCGTTCTACGACTAGCGGGGGCTGTCTACGACGGCTTTGGTTGTCTGATCATTTGTCTTTGGTTGTCTGGTTGACTGGACTCACCTTGGCTGCACTGCTCCACCAGCTTGGGGAAGGTGAACCTGGAGGAGAGGAGAGGAGAGCAGGAGCACATCAGCATCAGGACTGGGACGCTAGTAGCATGCTACACAGCGTTCACACTCATTTCTGAAACGTTGACCCACTAATACAAAAACACAGGCAATGGCTTGTATCCCATTAGTTCAATTTAAATTGTAACTCCTTGGTATACACGGACCGCCCCGCCAGACTAAACGAGTGTGGGATGTCTCTGTGATAGTAAAAAGGGAAGGAAAGGAAGTCGAGTCCCTTCGGGAGTAATGGTCATGATTCTTTTCTATAGTTTATACAGACAGGGGACGCCACACGTCTCTGCCCAGAGCAGTTAGGGTGAAGCCTCTTGCTCAGCAAGGAGGAGCTAGGAGGAGCCCGGGCTCGAACTAGCAACCTTCCGGACAACAGTCAACCCTCTCTACCTCTTGAGCTACTGCCGTCCGACAGTAAGAAGAACAGGGATCCGAGCCATCGAGGGCTAATGTAGACATCATCCAACATGCCGGCCACTGGGTTTGCTCTCGTATTCGCGTGTGACATGTGAGCGGCGTGGGCGGATGGCCCCGGGGCCCGGCGTTGAGAGGGCCGCTGTATTCAACACAGCTGACCGTGTCTGACAGGGGCTGGGGGCCCGCTGGAGACATGTCTCTGTGGGTTTGGTGTGAGGGCCCTATGCATTTCATGCTGGGAGGCTGTGCCGTCCACGCTCACAGTAAGCGTGTTTCAGACTGGGGGTGGTGATAAAAGGATAACTCTGTTATGGTTCTTTGCAGGCAGGGGGGGGGATTATCTCCCTGAGGCAGAGGAACCAGGCAGGGGGAGGGCCTGACCAGAAACACGCCTTCTGTAATTACACTGAGCGGTTAATCATGTAAACACGCCATCATCCACGGGCATTTAGCGAAGATACACATTAGGAGCGCGTAGGGGTTAGAGAGTGATTCAGATACTGGTCATGAAGGAGCAGGTAGGGGTTAGAGAGTGATTCAGATACACGTGATGAAGGAGCAGGTAGGGGTTGGACAGTGATTCAGATACACGTCATGATGAAGGAGCAGGTAGGGGTTGGACAGTGATTCAGATACTGGTCATGATGAAGGAGCAGGTAGGGGTTAGACAGTGATTAAGATACTGGTCTTGATGAAGGAGCAGGTAGGGGTTAGACACAGGTTCAGTTGCACGTGATGAAGGAGCAGGTAGGGGTTAGACAGTGAACATTTGGATTGGAAGTCAAACACTAGACCCTAGACTATCATCTGAACAGTTCATCATGGGGTCATCTCTCTCTGAACTGAAGCCTTGTGGGTCCAGACGACGTGAGGGGCGTTGTCCTAGCCTGTCCCGATGTAACAGAGTGTACCTCCATCACTGGAGACGGAGGAGGAGCGACGGAGGAGCCTTGTGGAGGCACAGGCTGCCCAGCTCCCTGGTGGCTCTCTGGGATTAGAGGATTCTGCTCTGGGGGGGTGACGCAAGGGCTAAACACACCCACTTAGCACCACGCTGAAGGCACACACGCACACACACACACACACACACACGCACGCACACACACACACCGGCACGCACACAAACACACAGGCATGCACGCACACACGTATGCACACATACAGACACACACAGAGGCATACACATATACACACACGCACGCATAGACAAACATGCACACACACATATTCGAACACACACATGCAAAAACATTCAAACACCCACATGCAAACGTACACACGCACACACACACACACACACACATACCAGCACACACAAGCTTGCAAGAATACAGACTTATCCACACACGCACACAGACTATGTATGTCGTTGACACACATACAAACCTACACGCACAAGAACACACACAGACACACAATCACACAGGCAGGCCATCAGTGGGGGCGATGGCAGCAGACGGTGACAGAAGGCTTGTCAGAGGAGCCCCGTATGGGGGAGTCAGCTCTAACCATGTTGCTAACTTGGGCCACTAATGCCCTTCTCCATCCCAGGGAAACATCCAGGGACATCCCATAATGTGAGCAGCACTGGAGAACAAACCTCACCCCGGAGACTGGAGCTTCAGCTCCGCAACACCCCACCCGAAATATCCCATGAGGTAACCGCTAACACGCTCCCAGATAATGCTAACAATAACACATAGCACTACGTCATGTTACTGCCTGCTTTAGTACTTATATAGTACTACATCATGTTACTGCCTGCTTTAGTACTCATATAGTACTACATCATGTTACTGCCTGTAGAAGTACTTATATAGTATTACATCATGTTACTGCCTGTAGTACTCATATATTACTACATCAAGTTACTGCATGCTTTAGTCATTATATAGTACTATACATGTTACTGCCTGTAGAAGTACTTATATAGTATTACATCATGTTACTGCCTGTAGTACTCATATATTACTACATCAAGTTACTGCATGCTTTAGTCATTATATAGTACTACATCATGTTACTGCCTGTAGTAGTACTTATATAGTACTACATTATGTTATTGCCTGTAGTACTCATATAGTAGTACAGCATGTTACTGCCTGTAGTACTCATATAGTAGTACTCATAGTACTAATTCATGTTACTGCCTGTAGTGCTCATATAGTAGTACTCATGTAGTACTACATCATGTTACTGAATGTAGTAGTACATATGTAAGTAGTACTACATTCATCTTGTCCTGGTACTGCATCAGAAGCATCTAGTGCTACCATCTGTCCCAACAGGACCACAGCACCCATGAGGGACCTGTGCAGTATGCCCAGCACCTCACAGCAGGAGCTGGTCCTCACTGCTGTTTCAGCGGGTACTTCTGAGCTGTGTTCTATCAAATGCAGGATTTTTAAGGTACACCGACTAGGGCTATTGGCTGGCTGCCTCCCACTGAGTGGAGGGCGAGGCCGTGTGTTTGGATACAGCTCGGAGAGGCTTGGCTCGTGTCCTGTGATGCCTGCTGCAACAACAGCAGTGTTAGATTAGCTGCAGGGCTCAGCCTCTGTGTTAGGGGAAGCTCTGAAAGCCTATAGAGTCTTGTATGGCCTGGCCGCAGCCAGCTCTTCAATCATTCACCACCAGCACACACACGGGGGACGATGCAGCCGTCTCACAGACCATACAGCCCTGTTTGGTTTGCTGACATGGAACTTGGCACTACAGTATCTCGGTACGTTATGACTAGATATAGCTGGAGTCCCACCCCCTGCGCCTCAAGAAGGGGGAACCAAACAGGGTGCAGGGGGACATTACCTCACCACTACCGGTGGCATCAATGCACCACGATAGAGACAGTGCAGGTCTCAAAACGATGAGTGTCTGATACCCTGTGATCCATAAAAGAGTTAGTTACTGGATGTAGCTAACTCCAGCACCATGAGGGCCAGATCTGATACCCTTGGTCCACACAGGAGTTAGTTACTGGAGGTAAAACGATGAGGGTCAGATCTGATTCCCTGTGATCCACACAGGAGTTAGTTACTAGAGGTAGCACCATAAGGGCCAGATCTGATACCCTTGGTCCACACAGGAGTTAGTTACTGGGGGGTAGCAGAGCTGAGGGTCAGATCTGATACCCTGTGATCAGGACTTAGTAACTGGAGGTAGCAGCGATGAGGGTCAGACCTGATACCCCGAGTTCCATACAGGAGTTATTAGGTTACCTGTGCTCCATGCAGGAGGAGAGGGGCTCCACACAAGCCGTGACGGCCCCGATGGAGAAGCAGGCCTGGACCAGGGGGTCAGGGTGCGAGAGGATGGCCTGGATCACCTCCAGAACATCAGTGTACCTGCAGCCAAAAGATGATGGGGATCAGCATCTCATGGTACCATTACACCAGAAGGGATGCAACAAAATGAGTTGGCATAAGTCATTGATTTAAACCGGTTCAGTGCTTCATATTTAATTTATTTAAACCAGCTCAGGGCTTTATAAGTAGTAGATTTAAGGCAGCCCAGGGCTTCATAAGTAGTTGTCTACAGCAGGTACTTTGTTAGGAGTGGGTTCCACTGTTAGTCGTCCTACCCTGGGGTGAGCAGCAGTAGGCGGGGCTTGGGCACAACGGCCCGCTGGCTGTCCAGTAAGTTGGACAAGAAGTGTTGGAGGTGAGAGGCGGAGAATCCATCGCTGCTGTCAGAGTCGGGCTGGTACACCACCCAACTACAGGTGGAGACCCCAGAGATAATGAGATACTTACAATAACAACAACATGGATAGGGATTCATGTTTCTATGAGTACTGCACTACTTGGAATATTATAAATAACAACATTGTAAACTATTCAATACCTTCCTCCCTCCTTGGTGAGCTGGACCAGGCTGTTCTTCCAGCTCCCAGGCAGACCGCTGACCACAGTGATGATCACCTTACCACAGGGCAACGGGACCACAGCCAATCAGCAGAGAGCACAACACAACCAAGTCTGCACAAACTGCTGTGTGTGGTGTTTAAGTCCTAGTGTGTAGCAGTGTGTGTTCTGTTTAAGTCCTTGTGTGTAGTAGTGTGTGTTGTGTCGAGTGTGTGGTAGTGTGTGTTGTGTTAAGGTCCTTGTGCTTAGAAGTATGTTGTGTTCAAGTCCTAGTTTGTAGTAGTGTTTGTTGTGTTAAATTCCTAGTGTGTAGCAGTGTGTGTTGTGATAAAGTCCAAGTGTGTAGTAGTGTGTGCTGTGATTAAGTCCAAGAGTGCAGTAGTGTGTGTTGTGTTAAAGTCCTAGTGTGTAGTAGTTCCATTTTAGAAACAGAAACTAAAATGAAACAGAAGCTCTAGTGAAAGGGAAAGTCCAGTAGGACAGAACCTAGAGGGGAACCGTTCTTTAGTGGAAGGGAAGGTCCAGTAGGACTGAACCTAGAGGGGAACCATTCTTTAGTGGAAGGGAAAGTCCAGTAGGACAGAACCTAGAGGGGAACCGTTCTTTAGTGGAAGGGAAGGTCCAGTAGGACAGAACCTAGAAGGGAACCATTCTTTAGTGGAAGGGAAAGTCCAGTAGGACAGAACCTAGAGGGTAACCGTTCTTTAGTGGAAGGGAAAGTCCAGTAAGACAGAACCTAGAGGGGAACCGTTCTCTGGTTAAAGGAAAGGTCCAGAACCTAAAGGGGAACCGAGGTTCAAGTGGAGCAGAGTCTCTCCGTCTGTGTCAGCTGGCAGTGCTCTCACCTTGTCTGGGGGCTTGGTTAGGGGGGTCCTCAGGTCTGCGGAGGGGAACAGTGCCCCCAGGTGGTCGTTCAGGATGGGCTCCTGGCCCACGCTGCTCAGAGAAAAGTGTTGAAGGAACCTGGTGGACAAAACACACTGACATTAAGTACGATTTGAAATGCGTGTGTGTTTCGTAAGTGAGTAAGTGACTGAATGAGTGCGTAAGTGGGTGCGATTGTGCGTGTGTGAGGGTGTGTGTGTGAGTGACTGACTGAGTAAGTGTGATCGTTTGTGTGTGAGTCAGTGAGTGTGATCGTTTGTGTGTGAGTGTGTGAGTGTGTGTGCGTACATGTCCTGCTCAGGCAGGTGGGAGTAGGAGGTCTTCATGCTGCCTCTTCTCTTGGCCACTGGGGGCTCTTGGCTCTCATGAAGCTTCTGCAGTCTGTTGTGCCTGGAAGGAGTGGAGTGCTACTCAGTACCATTTAGTCATTTAGCAGAAGATCTTATTTATTTATCAGATACAGGTCATTAAGGAGCAGGAAGGGGTTAGACAGTGAATACAGAGGCCGTTTATTGAGGAGCAGGTAGGGGTTAGACAGTTTATTCTAACAGGTGTGAGGAGGAAGTCAGGCGGCCAGGAGAGACAATGTTTCCTTACATGCTCCTCTGGTCCCAGCTCAGCTCATCTTTGTCCACCAGCTGCAGACGGAGAGCTGAATCTGAGCTCTTCCACACGGAGAGCACCTGGAAGGGAGAGGAAGACTGGTGAAGAGCCTGGACACCAGGCCAAGACCCTGCTAGGCACCCACTGCAGGGCCTAGGCGTGAGGCAGTAGCTCAGCAGGTAGAGCGGGTTGGCTGGTAACTGCATGGTTGCTAGTTCGATCCCCGGCTCCGTGTTGAGTGTCCCTGAGCAAGGCCCCTCAACCTAACTGCTCCTGACGAGCTGGCTGTCGCCTTGCATGGTTTACTCCGCCGGCGGTGTGTGAATGTCTGCATGATTGGGTGATTTTCTGGCGATATTGTAAAGGGGTTTGGTCCAAGGTTTTTTTTTGTAAATTAGGTTTAGTCCATTTACCATTCCTAGCCGGGAGGCTCCTCGGTGCTTCAACGCTAACTAAAGGTGTGATTGAGTTCTGCCGTGTTCATCTCGGTGGTCGAAGCAGTGCTCTCTTCACTTCTACCTCGTGCTGCTAACAGAGAGAGCACAGGCCCGGAGAGGGCCAGGCGGCTGGTGACCCGAGAGGAGCAGGTCCTACCTTTGAGAAGAAGGCCTTGTGGCTCTTGGACCTGGGCTGGAGGGCGAAGAGGAGGCATTGGTCTGGGCTCTGGAGCGGGAAGGGGAGGTGACCCAGCAGGGTGTTGTCGTACTCCACGAACAGAGAGGCCACCGCTTCAGAGTCCTGCAACACAAGACACAGAAGAACCCATTGGCCAACTGTCGACACACAGATCACGCACTTAAACCTTCTGTCATACACACAGACCCCTTCTAACGCTGGTTCACTACTTCTTTTGGACAGAGCGGTGGTCCGACCTCATGAGAGAAGCTGATGTGATGGACAGAGCGGAGGTCCTACCTCATGGAAGAAGCTGATGCTGCTGATGTGTTGTGTTGACAGAGTGGTGGCTCCGTATTGGGGATGGACAAACAGCAGTCCCTCCGAGAAGAAGCTGATCTTTCCTACAAGTACACGTAAAGACATTCACGTTTCCGTGGAAAAACAGCTGCTTCAATCGACAATGTAAACAATATGTAGCAGTGTGTGTTTGTGTTTAAGTCCTAGTGTGTAGTAGTATGGGTTGTGATAAAGTCCTAGTGTGTAGTAGTGTGTGTTGTGATAAATCCTAGTGTGTGGTAGTGTGGGTTGTGTCTAGTGTGTAGTAGTGTGTGCTGTGATAATGTCCTAGAGTGTAGTAGTGTGTGTTGTGATAAATCCTAGTGTGTGGTAGTGTGGGTTGTGTCTAGTGTGTAGTAGTGTGCGCTGTTATAAAGTCCTAGTGTGTAGTAGTGTGTGCTGTACTAAATTTCCTAGTGTGTAGTAGTGTGCGTTGTGATGAATCCTAGTGTGTAGTAGTGTGGGTTGTGTCTAGTGTGTAGTAGTGTGTGCTGTGATAAAGTCCTAGTGTGTAGTAGTGTATGCTGTACTAAATGTCCTAGGGCGTAGTGGGGGTGTTGGAGAGTACCCTCCTCAGGGGTGGAGAGCAGGCTGGAGGAGCAGACGTAGGCTCCGTCCGCCCCCGTCAGAGCTCTGCCCAGGCAGGTGTCCTCTTCCTTCTTCTGGAGAGAGGAGACCATTCAGAACATCACACTCACAATCACATCTCATTAGGTTTAACTTAGGGTTTAACTGTACGTCTCTCCACATTGGCTATGGTGGAAGCATGAAGGTGGTGGAGGAATGTACAATGTGCACTTTCAAGGTTAATGATGTATGTTTATATGAACAAGATTTGAAGTGACCCTCCAAGGTTATCTGGGGACCCCAAAGGTTTCAGATCCTAAACTCACTTTAATCAGGAGCTGGGCTTGCTCTGACTGCTTCAAGTCCCCCTCAACCTGAAAGGACACAACCACAGGGATTAAACACTAAATAATATTCAGCATTATATACCATGTATACCACAGATATATACCACAGATACCATGTAGTGTTACCCACAAACTGTCGCCTATAGGTTAATTCTTTAGAGTACATCGACAAAGGGAAATCCACGCTCGCTGTTTCATATTTAATAAGTTCTCCATCTGAGATATCCCCCCGTAATCCTCACTCTGCGATGACACTTTCATGTGCCGCGTATAATTCAAGTGATGTTTTGACAATGTTATTATTCACTACATGTTTTGACGAAGCAAAAGCCGTTATAATTTGCTGTGAGTGGTCTAGTGCCATCTGACGCTGGGGAACAGCAGCTTGCAGCACGTAGAGTGTGGCTGGTTTGTACAGCTACGCACCAGCCAGCAGGCGTAGCGAGGCACCGTTGTGGTGAGGATGGTGTAGCAGCAGTCAGGAGAAACACCGCCATCTACAGGAGAAACAACACATCACACAGCACCATGTTTATCTGAGGAAGGAACTTCCTAGCCACCATGGCCCCTTAAAAAGGTCTTCACAGGTCACACCTTAAACTAACACATGCCCATTAAAGACTCAATGAATTTCCTTTATATTATCGATAAGGCTTCCTGGCCATTTATCGTATCAGCTATTTTTCTAATGCCTGCATCCGAGTGAGGGTTAGGCCTCCCGTCCCGTTAGGCCCCCCACCTTTAGTATAACACTATTATTATATGGTTTGTGGCGGATTTTACACACAACATCACTAATTACAACACTCAGTTACACAACAACGATAATTAAAAAGTATAAAGTTGGCGTGGGTCGTTACCACGGAGATAACACGCCCACCCTCTTTCCTCAAGCTACCAGCCCGAAACAGATTTTTTTAAATCACATAGTGTTCGACTTCCATCTGAATCCGTGGGCTCACCGGTGTGTAACAGGTTCGATGTGTACTAGTGATGGGCGGACCTGTTGTTTGGTATCATAGGTGGACAGAGCTCCGGGCTGTCTGTACCTTTCTGCTGAATGTTGATGCTGGACTCCAAGAAGCACTCGGAGAAGACTACAGATCCCAGGTCCCCCCCGCCCCGCTGGAGGTCTGGGATGTCCGCTACAGTCATGGAGGCCTGCAGGGTACCAACAAGAGACAGGTGATGCACTGGACAGTTTGTGAGAAATACGTTGGGGTTCCAGACGTCTCTTGTGTTACTCACAGTTTTAACCATGTATCTGCTTCCTTCGTCGCTGAGAGGGACAACCCTGGGACAAACAGAGGCAGATCAGTGGTTAGTGTCTGGTGAAGACTAGAGCGAAGAATTTATAGCGGGTAATAACCTTAAACCAGCAGCACCTACCTTCCCTCGTTATTCACAGCCTGGATGGTGAACTCACTCTTGGACCTGTGGAGTGGTGAGGCACAGAAACGCTTAGCGGTGGGTAAAGTAAAGTAAGGAATATATAAAGAAGGAGACTAGATTGTGTGTGGAAAGTCTGTAGTATTAAGTACCTGAGTGCGCTGCGATACTGACTTAAGTTCAAGGACTCCAGAGCCAGAAGAAAGGTTTGCTCTGCTACGTCTTTAGCCTGAAGAGAAAGCACACTGAGCTGTGAGCAAGGCAATCGTTGATTATACATTCCTCTTGACAGCTTATAGAAGAAGCCGTCTGGTGTAATGCTTTGTTATACTCTTGACTTAAATGAAAGAAAGCAAGAGTCAGAGTCAAGAGTAATCAGGCTTTTCATCTGTGATTCGTGAGAACCCAGCTTGCTTCCTCGATTCTCTACTGAGCTGCACCCTTGAGAAGCAGTACCTTGGATGAGCTGGACGAGCACGAGAAGCACTTGATGCCTGCCAGGACGGCCTGCACGACGGCAGAGTAGATCTGGGACAGGAGCCTGCAACACACACACATGGATCATGAAACTACTGTCATGTCTGAGACAGGTTCTCATGTATCATGAACACACTTCACTATGTCTGAGACAGGTTATCATGCATCATGAACACTTCACTATGTCTGAGACAGGTTATCATGCATCATGAACACTTCACTATGTCTGAGAAAGGTTCTCATTGATCATGAACACTTCACTATGTCTGAGACAGGTTCTCATGTATTATGAACACTTCACTATGTCTGAGACAGGTTCTCATGTATTATGAACACCCGGAACACTTACAGGTGATCTGTTTTATGCTGTCCGCCATTTGTTTTCCCTACGAAGGAAACCCAGTATTAATACACAGTGTATTAAACAAATGAGTGAATGAATTATTAAACAATAAACGAAACACATTACATTTCTCGTTAGGGCTGATACTGTGACGTTCGTGTCATACATTGAGGCACTGGAGGAAGGGATTTGGTAGTAGGAGTATGGGATTGTATATACAGGCCTATATATACATGGCTGTGTTGTAAATCACTTGGGAGCGTGTTCTTACCAAGGTAAGGGCTGTGCGTGGTCCCGAAGAAGTAGGTGCGAGCGCAGGCCAGTGGGCCCTTGGGGGCCACACACTGCAGAACCTACGGGGAACAGATGGTTGGGTTCACGGGGTGGAACGCATCAACACGGTGTACTCTCACTGTGTGTGGTGCGGAGCTGTGAGTTGGCATGGTTTTGTGTGTGTACACAGATGTGGGTGTGTAGATTTGTGCGATTGTGAGATTTGTGTGGGCTTGGGCTGCGCTCCATTCCTACCATGGGTTGATGTGTGTGGGTGTGTTGAGCTTTATGGGTATGTTTATGGATCAATCCCTTCCAGGGCTCTGACTCTGTGTGTGTGTGTGTGTGTATATGTTTTTGTGTGTTTATATGTGTATGTGTATGTGTATATGTATCTGTGTGTGTGTGTGTGTGCCTGCCTGCGTGCGTGCGTGTGTACGTGCGTGCGTGCGTGCGTGCGTCGAGCTCCCACCATGTGTGTGGCGGGGGCCCCGTGGCTGCCGGTGCTGCGGACCACGTGGCTCTCGGAGGGGAAGTTGAAGGAGTAGCTCTCCAGCTCCTCCTTTGAGGAATGGCTTCCAAACAGCATGAAGGGCTGTCTGGCCTTACTGCAACACAGCACACACAACGCGCGTGTGAATGACCAGCGACACCCACGGAATGACCCGTTACACACCTGGGGGTCACATGGTGCGGGCCAGAGGCGGGCATGCTACCTGTTCTCCGGGATGTTGCTTGAGATCAGCCCGTGGGAGTAGTAGCTTCTGAACACCTGGAGAGACACATGAACACATCTCAGAAACATTGAGACCAGGGAGCACCAGACAGGATGTTTAAACTCAACTATCCAGCATTTGGAAAGGTCATTAAATACTAGTGACACAGTGAGTTAGACAAGTGAGTTAGACAGGGGAGTCAGACAGGGGAGTCAGACAGGTAAGACAGACGTATAAGTCGGACAGGTGAGATAGACAGGTGGAGGACCTACCTCTCCTGCCTGGGCTTCAGAGACTTCCTGGATGGACAGATGACTCTCCAGGTCCATACTGGAGAAGAAGTTACTCCACTGCTTCTCAAAGTTCACCAGGTCCTTCAAACCACAACAAGATCACGTTGATCCACTTCCTTCATTAAATGTTGCAACGTTTCATATCTCAACTCCTCAACGGGCCTCAACCAAGCGGCCAACTTGGTTCTAAACACCAGCTTGTTGGAGAAACAGAAGGCTGAGGACTTTATGGATCCCGGACATAACTTTTGCCAAAGCAGCAAGTACAGCCCAGAAGTAGAATATAATAAGTTAACAAAGGAAAGATAAAACAACAAATAGAGATTATGTCTATATACACAATGAGTAGTAGAACTGTAGATGCTAAATAAAAGTATAAACAGTCAACAGTAGTAAACCTTACATAATGGTTTTGAGAGTACTGAAATTATCAAAGTATTTATCTGAACTGGGCCATAGAAGGACCGACTGGGACCAGTTGAAGGTCTTGGTGGAAATTTAGCGTTACCTCTGCTAGGATGTTCTCCAGGGACAGTGGGTCCAGCCGGCTGTACATCTGCCCAAGCCTCTCACTGATGTCCATGAGCTGGATCACAGGAGAAGACATAGTGAGACTCACGGTTCACAGCACACTGGGGAAGTGTTCCACTGTCTACAGCACCTTAAAGGTCCCAAATGATACCACCAGGTGTGAGTGTGATTAGCTGTTACAAGCTGTTTTGAAAATCAGCCTCTAGTCACATCATATGTGGGTGTGTCCACCTAGACGTATGAAGGATAGATGAGCAACATTTGCTACAGTCCACTGGGTAGGCTGGTAGACTGATCTATCCAGCACACATCTAGGTGGACATGCCCACTTGTGATGTCACTAAAACAAAGGAAGAGACGTATTTTCAAAAAGGCTTGTAGTGGCTAATCACACTCACACCTGGTGGTTTAATATGGGGCCTTTAAGACGGTAAACAGGGTCCGGGTTGGGGTTGGTGACTACCTTGTACTTCATGGTGAAGAAGCTTCCTCCCCCGATGCCCTCCAGGGCAAAGGCTTGGATGATGGGCCACTTCTCCAACATGAACATGTGGAAGTTCTGCACGTGTCCTGGAGCAACATGAGGTTAGTGTCGTTACAGCTTATGTCATGGTTGTAGGGAGTTAGGGCTGTGCAATTAATCAAATTTTGATTGTGATTTCGATTTTTGTGTCAAATGATCTCCAAACTAGTATAATGTTTTCTTAGATTATATTTTTCTATATTTTTTTCCTAGTATATATATTTTATTCATTAAATGTTTTATATGGAACAGCTGGATACATATTTGTGCATTACTTTCGATTTTAACATTTTCTAATTGAACAATTTGTATATTTTTATAAGAGGAGAGTTTTCAGTTGCAAAGATATTTTTGGAGAGAAATGCTTCAAACTCAAAAATAAACGCTTGATTAATCGTGATTTCAATAATGACCAAAATAATCGTGATTATGATTTTTTCCATAATCGAGCAGCCCTATATGGAGTGACTCAAACCAGCAGGTGGGAAGGCCCCAGTGTCCCAGACCAGTGTGTATAACATTACAGGGTCAATGTGGGAGAGGCTGGACAGAGGAACCCATGATCCTACCCTGGGAGCTGAAGGGCACTCGGACGCAGCTGCAGTCCTTCATCATGGAGACGAAGCTGGAGATCTTGAACTCCTCTGCAGCCTCCTCATCTTCATACTGGGAGACACAAGGTGGGGTGTTAGCAATATGAATCCTGTTTCTCTTTTGTCAAGGAATAAAAAAAATAATAATAACAATATACGTAGAGAGAGAAATTATTAGAGCTGAGGTGAAGGTGTTGCCAGCTTTGGTGATGGACAGCAGGGTCTGGGATCAAGGGACGGAGGGCTGGGTGGAGTTGGTGGGGGTTGAGGGCTGGGGTGGAGTTGGAGGGGGTGCAGGGCTGGGGAGGCAGGGTGGAGGGCTGGGGTGAAGGTGTAGCGGGATAGGGGTGGAGGAGAGGCTGTACCTCACTGGGTGTGAGGCAGTAGAGGTGGAGGTTCCTCCAGTGGGAGACGTATGGCAGCAGGTAGCTGTAGTTGACGGGGTTACAGTACAGGTGGACACAGTCCCACTGGATCAGCAGGATCACGTCTGCCCAGGACAGAAGGAACGTCACATTAGTAATGCTAAGAGATTGAAGCATGGAATTATGTTGAGAGAGTATAACTATGTTAAGGAACGTATACAGAAGAACGCAACTGTGTTCAAACCGCATTTAAAGATATGGCTCGCCCTTTTTTATGCTTATATCATTTTATCATATCACTTTTATCATTTTTATCGTCATTGTAATTCAACCTTGGATTTTGAGACCAAAATATCACTATGACATAAACTATCAGAAATGTTCCCTTGAATTCTTAGAAAAGAAGATTCAAAGGTTGGTTGGTTTTGAGGCCCAGAGACTCACCATCCAACACCTCTTCAGGGAACTCCTCCAGCACATGGTCCAAGTTCATCTGGTTCTTCCCATACAGGCCGTAGAACAGGAAGTTGGCCAGCTCGGTGCAGCCTGCGTTGTACCGGCTGTCGATGCCTAAAGATGACAACCACAGGGCTCTCAAGTTTCACGCGTTGGGCGTGAGACACACGCATTTCAACCCATACACACGCTCACACGCCACACTTCGTATTTCTCACGCAGAGAAATAACCAGGATAGCACCCACAAACTTGCGCCGCTATTTAACAGTGGAACAGGTAGGAATCAAATGGGTTCCCCATACGTAGGGTGACCAGACGTCCTCTTTTGCACGGAATTTCCCTTTTTTTTTGACACTTTTAAAGAAATGTGTCCGGGCGGAATTTCAATATCGCCCAGGATTTTATTAAAGCCTCATATTCACGTTGAATTTGCGTTGCATTTCTCTTGGTCATTCACAAACTAGTTAGGCTATGCCCTCCCCTACTCAGTTCTGTTCTCTTTGTATTGGTGGAAGTGAGTAGGGGGAGTGGTTAAGTAGAGCCTTCAGATTTGACGATTTGACTTTATAGAGTTTTGTATGTTGTTTTTTTTACCCTCATGTTTTATAGGGACAAACATTAACAAATTTCTACTACAGGGGATTGATAAAGTTGTTTTATTGAACAGAAAGAATCACTTGGTCATACTTTACAACCTACTGAATGCCACAGATATATTTTAAGCATTGGACTGAATGCCACATAAATATATATATATTTTTTTTCTTTGCACGTTTGCAACGTTTACAAGTTCATGGAAAATTATATGCCTCTACTGGTGTTGCTTAGGCCAATAGCATTTTGAGGCAGTATTGTTTCTGAATATTAGTGTTAAGGGCCAATAATGCTTACTATCATACATTAGTCACCGTGTCCTTATGGCACCACATTTGTATGCAGTCGCGTTAATATACAAAATGTCACTCTGAACTCAGTTCAAAACTTGAGAGCCCTGCAACCATTATAATAAAAAACACTACACATAACAACACATAATAACCTCGCCTGTCAACGACGTGAGCGTAATGATGGGTAGCAGACTCACCCAGGACGCAGAGCACTCCGTCCGCGGTGGCGCTGCCCCCCTCGGCGAGCAGAGCCTGGACCCGACGGAGCCGAGAACAGCTGGAACCACAGGGCGTTGTAATATGTCAGTTATATACATACATATATATATATATATATATATATATAGATAGATAGATAGATAGAATACGAGCGGGTACAACAGCTGGAACCACAGCAACACGCCATGGCGTTCAGGGTCCATTATATACATGAGTGCACAAGTATGAGCATGTAACGTTAAGAAACGTTATTACCGTTATAATACTGATTACGGAAAACGGTTGAATTCACTGTTGTAGCAGAGGGGGCTGAACTGAATGTTATCTGTCTTTAGGAATGTGTATTTTATACAATTTAAGACAGTTTTTTCTCAAATGTATTGAGGATAAAGGTGAATGAGGAGCCCTTCCCTCTCCTCGGAGGCTCGGCCGTTAGCCACCGAGCTCCGCCGTCGCCTCTTCGTTCTCCCCACAAACGGACGGTTCCTGACGTTACCTGACGGCCGGGTTCATCCCGGGGTGTTTGCCGCTCATCAGCCTTAGACCCGCCATCTTATTCTCGTTTACGAATCTGTTTTTATCGTTGTTTTCAGTCCGGGCGCGTCTTCCTCATCTCAGCTGGCCTTCCAGCCGGAGAACGTCTACACAGAATAACGTAGCAACCGACCGAACCATTCGAGGTGCAGGGGAGTTACGATGACCTCGACGATACACTCCTGAAGCTCTGACGATATTTTACGTTACCATTGCATTTCGAACCTTATGATATGATTAAACATATTAAAATGTGTTGTATTACACCTACGAATCATTGGGTATTGACTCGATTGTTTTCAACTGGCTGACTGTAAACCCCTATTTTTCTGGGATAGAGGCGTTGTGTTTTGAGTCCGTCCAGACCAGTGACAGCACCAAGAAGTCGCGCGCAGGACCCCTGGCCAGGCGATGGCGTAATCATACAGTAATGTCAGCTGTGATTCAAATGCAACCAATTTCATGCAGCATATGTTATGTGGTTGTAATGCAAAAAGTATACATGTCATGGACACGACACATGCACGCACGCAAACATACACTTAATACACAGAAGAAGGATTTTGTATTTATTCAAACAAAATGTTGTACAATCAATGGAACAATAACAAGAATAAACATCGTCATAAGAGCATGTTCAATGTGTAATAGAGTTGGAAGTACAAGTGTAATATTTCAACACAATGAACAATGACAGGATGTCGTTGACGTCCTGTAAAAAGACAATAAATAAACGACAAGTAAAAAAAACAAGTTGACTTTAGAGTGGTTGAGCTGGCTTTCAAATATGTATTTTGGACAATTATTATGTATCCAAGATAATAACTTATAATTATAGTGCTCTTGTATTGCTCTGGATAAAACCATGTGTGTCCAGTGTGTACTCTGTGTATGGTACAACACAGTACAACCACAAGCTCTGAGTACAACACGTTGGTGCCGACTGAGCTAGCTAGCTGCTAGCCCCATACATGAGATCAAATGTATTTCTATTGTAGCAGAGCGTGGAGTGTGGGTTTGTTTGAGGGCCCCGTAGCCCTGTGGAATGTACTTCCTCCTCCTGGTCTCTTTGAAGGCTGTGAGGTGAGAACCTCTTGCCCTGAACGACTGGTTTGGATCCAGAGGATCCGGTTTCATCACGGCCAACCAACCAGGAACGAAACACAGACACAGAGACTGACAGCATGGGTGACGGTAAGGACATCTAGTATATCTGTTTGAACTTAGCACACATCTATTTTGATCTCAAGTTGCTGGTAACTATCTATCATGTACTATAATTAGTTTGATTATGTATAACTCATTAAGTCACTATTAGTTAGTAGCATTAGAATTAGTTAATTAACAAACTTTAAATTCCACATGAACAACACCTACGCGACACCAACGTGATTTATGACAACATAATGGTGGAGAAGCGAAGTTAGTTATTATCAGTACGAGGGTATAAAACATCTTTGTTATTCCTGTTGGCACCAAAACATCTGAAAAATATACGTGCAGAAAGATTGTGATTCAGAACGTATTGTGATCCGCTGAATGTCCATCACGGCCCTGGTCTCCAGACAATGCGGCTGAGATGAAGCGCACCCTGGTGGTGGTCTGCTGGGACCCCCTCTGGTCTTCCCTGACCTCCGTCCTGGAGGATAACCCCGGCGGGGAGGGGATCGGCGTGGCGCTGAGCTCAGCGGGACCCTACCGGGTCTGCGACGTCACGGTGGACCAGAGGTCCCTCCGCTTGCTCTCCGTCGCCCTCGGGAAGGACTCGAACCCTGAGGCCATCGGCCGGGCCTTAGACGGCTGCTTCCGGTCCGTCGGCCGCGGAGCGGTGATGTTCCTGCTCCTCCTCCGAGGAGGACAGTACACCGAGGAGGAGGAGGAGCTGGTGTGGGTCCTGCGGGAGCGTTTCGGGCCCGAGGTGTTGAGGTTCCTGCTGGTCGCGTCTCTGGAGCGGGACACGGTGGTGGTGGTGGACGTGCTGGACGACGGCCTCCTGGAGCTCATCCGCCTCTGCGACGGGAGGTTCTGTCGGGTCACCGGGGCGCCGGCCACCCGGGTCGAGCTGGCGGCGCTCCACGAGGTGGTGGAGCGGACGCTGCAGGAGAACGGGGCGGGCGGGTACAGCCGGGAGATGCTGGGCGAGGCCGGCAGGAGGAACACAGAGGACACGGCCATGGGCCTCCTGACGGAGAAGCTGCTGAGGGCGGAGGAGCAGCAGGAGGCCTTCAGGGAGAAGGTCAGGCAGCGGGAGGAGGAGCGGGGGAGGGAGCTGGAGGCACTGAAGAGGAGGCAGGAGGAGGAGAGGAAGAGCGAGGCGGAGGAGAACAGCCGGTATCAGGAGAGGAAGAAGAGCCTGGAGGAGGCGGTGAGGAGTCACGCCTTCATGGTCCAGCTGGAGATGAACGGTGCTCCTGGTAAGAACGTCTCCTGGTTCGACGTGTTGTTCATTAGTTTGTTTACTCTGATTTTGAAAGGGTCTATCCACAACACAATACAAAAGTTTAATTACTTCTATCTAGAAAATAGACTAACCCAGTCTCTTTTTATTTTCTAATGAGGTGTACAATATGTTCTAATCATTGTCCATCTTTACAAACTGTTACGTCAATCTTCTTGTATTTTTGCAGATCCGTTCAATCTGTCATTGTCTTGTCTCGGTGTCCAAGATGACGAGACCAGGAAGACCTCCATCATCCTGTTGGGTCTGTCTGGCAGCGGGAAGACCTCCGCCATGAACCTGATCCTGAGGAGAGCTGATCAGCGTTACTCTCCCAGAGACCCCCACCCCGGCCCCAAGGAGCCTCGGCCCGCCACCACCCGCTGCCACGGGAAGGAGGTCCGCCACCGGGGGCAGCGCTTCCTCCTGGTGGACACCCCGGAACTGCTGGATGAAGACGGAGCGGAGGACCTGGAGGTGGTGAAGGACTGTCTGGCTCTGGCGCTCCCGGGCCCCCACGTCTTCCTCCTGGTCTTCCAGACGGGCCGCTACACCCAGGGCGAGGCCGAGCTGCTGGCTCAGCTTCCCAAGACGTTCGGCCCCCAGGTTCTGGAGCACAGCATCGTGGTCTTCACCCGCGCCCACGACCAGACATCGAGGAGCGTGGAGCGCCACATGGCCGACGCCCCCGCCGCTCTCCAGGAGATGGTCCGCAGGTGTGGGAGTCGCTACCACGGGCTGAACGTGGGAGAGTCCCGGAGCGCGCTGAGCTTCCCACAGGTGAAGGATCTGCTGGCGGGGGTCAGGAGGCTGGTGGCTTCGCACGCAGGAGAGCCGATGGCGTCCAGAAGGTTTCCCACCGAGGAGCTCAGGAAAAGGAAGGAACGCCGTAATGTTGAGGATGGATTCTGACCGATCTGCCGTGTGGTGGAACAGTTTGATGATACAGCTTTTCACGTGTATGATGACATGAATAGAAGGTACACATAAAGGGTTACATGCTCATACCTGTGATAGGCCGACGGGATGTAATGACATTACAATATTGGGGGTTGTGCATAACCATGTTTAATGTTTCTGGAAGTTGTTGTTGAATAAACAGTTGATGAACTATTAATTTATCAAAGTTATTGGTTCGCCATTCACCCTAAGCGTTGGTTAGATGTTGTGATTTGGTTATCGGTTTCTACACTTAAATCACATGTAGAACTGAATAACCAGAGTCTTCTACTGGTGGACACTGGGAGCTGCCCAGTACAACCACAGTCATATACTGCTGGACCCTGGGAGCTGCCCAGTGCCACCGCTGTCTTCTGCTGCTGGCAATGGCTTGCAGGGATAAAGATGGAAGCGCTCTACAGTTGATTATTTATATTAATTGGTTCACTGGTTTCTCCTCGATGGATGGGGATCACCGATGCGAGAGGGATGGCTGGGCTGTGATCTCTCTGCGATCTATTTGTCACGGACGTGGAGATGGTAAACTCAGCTTCATACTTCACTGTGCTTGTGTGCGCCTCAGAGGCGCCAAGTGCATTAGAGCCAGTGCTCTGTGCACCGCCACGCGTTCTTTAATGCTAATAAAGATACGTTTCCAGGGCTGCATTTTACCGTAACCATAATGACATGGAAAAGACCCATAATGACTGCTTCATTAAGGCCAGTGTCAGTTTAGCATTGAGGAAGAATCCGATAGCTAAAAGAAAACATGTCTGTTTATTTACCGCTAGTCCTTAATGTGTTAATGTCTGAGTTTTTTTTGGTTTGGTCTTGGGGCTATTGTCCTTTCCGACCCTTGGCTGAAAAAAAATATGGGTCGGGTTTATTTGAGGTCTTGGCTCATCTGTTTAAGAGTTGGTTTTACCGGTTTCAGGGCTAGCTGAAACCCCGAGGCTGTCCCTATAAGCTGTCATCTCCAACACCCCCTTCTCAAACCAGAGTAGTGGTCAGATAAGCTCAAAGGTTAAAACACCGCGGACCTGGTAGGATTTGGGGCCTTACACAAAGACATTTGGGCAAAGAAGTGGGGAAGAAAAGTATGTATAAAGTATACACACCCATACTGTAACACTTTTCAGTGTAAAAATACAGTAAAGTATTGGCAGCGGTTTCACCAGTAGGCTAAGGTACTGTTTATTTACAGTAATATTGCTGTATAAAATAAATACAGTAGATTACTGTTAGAATTTCACATCAAAGCATTTTACATCACAGTGGAAATAGTGTGTGCATAGTGTGTAGGCCTATTAAAAAGCACCTACTTAGAAGCTACAATTTAGGCTACTACTTATATTTCACAAATCGGGCGATGTAGCCAAAGCTATTCCTGAATCTGTTTCCTCACGCTGAACCCATGGGATGTTGTGGCCCGTGTTTCTTCCCTTGTGCGTAGACGCTGCATTTCATTTACTTAGAAACAAAATCAAGTTGGCAGCGGGGTAATGCTAAAGGCTGAACGCAGCTAGCTCCACAGCTGTGTGTCCGGTTGGATTCATGTCAGTGCTGTGGTTATGCATCTCCCTGAAGCCGCGGGACTGGCCTGTCCGTTCCTGTCTCCACAGCTTGGAGGGTCGGCTGTGGGTGGGCTACACTGGGGGTTGTAGTATAGCCCACTGCAGATAGTCAGAAGGGCAGGGTCTCACGCTGTTGCTGTTTCGCCCCCGAGTTTAGATACGGAACCAGACCTGGACCCTAGGTCTGCTCAAGACTCTCCAGGTGGGCTCACCAAAACAGGTAATCAGGTAGGCGCTTGATGTTTGATGTTTTGTTCCCACGTTATGGGAAGTTAACGTTAAGTTTGTTTTTGTGTCTCTTTAATGGATCGCTTAAAAACTATGGAGCGTAGGCACTCTGGGGAGGTGTCGCGGTGCACTCGGTGTGTAGTCGGGAGGCGGGGAGGGAAGCGTAGGGGAGCGGTAAGGGAGCGGCAGTGGAGCGGTAGGGGAGCGGCAGAGGCGCGGTAGAGGAATGGTAGGGGAGCGGCAGAGCGGCGGCGTATGCGCGGTAATTGAGCGGTAGAGGAGCGTCAGGCGCGTCATTGTTTCGAATACGAGGCGGACCGTCGGCGGAGGCGCACCTGATGTTGATGAAACGTAAAACGATGGACTGTACGGTCGTGTCACGGAGCTCTCCATGGATTGTACGGTTTTAACGAATGACTGCGGCGGAAAGGGGAAAGCCAGTCCATAGCTCCAGCGTCCCGGTGGATGCTGCGTTCCGGACCGGGGCATGTGAACCGCACCGGGATGGTTCTGTACCGCTAAAACACCCGGTTCACCGTCCGTCACGGAGCCAGAGCCGACCCAGCCATGGCCTCGGACAGTAAGTCACTAACTTGAATCCCCAATTGTGTCCGGGTCTGGTCGTCTGTCAGCGGTACGGTGCGGATGTTCAGCCGGATCCATGGCTCTACGCGGCGGTTTGTTGAACGGACCGACCGATGGACTGGAGATGTGCAGGCCCGTTTGTTATCCATTATATTGTGTTTCCGTTAAAGGCCCGTTTGCCGTAATGTTGGCCCAATCTGTTGGTTGATGACGCCATATCTCGTACTGAATACGCTACTAGAGTGTCTGGTCCAGGCTAGTTATCCATCCTGTAGCCTGCTCTCATCCCACTCATGGTCGACATAGGCCTATAATTATTATGTTCAATCCTGGAGGTAGGGATGGTTTATTCTACATACCTGGATTTTGGATCAACTTAAAGTCCAGTACATACAACGTTCTTTCTTTCACACTTTCTACCTCCTCCACCAATCTATAAAAACTGCAGTTTTATGGGACTGCGTGTATTTAGTCCGAACTGCGGTTGTGTATCCAAGGAGATCCAGTTTCATAACGCATTTAAATGAGCGATTGTCAGGCTGAGAACAAACACCCCAGGGGTTACACCAGCTGAATAACTTGGCACACACAGTTGAGTTTGTGTGTGTGTGTGTGTGTGTGTGTGTGTGTGTGTGTGTGTGTGTGTGTGTGTGTGTGTGTGTGTGTGTGTCTGTCTGTGTGTGTACACGTGTGTGCGTGCCTCTATTTGATACTGGGTCATCAATCATCATAGACATCATAGACTGCATAGAGGTTAGAGTATATTCCCATACGAAAGTTTAATACTTTATTATGCTTTATGGCGTTTTCCCACAAAGAGGCCCGATCATCTCTGATAGGACGTATGACGACAACATTAGTATTGATTATATGGTGGACGCCTTCTAGGCTCCAACCCTCCCTCCTGCATCCATTCTTATGACCCTAATTTCCTCCTTCATCCAAAGAACACAGCCGGATCTGATGTCTATTGAAGGACCCACCTGCCTGTTCATTCATTCATTCATTTGTTCATTCATTATTGCAGCCTTTGTTACCATTTTGATAATTGAATAGTATTAATAACTTATTATTAATTATTCATTTGAATTATTAATGCATTATTTTTTAAGCATTATTATTAATAACTGATACCAAGAGAGAGAGAGAGAGAGTTAGAGAGAGAGAGAGAGAGAGATGGAGAAAGAGAGTGAGAGAAGGAAAAGAGAGAGAGATGGAGGGGGAAACAGAGGGGGAGAGAGAGGGAGCACTAGAGGAAGTAGGAGAGAGCAAGAGAGATGGAGGGATAAGGATAGAGAAAGAGGGTGAGAAAGATTGAGATATGGAGAGAGAGTGAGGGAGAGAGGTAGTTCGAGAAAGACAGAAAATTAGAGAGCAAGAGAGATGGATAAACAGAGAGAGATGGAGAGACTGAAAGAAAGAGAGATGAAGATGGATAGCGGATGGAGATAATGAAAGAGAAAGGGAGATAAATATGGAGGGAGAGAGATGGAGAGAGATGGAGAGAGAGAGAGAGAGAGACAGAGAGAGAGAGAGAGAGGCAGAGAGCGATTGAGAGAGGGACAGAATTCTATGGAAGGGGGGGCGTTGAAGAGATAATTCCTTTAAGATTGAATCAAGTCAAATCTAATTCAGTGT